>NW_026850588.1:0-318299 GCF_030913465.1 Colletotrichum navitas
CTCTACGAATAACATTGATTTTCCTAATTTCTTAGCAATAGAATAAGCACTTTCTGCGAAGCTTAAGCTGTATAGTATAGTAGTGGACAGCGAAGTCATGATCCACCCCCGTCTCTCCTACATAAGTATGTAGGACATGGACTTTTGGACATGCTGTGTTGAATGGGTCTTCGATGGTAGTAATAATTCAGATAGACTATTGTTCACAAGGATAGCTAGAGGAGAAAGCTCATTTAATAAGACAAGCTTGACAATGGGTCCGCGCAATCAAAGCTGTGACCCACGAGGGAGCCACACACTCGACTCCACCTTATCCTGTATGAAAAGATTGGAATCAACGATTTTCAACAATTGGATCAAGCACAATAGCTCAGGGGTAGAGCGCTGGGCTCATAACCCAGAGGTCCCTGGATCGAAACCAGGTTGTGCTATCATGCATTGACATTTGATTTAGTCGTTTGTTCTATTTTTCGGATTGCAAAATAGCTTCCAACATAACGTGGCCCACTTTGAAAATTTTGCAATTTTTTGTATTGATACAATGTCCATTGACCAACCAATTTTCAAGTGTCCAAAAATGGCGCTGACAGTCTCATGTGCGCAACTCGGAATTGTTGTTGAAAAAAGCTAATGGGTAGACAGTCACAACAATAACTCTGTGATAGTTGGCAGAACACCTACTCAAACCGGACACAGTCTTTATAAAGTGACTGACTATTGGTTAATGATAATTTTGTGGTTTAAAAGCTTAGACACAACGTTTCGTCTTGTTTGTACAATCCCATTGTTCAATCAGAAGCTCCATTGAACTAGAAAGCCTGCAATCTATGTCGTTGATGAACCAATAATAGAACCAGTAATGGGTTGTTCTTGCGGTTTCCGTTTGCCTATAGACGAACACACAAACCGATATGGACGTTCTTTCATTGCTACAAGCTCTTAGAAAGATGCAAGTGGAAGGGGCCACAAAGAGCAATGTTCTTCCAACCTCATTGTGCATTATGCAGTTGACAAACATGTAATAACTATACTTATTTCCTGTTCTTCCGTTCTTCGACAACTTACAGAACAATCATTCTCACGGCATTCAGAACCAGAGATACCGCAACAACTTCGCGAAGGACGGTGACCTGATATAATTGAAACGCAACTACGATACAGATAGCCACTGTTAGGTAAGGTGAACAGTGGCAGCATTCAAAATTACGACAACCTCTTTCCTTCTTTCTCTTTTTGTAGAGGCTACGGCAAAGTAACGACGATTTCGGCTGTTGAGTTCTCAATCGAAGACTCGAAGTCACCCCTTTTACACACTATGCAACATCCTTCAACTCCGGACTACTACCGAGACCTTGGCATTGATCAAACGGCAACACTCGAAGAAATCCAGAAAACCTTTGGAATCCCGGAGAAAAAGTGGCGTACAGATGGAACGGAAATATCCCAGAAAGTCCACCGTGAGAGTGCTATGACTGACAGCATGACACAAGCGCTGACAGCGTACGAGGTTCTATGCCAGCCACCAGAGCGCGCAAAATACGACAACGATTATGCAAATATCAGAGCTGCATGGTTTCGTTACCAGAAGTGGACCGAGTGGCAAAGGGTAGAAGCCACGACGGTAGTAGGAGGAGACAACCCGCTTCGTAACAAGCTCACGAGCTACTCGCGGAAGTTCATGGGGAAGATGAAGGAGCGCAGGGCGCGGCGATCGACGGTCTTCGTGGGTGGTACGCCTCGGAACGATGGGCAAGAGGAAGTTTCAGATGCCACAGAAGAGTACGAGAAAGACCGCAGCCCGCAAGCGCGGTCAAAGACTTCATGCGCCACAGATGCCGTGGCCAGATTTGATGCCATCGACCTGCAGTCAAAGTCTTTGGACAAGACGGTTCGTCGGCCCAGGGAAAGTTATGCAGATTCGCATCCACAGAAGCGTCTCTGTCCCAAGGCCCACCATCCCTGGCAAGGCTGGTGGCCAGAAATGGAAGCTTTCGTTTCTCCCGCCTGTCCCCGCTGCCATTTGTTTGCATCTAGCTTTTATTGCTCAAGTTGCAATACGACGGTCTGCTTGACCTGCAGACTGGCGCAGTGACGCGGTTTCCGTTTAGACATACCTTGTCTCTGTACGAGTAACTTCTATCGGCCTGTGAGCTGGGGGCGTTTTCATTGGAAATTTAATTTCTTGTAGTTGATTACGGTTCTATTAGAAATACCGAAGGTTATTGTCTAAGTGTTGAACGTGACATCCTATGACTTGGCTGGGTTTGACATCTTGATATAGAGGCCCCACAAGCCTCAAGACTATTTAGTCCCTACACAGGGCTGTAACGAGCGGTGCTGATGCTAGGGCGATAAAACCACAACCCAAAAGCTATTTAACTATTTTTTCAGCAGTGCTGAACCCTAGGAATAATCTAACCGGCTTTCAGTGGTACTGGCTATAGATTATAGACTCGTCACTTCCCCACGTCAGACATGTCTAGTTGATTGGTTGGCGTTGTGGCAGAGTGGTCTAATGCGCAAGACTAGAAATCTTGTTCCTTCGGGAGCGTCTGTTCGAATCAGGCCAACGTCGTTTTTGTTTTTTCTCCACATCAAGCCCGATCGTTATCTATCGCAACATAGGCTGCGGCATCAGTACCTTTGATTTCTGGTCCACCGATGTGGGGGCAAATAACAACTCTTCACATCTTGGACGATTATGTAATTGCCTTTTGCCTGCAAAGGGTTAGGGTTGATCTTGAGTACTTCTCACTTGGGTTAGTTAGGTAGGTGTCAGCGGATTAATAAGCAAGCAGGCCTCTCCGTTTACGTCCTCCTGCTAGCTTCGGAACGTAATTGTGTTCCTTCTCTACCACTTGGTCGGTCTCATTGAGTTGATAGTCTTAGACGCCAATCTGTGGGAATCTGTAAAGCTGGCCGACTCTAAGTCTGCAGAGCAGTCCATCGATTAGCCAATATTGAGTCCTCAAAACTCATTGCAACTATGGAAGCGACGAAGCCCAAAAAGGCCAGGCAGAGGAAGGTAGACGCCCCTTTCGCGTTTTGCAGATGCTTAAGCATGGAGTGATCTTCAACGGCTCACCGGGTTTCATTTAGGCCTGTGATCTTTGCTACCACAAGAAAATCAAATGCGACAGGAAACAGCCCCTCTGCTCGGGCTGCAAGCTGTACAACTCGGAATGCACTTACACCTGCCCTACGAGGGCGGCCACCGTTCAACCAAGCCAGTGAGTGGATGCTTATTTCTTTGTATGTCACGTAAAGGCGGATAGCATAGTTGGTAATATATGATTTCCAGTCTTCAGAAGATCGAGATGCTGGAGGCCCGAGTGGCGCAGCTGGAAGCGCAGAACGACCACGGGGAGCCACTACCCCAGATCACTCAGGACCCGGCTATTCTGTCCATCCAGGCTGGTTCGCAGGCTCGAATCTCCAATGAAGATCAAATATGGACTCACCATGTGAGATCATCAGTCGACGACTTCCCTGAATCCTTGACGGGCCACAGCGTTCCTCGGGAGGACGACGCTAAGACCCTGCCGTCTCTCCCCCACATCCTCCCGACGATAGAAGACTACTTCCGAAACTCGAACCAAGTCCTTCCTCTTTTCGACAGGGAGGCCTTCATGAAGCTACTCCGCGACTGGTACGCGCACCCAGCGTGTCGCACACCGGACGCATGGGCGGCCGTCAATGTTGTCCTCGCGCTGGCGCGCCGGCACACCTACGCTTCCAGCCTCGAGGAGACCCAGAACATGCGGCGGTACGTCTGCAATGTCCAGTCGGTCTTGAACCAGCTGGCGTTCAACGAACCAAGCCTTCTTGCCCTGCAGATCATCTTGGGGCTGGTCCTGGTGTTTCACGGCTCGGCAGACCAGCGCCCAGCCTCGGTCATTATCGCGACGGCTATGAGGCTGGTCCAGACCCTCAAGCTGCATACGAAGGCCGGAAATCGAAACCTCGCACCGGCCGAAGCCCTCCAGCGGACCCGGGTGTTCTGGCTCGCCTTCATCCTCGACCGCGACTTGGCGATGAGGACATCGCAGCCACCGATCCACCAGGACGCGGACATTGACGTGGACCTCCCGGTCCCCGACCCTCCGGACGGAGCAGGCCTGATATGCGGCTTCTCGGGCCAGGTATTCAACTTCTTCCGCAGCCGCGTCCAGCTGGCCTACATCGAGGGTCGGCTCCACGCCATGCTCAGGTCCGCACAGGCGCTTCGACTGCCCGAGCACGAACGGAGGCGGAATACGCTCCGCATCCGGGCTATGCTGGATGGCTGGCTGGAGGCGATACCGACGGACTTCCAGCCGCACCTCGTGGAGGGAACGGTGCCCAGGCAACGTCTCCGGTGCATCTCGCTGATGCACTACACCCACCTCCAGCTCGTCGCGACGACACACCACACGGACTCGCACCACATGGAATGGATGCGGGAGATTCTCAACTGCACCAAGAGGCAGGCTCCCTCCGTGCGGTCAGACTTGGCTGCTCGACTGCCGAGCTGCTGGGACAAGCTGGTCGCGCAGTCGCGGACGTGCATGCAACTCTATGCGGCGACGCCGGAGAATGACTCTGCTCTCACATGGTACGGCTTCGATTTCTGAACACCTCAGCTGGGACGTGTTTGTGCAACTAACTGTCTCGCTTTCTAGGTTGGTATCGTGTGGTTATCTCACGAGCGTCATGTTCATCACGGTCAACAACCTCGCGTGCCCGGACAACCCGTTCCGCCATACCGACCAGAGCAATGTCGATTCGGCGCTGCTCCTTCTTGAGCGCCTCATCAAGGTCACTGACGACGACAGACTGAAGCGGATTCATGAAGCTTGCACGGAGCTGAACGAGAAGGCGCGACAAACCGTTTCGTCGTGCTTCCCGGATGACTTCATTAACCACCCAGGACTGTATTTCGGCGATGAGGATCCTCTCGATGCCGGTCGCTGGGGCTTGGTGGATGGCACGCGCTGGGAAATGGAGGGCTGTGGGAAAGTCATATAACCTTCTTCTATTCTCAGTATTGGTCCACCAGTCACGTCTTTCATCGTTCCGTCGCTAGCCAGCTTTGATCCGTTTGCCCTGTATTTGCTCATTCCTTTCAGCTACAGCCCCTTCATCTTGTATTCTTTGTCTGATCCAGCAAGAATCCAAAAGAGATCCATCGTGTCGACAAAGACCTTCCTCATCTTTTCCGGGAAGCGACCATGATACAGTTGTTTTTAATCCGCGCGAGGACGTCGTCGTCACCACACTCGAGAATCGCTATGCGCGCATCATCGACCACGTTTGGTCTCATGTGTAACCGGCGCCAGAGCGTCTCCTATACGCGTCGCAGGAAGAAGTAGAGGTTAGTCATCAGCAGGAAGTCTGCAAGGCGCACAAGGCGGGCGAACGCTGTGAGCGGCTGGGAGTCTGGGAGGAAGGAGATAACGCAATCGGACGCTTTCTCAAAGTGGTGGCGAATGTTGATATTGGGCGAACTCAGCATAAGCTCCATAACCTCTACAAGGAGTAGGAAGGTCTCGCCGTCGACATGTTCAAGGTGGACAGCCTTTGTAGTAGTTTCCTTCCAGCCTCCACGGAGGCACACTCTGAAGAACTCTGAGTTGTCGCAAAGCCAGTCTTCTTGGACGGACACAATGGCGTTGCTGAGAAAGATGTCTGCCATGGGAGAGGATCTGTGGGAAATTGTGAGCGCAATCGATTGAGATCAGGAATCGCCTTGTGCTTACCGTGACTGCTTGTCAGATGTTGTTTTTTGCCTTTTGGCTTGATAGAACCCTTTGTCTTCCATTGTACGAATCTCGTAGGGCTGCGAGAGGTCAGGCTGTAGAAAGGAAGAGGGCCAAGGTGAGGCAGCCTGCAAAGAATTTGAGTGAGAGGGTCGATAGAAGAAAAATATTAGACGAGAGATCTCTCAAGAGATTAAATGGGAAGGAGCGGACACCCTTCTATCTACGTACACATTCCCCGACTATACCGGAAGCGACTATTTCCCAGCTTCTGTCAAGATCGAGTCGATCCCTTTCCCCTCCCTGCTGGTATTATACTACATAATTTAAGAGAACTCACCTCTTCCAACTGCTCGACCTCAATTGGCTGCTTTGAATCTTCAAATGAAATCCGATATGAGCTTGGAACTAGTGTGGGATGGGCCAGGCAAATGCGTTATTGTGATCATTTCTACCAGTGTCAACAGCTTGGAAAGAAGAAAAATATTTAATTTACTAGACCTTAGGGTTGGAGAGTGTAAACGAAGACAAGATGACAGCACCCACGAAACAAGTGCTTGACCACAGCTCATACTTAAGCTTATCTCTAGCGCAAGAGCGAACGGATATAAGAAAGGTTCATATGAGAAGAAAGACAGCCATATCAAGCATTACAACATCGGCTATTCGATCTGTTGCCTGGAAGAGGAAAGAGGGAGAAGACAGCCATCTGTGTAGGTCATTGTTGGGATCCGAGATTCGTAGGCATTTGATTTCAGCTTGCTTGCTATCCTGGCTTCTTATCCATAGTCTGTTGTGTATGTTCTCGGAAAAGTTGATTAATATCAGTGTTGTAGTCTCCCTAAGTCTAAGATGCATTCCTTCATATAAGTCTGAATTTCTCTGGGAAAGATGTTTCTCGACAATAACGTCCAGATACTCCCCTTCCATCAATCCCTCTATATAACATTCGCCGATAAAAAGCCACGACTTTTCCGTTCAACACATGCCTGATAACAACCGGGACTGAGCAGCCAACAATAATCGCGATGCGATCTCCTGTTACAGTTTCAACAGGCACGGGGTTGCATTGCCTTATGGCTTTAAAGGGAATTATGACTGGCCAGAAATACTACGTATTTACACACTAGGTAGTAAATGTACGCATCTTGCGTGTATTCACAAAACTTTGTAAGAGCACGATAGTGGCTGATTGTCAACTTTGATAACTCTTACGTGCGTCGTACTTTTCTGCTTGAAAATATATTTGGCGGGCAATCAGCCAAAGTCCCGCCAGAGCGCTATGCGTCTCATATGCTAGACTTCATACTCATAAGTCATGTAAACGGGTATCTATCTATAGGTTTCCTAAAAGAAATGACTCCTCTCTCTGCTCTCTCCACTGCTGCGCCCAATACTTTTTCTTTGGCGACTTTCCTTACATCTTTCTCATTTTTTAGTTTCCCGAAGGTCGAACTCTTCATGCGGGTCCTTAGACTCTGACTTTAGCTGCATCTCGAGCCGCCAGATGTGGGCCGCTATCGTCGACTTGACCCCGTCCCCCGGCGCCGCCGTGGCACCGATCGAGTCGGACTGACTGGATTTCGTCCTGTGAATGTCCACGCCCACCAAGTCCGACGTCGACGACGCGTCGTTATCGACCGCGCCAGACCGCCGCGCGCGGCTCTCTGGTGTCGTTCGCGGGGGTTGCCCCGAGGCCGTCGAGTCCCTGGCGGCCTCGTGTGTCCGCGACGAGATGCCCGTGGCCTGAAGGATCTTCGGCAGCACTGCTACCCAGAACTGGCGTATGTTCGGGAGGCATGCCACGAAGATCCCCACGGCGAGCTCTATGGCGGACCAGATGGCAGTTTGGAACGCGACTACTGGCAACATTAGCACTCGGAACAGAAAGTAGAGAGGCATGCCTCAGTGTGGACGTTATCTGACCTTCAGGGTCAAAAGAGGCTCCAAACGGCCGAATCACTTTGATGCGATAGCCGCTTGCTGCGGTAAGACTTATTATCCTCAATCAGCAAAGGTTCTCTGTTCCCGAAGCATCATCGGCTTCAGAGAACTCTCACTCTCTCTTTCACTCACAATATGCCCACGCTAAACATGACCATGACGTCGAGCTTCTGCTTGCGTGGAATGTTCAGTTTGTAGATCTGCGATGCCGGAAGAAACAGCATCCAAATGTCCAGGATGAAGTTCAGCGCGCCGTGGGCCAAGGCGGGGGGGTTCGAGTTGTAGCAACGGCCCTCCGTCTTGCCCGTCCATCCGTCCCAGACATAGTGCAGGGGCTGGCAGGAGGCGAGCGAGGCGGCAAGGAAGGAAAGGTATAGCAGGAGGTTGAAAGCTTGGGTAAGCCACAAGACCCTACGAAACCGTTGATCGGGGAAGATGCGGAGGTACAGGAATAGGATGGACGCCTTGACGAAGGCTAGACCCAGTATGTACAAGAAGGTCAAGACGAAGAATGTCTTTTGGTTTCGGGTCAGCTTACATTGAAGACGACTAGAGTGGTTCGAATGAGTTCGATTCTTACTTTGAGTCCTTCAGTAATTTCGTCAGGGGAAAGGTACCACACATCTCTTCCAGACCCGGCAATATCAGCTACAGATGTACGTTAGGCCAGTGATGGATTCAGACGTTAGTTCGCAACAGCTTACCAATATAGGCGATGGGCGTAAAAACAGTGAAAGCAACCTGAAAGAGAGTCAATGATGATTCGAGAAGATGATAAGAGAGTCAGGGAGGGTGAGTAATACATATGCAACCATGACAGTTGTATCGTCCCAACCCCAAGGCGAAATCTTCATACACTTATGGGCGATCCGCGTAATGATCACGAGGGTGGTGAACATAAAAAGGGCTACCTGGATGCACCCTATGGGGTTTTTGCGTTGAGCTACGGGCACGCCGCACATAGCATCCGTATGATTTTTGGCAGCTGTTCAAAAGGCACGGCCAGTCAGCTTCGATTCCCGGTTCCGACACCGCCAGGTCCGGCTTCCCTCACCCAGCATATCAATGACGGTGCAGTTCGCAATAACGCAGCTTTGAACGTGGCCCGAGAAGGCCTTATCGTTGCACAGGCAGGCCTGGTCTGTGATGGGACAATGGGTGTTATGGAGTTCTTGAAGGACGCATTCGATCTGACCGCATGAGCAAGTGCTGTGACGAAGGTATTGCTGGGGAGGGCCACTCACTTCGCAGGGCGGAAAGCCCATGGGCATCGTCGGATCCAACGCACTCACGATGCTTCCCAGCATGAACAAGCTAGCAAGCACCGCGAAGAGTCGGACGGCAACCATGTTGACGATTGTGTTCCACCGACTTTCGACATAAGATTGCAGGAAACGGGTAGAAAAGCAAACATCAACATAGGTTCAGAAAGGAACGCCTGTTCATCTTATCGATCTCTGCTCTTGGCCTTTGGCCGAGCGAAAAGGAAGGGGGTCCCCGAATGGATATAAGATGAGCGGGCTTTCTTGACTCGGGTCACGAATCCTACGACCCTCTCAGGACCCGTAGCACACCTCCGGACTTGTGGGAGATCGGCGCGCCAGGGGAGAGATGAATGAATGACCTTCCCAGCGCCGTTGAAGAGTTCGATAACCCGCATTGGCCAGTGGAGTCGTCAATAGCTCAGTGGAACCCCTCCCCCTCGGACGTCTTGAAGACGGTGAAGGACTTTGTCGAACGAGGATGGAGAGCACCCCAAACACCTTGCTGCGCTCTCTCCTTATTCAACCGAGGTACATCCGCGAGCATCACTAGGTGTTTAGGACCGGCCATTTATCGATACACTCTCGCGGACATCATCTAGCCCTGTCAGCGCACGAGCTAGACCGGTTCGGACTCGAGGGAATACCCTCCAAATGCGGCTACGATGTCCGTCATGGGATATGCGATGTCTGTGCGCCGCGCTAATACCTGCAGCAACTTGACATGTCAAAATATACCTGGCATGTAGTTTATATGTGCAACGTGCCTCCTCGCCCCAGGGACATTGCGGTAAACCCACACACACGACTGACTGCTCGCGTGGTGAGCTAGGATGTACTGTGCAGCAGAGATGGTGAAGCACTACCATCGGCGAGGAGCCGGTGTCCGCTCGGACCTCCCCTTGAGCGGAGCCGATTCCGCACGGATGCTGCTCGAGCGTACGGCACCCCCGCCTGTTCCCTGGGCTCGTCAGGATGGCAGCTGTAGCACATTGGACAGGAGATCGGACCTAGTGAAGCATGGCGAAACATGAGCCACTCAACAACGAAGAGGTCTCCCTACATGGTCTAGTGGCAAAGGCCCAGATGCCTTGAAGTGCCCCTAACCCTGTGAGGAGTCAGTTTGAATCTGGCTCGGGAAGACTGCTCTTCCATGTCATCTTGCGTTGCTCGACCATACATCGTAATAGATGTCCCAGATTTTTGCGCTCAACCTAAATAAAGAATTGTGAACTGCCGCCCGCCTTTGAAGTAGGAACTGCAGCTGGAGCTCAAGTAAAGACTGTACATCCAGTCATTATTAAACAAAAAGCAAAATGAAGCGCACAATCCAACGACAATTCAGGTCCAGTGTCAAGAAGATTGCCGGGAATGCCATCTGCTGCGGCGACACCGCAGCTGAGGTGTTCCGATTTTTCTTTGCCATGTTTAAGTACAGCTTCAAGTTAGTGGTTTTCGAGTATATCACTAGGTAGGTCCTAGTGCCGCTTTTAGAATCTATCGCCTATTGTTCATCGCGTAGCCTTGCAGGGTTAGTAGTTTAGTAGGTTTCGGAAGGTTAGGGTAAGGATTTAGGTAGTTAGATAGGGAATAGGGTAATTCCGGCTGTGCAGAGGTCTAGTCGCTGTGGCTATGCCGTACCGACACCCGCTATCAGGCAACCTCACATATACAGATAGATAGGTATGCCGTTTTCCTATGCCGTGTCCCACCTATATAGCGACTTTACAACTAAATCATCTCGTTCATCTGCCCTGTGCCCCGCAAAACAAGCTGTCCATTGTTTGTGACACAAGAGACAGGCACGACTCTCATTGGAAGTCACCGCTATCCTCAAGCGCGAGGCCGGATGCAAGCACAACTTCCCCATCGTGGTCAATAAAGCGAAGTGGTCTGTCTTCCTTGCACAAACGTCTTGCTGGTGACCGCTCTGCTGACATTATTTGCCCATCATGCAAGTAGAGTTGCAGCCGATGAATGTAGCAGATGCCGCTGTTTATCAACGAGATGGCAAGTATAGGCTCAGGGCTTCGCACGTAGTTTTTGCTTAAGCGCATATGCACTACTGGCGCGTAATGATTGGGCGGACATATGCAGATGCTTTTGTGTGACCATACTTCGCTTGTCATGTTGCAGTTCAGCTCTGGCAACTAATAGTGTGCACAGATAATCGTACTTTGGTACACCTAGGCCAAGTATCTGAGGGGAAACATTGCGAGAAACGGATCTACTGTGGCATCTTGTAATTTTATTAATGGAACAACAAGGTTATTGTTTCTTATGTTTTTTCCTTTTGGTTTTCTGTCACAAAAACGACGCCGTTAATTGCGGGCAGTAATTAACGCCTTATATTGTATTCACCCCATTACAACCCCCCCCAGATCGAAGAGATCCTATCTGTGTGGTCTGACTGCTTATATAATTACTAGGTTAACAGGGAAGCCCTCAGCCCCCCTAGGTTACACTCCCTAGGGCAGATACTTATTATAACCCTTCTATAGTTGCTATCTAACTTATCTAGTAGGAGTTTGTTATAACCTGTCTATAGCCTGCGCAGGATTTAAACCAGTAGGCTCTATAACGCTTAGACGCTAAAGCTGTACTTATACTACTAAGGTACAATAGCTGTAGATAACTAGGCTTAAAACTGTTACAAAAACGACGCTATTAATTACAGGCAGTAATTAACGCATTATATTGTATGCACCCCACTACGACATTTTTAGAAGGTATGTTAAATGAAGATGAGAGTTCAGTAGAGTTGATCTAGGGGAGTAAAGTGTTTACGTGTAGGAAGATAATAAACACATAGGTACAGGTTCTACCTTGAAAAGAAGGGAAACTGGAGGCCAGGGGCTGCGGTTGACCTGTGGCCGCAATATTTCACTTGAAGCGTGGCGAGACGCCGAGAGGTAGACCTGAGGAAGAGCAGAGTTCGCCGAATATCGTGGACGTGAGCTGAGGGATGTCAGGTAGACAAAAGGAGAACGAACGTATGTGAGCGGATCCCGGCGAGCGGGGTGAGCAAGGTGAACCAGGGATCTGTACTCCGTACAGGATCCAGGATACTGATTAGCGGAACGTTTTCCACAGGATTAATAAAAGTAACTGGGATAATCCCCTATTCCTTGGAAGGCTTTCTTTCCTTTTCATATGAACTAACCAACCAAGTTACCAGCCAACCACTCGCCGTCATCATATCCCAGGTCTTCGTCTCAACAGCCGTCCTCGATGACAGGTTGCAATGGAGCCGTCGGAAACTCACCCGAGGAATTCACCTACGACCAAAACGAGCTCGTCTCAAGGTGGGTCATCGACGCAGAACAAGGTCAGATGCATAGCTTGTCGCTCTACTTCTGGTTTTCTTACTGAAGCGTTTCCTCACCTATCCGGGACGCATCTACCCACATGGGAGTTCTTACATGCTGTTTGATGAACAAGAGCCTCCCGAGGCAGAAACCAAGTGGTGGCTTCATGCGAAAGCTGTCACATTCCCCGAGTTCTTCAACAAAAACACTGACGACTTGTTGTCACTGGAGCTCGTCCCTATGCCAGAAGCCGGAAATCACGGAGCCTGTGTTGCCTACTATCACAGCGAGGACGCACAGGTTAGCTGCTCCAGCGGCTACTAACGGCGGCCGTCAGTCATTGCGCAATCTCGTCGATCTCCTAACGTGTTGCAGGTCATGAGAGATTTGTACAGAAAGCACGGGTGGCCGCAAGCTTTTCCCAGGGAGGAATTTCGTCAAGCTGCGGCACCCGATCGTCTGGCTGCTATACGCAAGATGTTTCCCAGATCAGAATCGGACCCGGAGGAGTTGGAGGCGTTAGAGAATGAGATTCTTGAATCGCAACGCCAGTGATACCTCTACTCTGAGTCAAAGGTACGTATTCAGCACCAGGGCTCCAAACGCTGCCAGCAGGAAAATGTCCATCGATGGCCTGGTCAAATTCATGGACACCTGGGGTTTCATTGGCATGGACTATGACTGGGAATACCCGGGGGCTGGTAAGCTCACCTCCTAATTGGCCGCTTCTTTCGTGAGTTTGGTGACTGACACATCTATAAAAATGCAGAAGACAGAGGTGGCGGCGCAGACGACACTGCCAACTTCGTCCTTCTCTGCCAGGACATGAAGCAGGCGTTTGGCACAAAATACGGATATTCAATCACTCTTCCGGCGTCCTACTGGTATCTTCGGTATTTTGACATTGCAGTAATGTAGCCGTACGTCGACCAGTTCAACATTATGTATGGCATTCGCGGCGTGTGGGAGGCCGCTTCGAAATTCGTCGGCCCATACTTAGCTCTACAAACCAAAGCAACACCCAACCACGATTTTCAACCTTGCGCGACGCGCCTTGGAGCACAGCAGAGTTTCGCGTGAGAATCCGCGTTGGGGCTGAAGCCGGCGGCTTCCTTGGCTACTTGATCAGCTATTTCGTTGCTTAGTACACTGATACGCGCCGGGATCTAGGGACACTGCACCTCCCATCCTCAGCTATGGGCCTCTGCGAGTGCTTGTATCCCCCCAAAGAGGATGCATTATCTTGACGGGTACTCGAGGTTTTGTAACGCTTGGATGGAGGCTTGGTTGTCGGTGAATGAGGCACACTTGTCGAAGCGGTTGGATACTTCCTGTATGTCGAATATCATGCGTAGCCCTAGTGCTACAGTGACTAGAAATTATGGCCTTGGTCATTGATTGTATGGTTTTTGTCTCGATTTCATTAGAATGCATGGGCATCACCGCATGCTTACTGACAAAGTAGGCATACAGCTCATGCATGCAAAGGGAGGTTGCAGATGCGAGAAGGTTACCCGAGCGTGTCTTGTCATCTCTTTATTGGTGGAGTTCAATCTCAGAACTGCCATGAGGCTCATCCTTATGTAAGGTTTTGCTGTGACATGAACGAAGCAAAATGGAAGCGGTTATGTACATAAAGGATAGTTCTCCTCGATGGGATGGAGGCACGTCACTCAACAGTCAACCAAACCACTTTATTACACACCACTTTCAACTATCCTTACGCAACAGTCTAAAAACCACCCAGGCAGTTACTTATCAACCTGGATCCCTATCAGTATCTCGAGCGTCATCAGTCAGATGAAACAACATACAGCTTTTCACCATGGAACAACGAGAGATAGTCGAGTACCGCTTTTACTGCCCGCCGGGAGTACAATGCGTCCTGGCCTGTGGAAGCAGCGCCTTTATCGGAGAGGTGGATGATTCGACTGTCCTCAAGTATCCACTGAACCCGGGGGGCTGATTTGACGCGTCTTGAGCTTGAATGTAAGATTCTCACCATAGTTGGTCAACAGCCTCACATTAATTATCGGCCACAAAGGGCTCACAGAGACTGGCCTATGCCTTGAGCGCGCAGTCGACGGGACAATCTTTGACTACCTGACCACATCGGATATTCCCACTCCGTCTCTTCAGCAAAGGTTGGCATGGTGCCGAGAACTCTGCGAGGCTGTCGAACATGTACGCTCGAAAAGGGTGATCCACTGTGATATCCAGCCTACAAACGTCTTGGTTGACCGAAAAGCGCATTTTGAGCTAGCCGATTTCCAAGGGCGCTATCTCTCTGAGGACGGTAACATAATATTGGACGGATGGAGTGGCGAGCCGTGTCGATATTTCTGTCCGCGAGACGATGAATTCGTAGCTAACTTCAGGACGGGCTTCTTTGCGCTTGGGTCTACTATTCACTTCATTATGACAGGACAAGAGGGTTTTTCAGATATCTTTAGTGGAGAGGCCGGGTGGGATGACGAGGTCAAGCCACGGTTTGCAAGAGGTGTTTTCCCGATGACCTTCAACACGCCCCCCCCCCCCCCCCCCCCCCCCGCCGCCGCCTTTCGCCTTGATGTCCACTAAGTAGGTAAGTCAGCATAGACTGCCATGAGAAGCGGCTCCTCGCATCTCGCACCGAGGACACAACGTATGGGCATAAACACCTCGAAGCAAGCTTGATCATGTCGGAAAGGGTTTACTTATTAAATGTATAATGTACTCTCACCGGCGCCGTGCCGGGAGATTCGTGTGGGGAGCGCTGCCGGCCCCCCCATGCAATATTCAGTCTACGTCTCATCTCTTGGATCATTATCACTTTGTGAATCAAGGGGGTAGGGGGCAGAAAGCTCCAACGGGTCCAACAAACACCCTCGGCGCACCCGCATTCCTCGCGGGACAATTCGAGGCCCCCTCCCCCTTTTCGCTCAACAAATCAACGCCGAATTTCATGCATTTTACATGGACACCAAATCCCCGGACTGCGAGTCGACCCTTTCGCTCTATCATCGCTCACAAAAGAAAAAGCCCGCCATCCCGTCACCATCTCGTTTCACCATCCGTCATTGGGGCGCCGCCTCGACCCGCGAAAGTAGTCGTATTGCGACGGGTCCTGGTCGAGCGAATCCGCGTCGGCCTGAGGGAGTCCACTATAGCCCCTCGGTCCGCCGCCCAGCGCACCCACAGTGGGGCCCGGTGTGGGAGCGCTCACGGGCATGCCCGCAGCGTTGCGCACAAGCGCCGTGTCGCTTCCGTTGCTATTGATATTATACAAAGGGCTACGAGACCGGTCACCCATGGTCGCCTGTTGAGTGAAGCCGGCCTGCGGTGAGCCCAATCTTGTCGGGGACTGCCGGCCGCTGGCAGTGGGCGACATGTAGGCCGGCGGATTGGGTTTGTAGGCCGAGAACCCTGACTGACCAGAAATGTCGCGCCGTTGTCCCGTCATGCCACCCTGCAATTGAACGCCGGTAGGAGTCCCGGGACGGGAGCCGTAGTCAGACATGGATCCGGGCGTGCCAGGGCGCATAATGTCGGGATCCTGGCCGAATAGGTCACCCTGGCCGTGCTCGTCCGCGAATTCTGCCCTGTTCTTGTAGAACTCGAAGTCGAGGTTCGACTCGGAGACGAATTCGAATCCGGGCACGTTCGCCGACTTGCCGGGCTTGCCAGAGCTCATGGGGTCCAATGCGTATGTGTCCGAGTAGCCCGAAACGCTCATCATATCGCCGCTGCTGGCCTCTCTTCCATCCGAAAGACGACCCTTGTAGACGATGTGCAGATACGGCTGTGCCTTTTGGTGCACCATTGGCGTGATGAGCGGCTTGTACAGCGCAGGGTGGCCGAAACGCGATGCCAGGCGCTCACTGCGCAGGCGTGTTTCCTTCTGCATGCCGGCTTCGGGATGCTTGGCGACGTTGGTCGTCGACAGGTAATGAATCTTGTCGTCAAAAACCCTCAAGCAGACGACCTTGAAGATGATCAACAGAAAGGGCAGAGGGGCGATGGCCAAGGCCTGACTGTGAGTCGCCCAGTCGGCTCGAGCCCAGGCGCTGAGGAAGAAGACGCAGTTGGATAGGAAAACGGCAAAGAGCAGGCGGTTCACGAGGACGCGCCAAAACATGCCTCCTGACTCAGTCTTGGTGACGAAAATGTAGAGAAGCAAGTACTTCTTGAGCCAGTAGTCGATGGCGTAGTACAAGGTGGCGGCCGGGAGGACCAAAGGCTGAATGCCAGAGAAGCCCAAGGCGACGGTCGCGTAGTAGAGGAAGTAGTTGTAGTACATGGCGTAGTCGAACGAAGGAGGCGCCGTGAGCTCGATGAGCTCTCTGGGGGTCGGGCTCGAGAACTTGCGTACGAAGAAACTGTAGACGAGCGTCCAGAGCTGGGCGAGGTCGATGGCAGCACCAAGGTTGCGCTGGAGAAGCCATGTAACCCAGAAAGGGCTGACTTTGCAGAGGGCCGTAAAGATTGTCGTCGCAAGATTCTGGTCAATCATGGCGTGCCAAGCATCAATGCTCTTGTCACTCGTCTCCGAGACAACAGCGGACACAAATGACCAGACGGCGCTAAAGAGTGAGAACACAATGAGGTTGTTGAAGACGAAGAAGGCGTAAAGCTTGGCCATAACGTGACGCTCACGACCCGTCTTGGTCTGGTCTCCGGCTTTCATAGACAGCCGGCGGAAGATGATGGGAAGAACGAGATAGACGAGCGACGTGATGGCGGGCGACGCGATACCTTGGACGATAGCCCACCAGCTCGGGTCCCTCGCAAGCTCTCGTTGGAATGCCGGCCATACGTTGCCGAGGTTGTCCAAGTTGATGAGAAAGACGGCAATCATGGCGTTGGGGGCAACCCACACGAAAGTGAGCACTGCAATCCAGAGGTTGTTGACAATACGCCTCCACCGACGGACCGAGGAGCTTAGAGGCAGATTGTCCCAGATAATGTCATTCGGGCGAGGGGCCAAGGTGATTACCGCGCCATGCGGGCGCTTCTTGCGGCTGGCGTAGGCGATGTTGTGGGCCTCGGCGATATCAGAGTAACTGGCAAAGCCGTAGGGCATGGTGCTCCGCTTGTCAACGCTGAGTCGGACTTCCCTGATCTCGATTTCCAGCTCCTTGATCCGCTGCGTAAGGTACTCGATGGCGTCGACCTTCTGACCCTTGGGATACGTGGCGAAGGACGGATCCTTCTTGGAGGGCTTGCACATCGGACGGGCTGCCGGAAGCTGGTCGGGCTTCTTCATGTACTTGGCCAGGACCTGTTCCAGCTTGCGAACCGTGTGGTCGTGCTGCTCGATCAACTTGGGTAGGTCCTTTACGTTTCGGGCAATGGCAGTACGGGAGAAAGAAGAAGAGGGCACGACTTTGTCGATGATTCTCGCAATGCCCTCATCCGAGCATTTGTCCTTGGGAATGTCGTACATCTGCCATTGTTAGCCTCGACTAGAGAAAAGGCGGGCGCGTTCCAGCGCCACTCACCATCAACGTCCGCGCATGCAAGCTGTTCTGATACTCCTCGCTCTCGAAGTACCTGCGGCGGAGTAGCATCACCTTGCGGTAGTTCCACCATAAGAAACCCATGACGGTGAATGTAATCATGTACGCGACGGCAACCTGGGCCCAGTAGGCCTCGCCCCAGACCGCTATGGGTGTAATCGCATCGAGCCAAGTCTCGTCAATCCCATCCGTACGGTTAGCCAGATAGGTGGGGATCAGAATAGCGAGACAAAAGACGGAGATGGTGCAAAACATGTAGAGACACATGCGGATGAAGCGGAGGAAAATAGTGGCGTCCATGCCGGCATGATGGACGAGGTCAGCCTCGTTTGTATTCCATAGGGGCGGGATCCAGGACCACATCTTCTTCCCTATAGGCGGAGGAGCATGTTTCTCGTCGGCATGTTTGAGCTTGGGCGCGTATACGGACTGGTTGTAAGGCCGGAGCAGAGAGAAGGTGAGGGCGATGCCGACGGTGACGCCGAGAGAAGTGGCGAAGGCAGCCCAGATGGAGTTCTTCTGCAGCTATTTTTCGACAGTCAGTAGCCAGAAATGATGGCGGTACGCCGAACCGGGAGGTGAAGGGTTTTGCCCACCTGTTGACTGTAAGGATTCTTGATCAAGTTCAACAGCTGCTTGCCGGCATCTTCACTCATTTTGGCTGACGGGCCCCCTCGGGGCGCGAGGGGTTGAAGTGTTTCTCCAGGTGCGTTCCGGCGAACAAGCAGACGCCGGAGATCCTCGTTAGCGATGCTATCTTTGCAGGAGGTATTGGATCAGGCGGCGGCAATTCGGAAGGGGGGAACGGCTGGTCGCTTGGCTGTGACGTATCAAGGGCGGCGGTGATGCGAGGTTTCTCGGAGGTATTACGCGGATTCGTCGGTACCGCAGATTAAAGGACGGTTTCGATTTGCCCGCTCGTGCGAGTGTTGCCGGGAGTACAAAGACGGGTGCAGGACGACAAGTGAATGACGCCGGGTGCCGCAACGAGAGTCGGGGGAGAAGAGATGGTCGGGAGGGTTACTGCAAGGCGGGAGACTCGGGGAAACGAGGGATGGTGTTCTCAAGCGAGTGTGAAGAACGAGGTTAAGGTAAGGTAAAAAGGTAAGGTACGGTAGGGAGTACGGGATGAATAGGTTAAGAGACGGCAGGGGGGAGGGCGAAGGAGGTAAAGAGGGAGGGATGGAGTGCAGATGGCAGATGGGGGAGCACGTAGCGAAGTAGTTTGTTGAGCCGAGAGAGAGAATTGCGTATGTCACTCCAGGCCCATCCTAGTCCTATGGATGCGCCGATATCCGGTGTATCGCTATAGGAGTGTGTGTGTATGTGTGTGTGGTTGACTCTGACCCATTGTGCTGGACAGAGTCTTACTAGCTTGTGAGCCTGGTACAATAGGATAAAACGATATAAAAAAAATAAAAATACAAAAAGAGCATGCGTAAGAGAACACAGCGTAGGGGACTGGCCCGCCCGCCCCTTACGTCCCTGCAATTTTTGCGCTAATGGGGTCGCGAGAAGAGAAGCCCCACCTCATCCGATCCAGCTGGCGGTACGTACCTAGCTAGTGCTTTGTATCCGTACCTGGGGCTCATGCCAGGTCATGCAGTCTCCCTTCGCCATGCCATGGATGTGGCTGCTTATGACTCTGGCTGGCTGCAAAGATGTATTGTATTCCTAAGTGTTCATATCGTGACATGAAACGCAGTCTCCATGCGTCCACAAGGATATATGTTTTCCATGTTTGTCTTGCTCTTACCACAGCTGCAGGAACGCTGATTATGTAGGTACGTTGTAAGGTGCGCTTGCTCACAGGTACGGTGGGCACATGTACGGTACGTACTCCATCCGCCCAGAACGGTTTTGGCGGAGACGGTTCCTCTTGTCTCGCGGACGGAACTACGTGTACAATACGTAGGTACAAACCTGGAAAGAAGACAACAGACAGCCCCCAAAGGGTTGAGATGGGCCTGGCTGGCAACCTGGCCAAGAAAAAAGAGAAGACGGGGGAAAACACACACAGAGGTATACACATAAGCTGCCATCCAAAGAGAAAGCAGCTCACTCCAGCCTAGCTCGGGACTTGAGGGAGCATGGGCCCCCCTCCGCGCTCCCTCGTGCCAAAGGAAAACCAACCGTCTTCGCAGGCGCATCGGCAAGCCCGCCGCTCGCTGTGGCTGTGGCTATTTTTGACATACCGTACCAAGTGGGGCACAGCATTGTTGCTCCTCGGCACCCACCTCCAACCATTCATTCTCACCCACACCACACCACGCGCGCGCTGGCAGAGACGAGACGACTGAATAGGAGGACCCTGTGCTTGCACACCTGCTGAGAGAGAGACAGCCATGGGATTGGGGTCGATAAATCGATAAACCGATGGATACGAGGCCGCCAGCATGCTCGCCCCCCACATTCTTTGCACCCTCTTCCAACATCCAGTTGTCCAGTATCTCTGTTCCGGCTGACCGTTAGTATACACTGCTGACACGCTCGGGTCATTTGTCTTTTTCTTTTTCTGTTTTTCTTCCGCCCTGCTGCTATGCCTGGCCGATCGGTGCTCAGATTTGCGCGATCCCCGCACCCCGTCTTAGAGACGTTCCAGCCATCAACAGAAAATCCTTGGTGAGAAGCTAGAGAGAGAGAAGGTTTCTGATTGCGTGTGCACGGGCTAACGGTGATGATGATGATGCCCATTCTTGAGCCGCCGGCTGTTCAAAAGGTTCAATGTTTCTCCCTCCCTTTCCGTTTCGGCCTACTAGGTAGGTATGCAGCATGAGCCGCGCCCCGGAAAAGCGGCGTGTCGATCACGACTCTTCATTCCTCCCATCCTTCAATCTCAATTGCAACGTCAAGCGGCACCCTGCGCCTGGGTGTCAGGTTAATGACGAACAGGGGACCCGTCTTTTGGGTTCTGCGTTCCCCCTCCCACGAGAACCGAATACTTGTAGGCCTCGCCTGCCATCAATCAGGGTAAGACCCTTCCTCTCTCAAGGTACGGAAAGGCATCCAGCAGGGCTATGCATTGAGACTGGAGCCAATTGAATGGGTCAGAGTCCCCCAAGACCCAACCAGCCAGCGGAAGAAAGAAAAAAAAAAGAAAAAAAAGCCGGCGGAAGTTGGAACGGGTCAAACTCAATGCAAAAGGCCACAATGCCAGTCAGGAGAGCAATAGGCTGTGCACGAGTGATCGTCTAGCTGCTCCCCCCCCCCCCCCCCCCGCCCCCCCGTCCCGTACCTTACGGAAGCATGAGACGAGATACCTGTACATGGCAGCAGGGTAACAAAAAACAATAACGCCATAAATGATGGATGCAAGGGCAATCACCCGCGACTTCGCCGCGCAGCGCTTGTTGGCATTCACCTCAGAAAATAAGACTCATTCACTCACGCGAGTCGCAAAATAAGCATCCACTTTCCTTCCATTTACCAAGCAGAAACCAGCTCTCTCTCGACCGCCCCCATCCGTCAAGTCACGAGGGCTTCGAAGCAGGGTCCAAATGGAGAGACGGGGGGGGCCATCTCCACCTCCTCTCCGCCCCCCGATTATGCCTCAAACCCACGCCGTTCTTACCTGTAGGAATTCCAGAACAGACGGTAAGGTAGCGTTGTTGGTATGTGGCTACTGGCTAGGAACGCCTCCTCGCACAGTTACGTCACAGCCCCCCCAGAGCCACACTAGCCATTTTCCATTCGACTTCCACAAAGCCCTTATCGGTACTTTCCTTCCCTTCCCTGTGGCTTCTTCTTTTTGGGCGTCGGAACGCCCGGCAACCCGTGCGTGGAAGGAAGGAAGAAGCCGTTCGCCTTTCCTCTCGATATCGCCTAGCGTCTTTAGGGGAGCTTTTGTCTTTCTCTTGGTTCCCCTTTGTTTACGCTCTCGTCCCTGGCATGGGTTACATTCGTCACAACTCGCCCGGTTTTCTGTTTTTTCTTCTCTTTTTCTGGGTTGGCTCTTCCCGGCCCGGATGAACCGTCCTGGTTTTCCGCTTTCTCCATTCCAACCAGACCGGCACTCGCTCGGGTACCTGGCAACTAATCCAAAAACAGGAAACAGTACCTACTAGTATGAGGTGCATGTTGCTCTCTCTCTCCCTCTCCACATTTCCAGGGCTTCATTCCCGTTGGAGAACACTGAGAAAAGGGGTCCTCATACCCGCCCTTCCATTCCCGTGGTCTTCAACATGGTCTGCAAATCATTGGCCCTTGGTGGCGCGATCCGCGGACCCTCGGATTCTATGTACCCCCGCCTGGGCCGAAGAGCCACCAAGTGCCGCCTATGTCGACGTCATCGCCTGGTTGTCGCTCTTCTGCTCGGCCATGAATGGCAACATGCTGATGGCTCGGATCAATGGTTCTGTCCGACCGGGCCGGCCATTAGGAAACAACACACGTCGTTTTTGTCTACCCAGAGTTCGGAAACTTCGCGGGTCATTCTCTGTATACCACATCGGTCGCTGAGGCAAACATCGTATCTGTAATCAAACCGTGATTCAAAGCTGCATATGCAAGCATCGTGTTATATACATACAAATATCTCCCCCCGATCCATTTCATTGTTTGATCCAAATTCAAGCCCACGCAGGAAAGCAATCAAGAAAGAAAAACAAGAGCATGATCCCCGCACCACCTTTTTTGCCTGCCCAGCATGAACATACGAGGATAGGAAACATGCCCGCGTGACGGGCTCCATCCGAGCCTTGGCCGACGAGTGGTCCTGTGCTGCCTGCTGTTACGCAAGCAAAGTCGACACGATAAATTGTTCTCTCCCTGAACGTCCGCACTATCCACAGCCTCTTTAAACGGGGCCCTGAGAGCGAGTCTTGCGCGCAGTCCTGCCGACGGGGTGAACGACCTTCTTCACATTTCTGGCCACCTTGTGACCTAGAGACTCCTTTTCCTTTTTCGGCGATTCCTTGGCCGCACCGTTCGAAGGAGGGCGACCGGGCCCCCTCTTGGCCTTCTTCTCGGCTGGCTTTTCCTTCAATGTCTCCCCGACGCCGTTGGTGCCATTGGTGCCGTTAGCCCCGTTGACCCCGTTGGTCTCGACGGGGTCATCCGCCTTGCGCTTGTCTCCAACTTTGGGTTCGGGCGGGATGGCCTGCGTTGCGGCTTCGTCTTCGCCCGCACCGGCAGGTTCGGCATCGTTGAGAGCGCCCGTCATCTCAACGCCCTTGGTTGCGTCACCGTTGACAGCTTCAGTCTTGTCGATGATGGGCTCTTTGATTGGCTCGTCCTCAGCTACGGGCGCTTTGGCGGATTCTTGCGCGATGGGCGCTTCCACCGACGCTTTCACAGGCTCATCGGTAGGCGCGGATGTCACGGCCGGCTGCTCGACTGGGGTGGCATTTGGCTCTTGGACGCCGGTTGAGGTCGGGCCATCCTGGTCGGGAACCTCTTCGACGGAGGCAGGCTTTGGCGCATCAACCGTGGCATCTGCCGTAGCCGGCGCATCCGCTGGCGGAGCAAGCGCAGGCGGTTCCTCCGGCTTGGTAGGTTCGGCGACGGGAGCAGCTGATGTCTCGGGCACGGGCGCAGTTGCTTCCTTTTTCTCGTCCTTCTTCTCCTCGGCAGGCTTCATCTCAGCGACTGGAGACTCCGTTGGCTTGTTGTCCGCGCTGGTAGTGGTCGCGACAGTCTCTGCGACTGCGATCGGGAAAAGGATGTTAGCGCATGATGGTCCGGGCATGATGGGTGAATAGTGACGGGAGAGCCTCGCTTATACAGCAAGCACATTGAGTTTGGCCAAGGTAGAAGGCGCAAACATCAGAGCAGCCGTACCGGGTCGACGCGATCACAATTGAAGCTTCGTGATGCCTCACACTCACCTTTGTCGGCGCCGTTAGCAGCGGGAGCAGGTGCAGCAACGGGAACGGGATCCATGGCGATGACGTAAAGTGGTGTTGGTGGGCGCACAGTGCGCGGTCAGGAATGTCGCAGTCGGTCTTGAATATGGGCTCAATGGCCGTACTCGAGTATCGATAAGCGTTTGGTGGTGATGGAATTGGCTACGGTGATATCGATTGACGATGGAAAGCTGGTGTGAAGAGGATGAAGTTGGGTTGGGAAGAGGAGAGAAAGAAGGGATGAGAGAAGCGAAAAGAAGAGGTGAGGTTAGAGTCGGAGTCGGAGAAGCAGCAGGAAGCATGGGAGCTCCTCCTCCTCCTCCTCTTCACCTGCTGGGCTTGCTGCAACCACACGGTAGGTCATCGCACAGAAACATGGGGTTAGGTAGGCAGGGGGCGAGTTCCACGGAACGAATCAGCAGCGGCAAGGGTAAGGGCGGCCGTCGCCTCGGTGGGCACAAACAAAGTGAGTGTGTGAGTGAGTGTGTGCGCGCACGCACATAACGTGTCTGCGCGGGCCATCGGGGGAGGGAGCTGTTACTACCAGCTAACAGAACAGGGAGCGGACCTCGAGCGACAAGAGAGAAACTGCGAGGTTTGCAAGCGACTGCCGGCGAGAGCAAGGTTCCCCCTCGCAGCAAAATCAAGTGGAGAGGAACCTTGGTCCGCCGTCATGTCAACCTGACGTGACGAAGCAGCTCCACGGCCGCCGGTGCAGGGCTGGAAGCTGGAGCTTAGCCCCGGTTAAGGCCCGGGCAATCCAGAAGAGGCCTAGTCATTCCATGGGGCTGCTGAGCTGGATTTGATGGGGAAGGGGAGGGCAGGGGGTGAGAGGAGAGAGAAGGTTGTTCCTCTGGCCGGCGATTGTGAATGAGTAGCTGACAGCTGTTGAACGGCGGCATAGCATGACCGTTTCCTCTGTTCAGTAGGAAACAGCAGAGAATAGACGAAGGTGTAACAGAGGCACAGAGCTCCTTTTGGCGGCAGACACAGCTAGATCGTGTTGCAAGTTCGTCTCAGCGGATGTGACGCCGATTCTTTTCCCCCTCATGACGGTGATGGCCCAAGGACCATGTGTGCGTCTGTCTCGACGACACTGTGTCGCCGGCGGCGTAGCAAGAGCAGCAGAAGCAAAACCAGCACATCTCTCGAGGTGGTTTTCTGTTTTTCTATTCACTTTGACGTATTTATCTATTTATTTGTTTATTTTATCTCATTTTCTTTCGATGAGTTTCCAGCTACGTCTGCTTGCCAGGGCAGAAAGCGGCAGCTTCGCGGTGTTGCAGCATAGCGATGCGGGGACGGTGGCGCGGCGCGTCCCCCCACCCCCTCCCGCCAACTTCTTTTTTCTGGAACCAATGAGCGCTCGCCATCGTCCCCGAACCGTGGTCTGAGCTTCCAAGTTTGCTGCACGCCATCTGCGATCGGCTCGAGGGCGTATGCGCATGTGCTGCGGAACCATACGGCTGATTGCATCGCTGTCGAACAGACGAATACGGGCCCTTAAGTGTACACGTTGTTTCAATCCAGTGCAAGAGGGCGATATGGAGAGGGAGCCAATATCAATATTAAGTCCTAGGGGTCTACTATCTGTGGTGCATGCCATCCGGGATCGTTGCCGCTGGACAGGGACGCTCGTAAAATGGCATTCTCGCCTCAACACTGATATTAAGACGTCGGCATGTCGATATCTTGCAGGCGAAACCGCAGACTGCGAATATTGTCCAGTTGCATCGAAATGGAATCGATACAGTCAACCACCCCAAGCAGCTACGGAAAAGTCAGGAAACCACCTGTAGTAACAGTCGGTGAACTCGAGAAATTCGACCATAGATTTATTGTTATCGAGATTTGTCTTCTTTTTTGTACTCTATTTTCCCTGCATCCTCGAGTGCAGCTGTCAACTAACAAGATGCCGGTATCCAAGTTGACTAAGCCGAAAGGGCGTGCAGTGCAGTTGACAGAAGCTAAACAGGAAACATAGCAGAGGGGTCAAGAAAAATCAGGAAACTAGACATTGCAATTGGGATGAGGCGCGGACATAATAGTCAGATTCCCGCAATTGAATCATCGCCGTCAAAAACGTCAAGAGTCTAGAAGCATGCAAGCTAGGAGACCCTCGCCTTGTCGTCCCCCCTTGGATCTCAGGGGCTAGGTCATGCTTAGTCATCTACCGCTCAGGGTGCCAAAATGGCATTCCGCCGCCAAAGGACAGCATCGCCGTAAAGCTTCACCCAACGCGCAGCCAACTTCATCACGCTCCTTTCCGCCCCGCCCGCCCAAGACCACTGCAACTTTTTTTTCTTATCCAACTTGTTCTTGTAATCACACCGATTCCGTTTCGTAGCAGCAATGGCGCCCCACAAGTACTCGGTTATCCTGCCGACCTACAATGAGCGCCGCAACCTCCCTATCGTCGCCTGGCTGCTGAACCGCACCTTCACCGAGAAGTAAGTTGCGTGCGCGCCTTGCAGCTTCTCGGAGCCAGATCCCCCGCCACTTCTTTGGTTCTGGTGCTTCTTGACGTTTCCGAAAACCTGCTGACCTTCGGTCCCCTTCCAACAGCAAGCTCGACTGGGAACTCATCATCGTCGACGACGGCTCCCCCGACGGCACCCAGGAGGTCGCCAACCAGCTCGTCAAGGCCTACGCCCCGCACGTCATCCTCAAGACCCGCACCGGCAAGCTGGGTCTCGGCACCGCCTACGTCCACGGCCTACAGTTCGTCACCGGAGACTTCGTCATCATCATGGACGCCGACTTCTCCCACCACCCCAAGTTCATCCCCCAGATGATCGCCCGCCAGAAGGAGGCCGACTACGACATCGTCACCGGCACCCGCTACGCCGGCAACGGCGGCGTCTACGGCTGGGACCTCAAGCGCAAGTTCGTCTCCCGCGGCGCCAACCTCTTTGCCGACACCGTCCTGCGCCCCGGCGTCAGCGACCTGACGGGCTCCTTCCGCCTCTACAAGAAGAGCGTCCTCGACAAGGTCATCTCCAGCACCGAGAGCAAGGGCTACACCTTCCAGATGGAGATGATGGTCCGCGCCAAGGCCATGGGCTGCTCCGTCGCCGAGGTGCCCATCACCTTCGTCGACCGCGTCTACGGCGACAGCAAGCTGGGCGGCGACGAGATTGTCGAGTACGCCAAGGGGGTTCTGTCCCTGTGGATGAAGGTTTAAGGGAGGGAGAGGAGGAAAAGAAAAAGACAATAAGCCGAGACAGAAAGGGGTGATACGGTACCGAGGGATATTTATTCTTTGTTGTTCCAGGAAACAATTGGCATGAAATGGGCGTTGGGGAGGGGACGGGAATCAAGTACCGATACCTAATTATTGATAAGTCACATAAATTCTACATTCTGTTCAGTGATGCTGGGTCACTCCAGTTTGTTCCAGCTCTGGGCGTTTCTTTTTATCGTCGGAAACGAGCCCTCTACATGTTTCGCCCGCCCGTCACCATGATCGTCTGACCGGTCACGTAGCTGAAGAGCGGGCTGACGACAGCCAGGATGACGGACGCTGCCTCGGTCGGCGTGCCGGGCCTCCCCAGCGGGATGTCGGCGTGCGGCTGCTGCTGGCCGGCTCCCTTCTGCGCCTGCGGGATCCCCAGAGCGATCCTCTCGCCGCCGGGCCCCTCGACGAAGGCGCCCTTCTCCTTGGCGTCCGTCAAGCGCGTCGCAATGCGCCCGAAGGCGACGGTGTTGGCGCGGACGCCGAAGGCGGGCCCCCACTCCTTGGCAATGGTCTTCGTCAGGCCGGTGACGCCGGCCTTGGCCACGGCGTAGTTGGCCTGGCCGGCGTTGCCGTGGACGCCCGAGGTGGAGCTAATGTTGACGACGCAGCGGTTGGCGCCGTCGCGCACGCGGAAGTAGGGGGCGGCGGCGCGCACGAGGCGGAAGGGCGCCGTGGCGTGCAGCGCGACGATGGTGTCCCACTGCGCGTCCGTCATCTTGTGCACGACGCCGTCCCAGGTGTAGCCGGCGTTGTTGACCAGGTGGTGGATCTTGCCGCCGCCGAAGGAGGCCGCCTTGGCCACGAGCTCGGTGATGTAGTCCGCCGAGAGCACGTCGCCGGGGACGCTGAGGGCCTGGCCGCCGGCGGCGTTGATGCCGTCCGCGACCTCCTGGGCCTTTTCTGTGGCGGTGGGTGTCAGTAAGGATGTAATCCGGCTGGGGTTGTTGTCGTTGGAGAGAAGCATACTGGCGTCAATATCAGAGATGACGACTTTCGCGCCTTCGTTGGCGAACAGCCGTGCCGTTTCGGCCCCGATCCCTTGTCCGCTCCCGGTGATGATGGCCACCTGGCCGGCGAGCATGCCTTTAGGGTAGTGGAGGTGAGAGGCGATTTGCGTCACACGGTCCGACATGTTGACAATAAATGCGGTGATGGATGATGTTCAATTTTTCAATTACAATATGCTCCTCTCAACCAATCTACGACTCTCTTTGGGGGGGATATTGCAGAATGCTGAGGTGGACGGGCACTCCTTGATGAGTGCAATTGGAGCTTCGCCTCGAGACCAACCCCTGGCCTGCCGAGGTTCCCCGCGGTGTGTCTATCCGCCCCTACTACTAGACGAGGTACTGGTGGTGGGGTAGAGCTGTTCGGTGTCGGATGACCAGATCGCCAGAAGCTCTGATCATGGGTTTCCCAATGTGAAATGCTACATTCCAGCCTGAGAGACCGTAATCAGGGTATATGTGCTCTTTTCTATGCGTCAATGGGGACAGTTTCTCTTGGTTCGGTAGTATTAAGGAGCACGTTAAACACTGGCAAGAGCACCCCCAAGTCTCTTCCCCTCTCGGAAGCGACATCTGGGGTAATTCGTACCTGAGCTCCAGCCTTGGCGCCCCGTCGGGGATTAGATAAGATAGGGGGGAAAGGTGGGATGTCTCCGCCTCTGTTTTGACGACAGGTGGGTGTGTATCCATCTCTCTCTGTCGCTCTCCTGCGCGCCCCCCCTCGCCTTCTGCACTCCGTTGTGCCGAGTCCAAAATCACCAAAACTGTTTTGCAATCATGTCAAATCGCGGAGGCCGAGGCGGAGGCAGGGTCTTTCGTGGAAGAGGAAGGGGAGGCGGCCCTGGCGGCGGTAGTGGTGGTACTGGTAGCGGCGGTAGTGTCGGTCGAGGCGGCCGTACACATTCGGGTCCTTGGGGAAGACTCAAGCCCGTCGACTTAGACCCTCTCGACAGCATCGGCCTCCCCTCCAAAGGCGACACCAGGTGAGCCCTGCACCCCTCCAGACGTCGATTGGTGCATGGTTTCCTGACTGACGTGTGCTACGGTCCAGGCTTCTAGACTTCAAGACGCAGGAACGGTACTACACCAAGATCGTCGAGCGCTACATGACCTTCTGCTCAGACGCCGGCGAGCGCGACGAGCTCCTCCGCCGCTTCGCCTCTCTCGACCTCAAAGATTACCCCTCCGTGTCCGCCGCCTCGTCGCCGAGCCTCGACGACCCCGCTAGCACAAAGGCCCTCTCCGACGTCATGATGGCGCTGCGCAAGCTCCGCGAGGGCATCGTCGCCTCGAAGCGCACCGACGAGTTCGCCATCCAGGCCTACCTGTTCAACATACGCCTCTCGGTCCTCGTCAAGCACCCCGAGTCCTACCACCCCGCCATCCTGCACGTCCTCCGCGCCATCCACCCCGCCCGGAACCTGACGAGCGTCGAGCTGCAGGAGGTCCTGGCCTACCTCGTCCTCGACGCCGCCTGTCGCCGCGGGGACCTGGCCGAGGCGTACGCGATCCGCCACCGGTACGGCCTACGCGATGCCAAAGTTGACGCGCTGCTGGCGGCGCTGGCGCACGACAACTACGTCGCGTTCCGGAGGATCAAGAGGAGCGTCGACGGCCACCGGGCGAAGCTGCTGGAGTTCGCCGAGGCCGAGATGCGGACGCATGTGCTCAAGTGCTTCGGCAGGACCTATCTCACCGCCGACCGGGAGTGGTTGGAGAGGTGTGCCGGGGAGAGCTGGGAGGCGTTGACGAGAGACCGTGGCGTCGGTTGGGAGCTTGATGGGAATAAGGTCGTCATCCGGAAGGTCAGAGCTAAGTGAGGGCACGGCTAAGGAAGGTAGGAAGAGCATATGTGTGCATTTGATACCCCTGAATTACAAAAGCGTTTAGCAATCTGGCTTCTAGAGGCTCTGATTCGACTGGCCTCCTGGACAAGCGCCACTCCGATAACAACTAGGCCTCCTCCACCCTTAATATGAGTCCAAACCGGATGCAATTAAAGCACCGATACCATGCTTCAAGCGGCTACAAAGCACCCTCTTCATATCTTTTTCAAGATCAATGCCCAGATACGTGCATGTGGGAACTTCATCCTTTGGGCTCTCCTGTCTCACGAACGGCTTGTGCCTCTCTGCGAGATTAACGGCCAACTAATTCTGCCATTGTCACAATTGAACAGTTATACCACCACCACTAGTTTCAACATTATTGGCCTCCGACACGCCCAAGCCCGCTGATATCCTTGCCTGGGATAGCTTCCCTAGACTTGTCAAAGGACGATCCCGCTGTCTACGGCTAGATGTGGCCTTCGCAGGAAGGGATGTTGTTCAACGTATCTGTTCGTAGTATTTTGTGTTCTTTCTTATTGTATCTACACCCAGGCCCATGACCAGATTGACGGCAAGCCTCAATCGAACCTCCCCCCCCCCCTTTTTTTTTTCTTACTCTCTTGGCTTATCCGCTTATATAGACCATCTCGAATGACTTCGTGCGTAATGCGGTTCCATGAGTGATATAAATCACGGCGCGACAACTGCTCATTATAGTAACAATCAGTCAATGCCCCCGCGGGTCATTGGAATGAGGAAGATGGGGCTCATATCTTTCCCACTTGAGCAAGTGATTCCGCCCATGACCACATGCGTATTTACCTACAGTGAAGCAATCCAAATACATGTTTTCAGTCACATCGCTGTTTGACACCTCCTCAGGTTCTAGGTATAAACTCACTGTTTTCAACCCGAGATTGGCGGATGCTGTCCGCAAGACATAACGTCTTTCCTTTCCACATCGAAGTGAAGGGTTGATCAGACATCTCTCACCTTACTATGATGAAGAGATGGAATGCGAAAAAAAATAAGCATCTGCTTGCATAGCTTCATGTACATATCTAGTTTATATCTAACCTCTCAAATTGTTTCTGATAAGCTCTAAATCGTCTTTGGAAAAACCTAGTCTTTCGGTGACATAGCCGTCGAAGCCGCCATACTGGCCCTTGACCTGCTTTACAAAGAGCTCCCACGTCGAAACCCTCAGATTGCAAAGGTTTTGGAATGTTGGGTCTTCAATCCCGTTGGCAACCGCGTTGTCTTGAACTGCCCTCTCGAGCAAAACATCACGAAGCGGTTCGGACCCAATCCGCGTCATCATGTAGTCCAGAGTCAGGGTATCTCCATCCGACCCGGCAAGAAACAACAGCATCTCGGCCACGATGCCGGTTCTGTCGCGTCCCACTTTCACGGCCCCTCAAAGTTAGCCGCGGCCTCGTCGCAGTGAGAGAAAGAGAGGGAGGGAAAAGCCGTCCCCGGGGGCTTGACCTACGTGCGCAATGAAACAGGAACGGCTCATCCGGCCTGTCTCGTACGTGCTCCAGAATCGCCTTGAAAGTGGGGGCATACACCTCGATTATGCCCATGTACATCTTGCAGTAGCCCTCCTCGCCGCCGCCGCTGGCGAAATCGTTCATGTCGACCTTGTTGTTGTACGGGGTGGGGATCCAGTCGTTCGCCACGCCCGGGATCTCCGGCTCGGGGTATCTCTCCCGCTCGTCTCCCGATCTCAGATCGAAGATCGTTCTGATCCCGAGCTGCTTCGCGATGACGCTTGCGCCTGGTTCGCCGATGGCCTCGAGCGAGCCGGAGCGGAACGCGAAGCCCGGCCGGACGGCGCTGCCGGGGACTTGGCCGATGTCCCTGGTGTTGAACGTCCCAGGGACAGAATGAAATGGGGGCCTGGAGAGAATCGCGGCGTAGTCTGACTGTTTCAGCGGTAATCTGACGTCGGTTGCCGCGATCTCCAGCAGCTTAGGTGCAGAATACTCCTGATGCGACGACATTGTGAATTAGGTTTTTTTTTTTTTTTTTAGAATGGTGTGAGACGGAGACACACAGATGAGGATGGAAAGGTTATTCTTTGATTTAATATGTCACACACGTTGTGACATCTTGGTCCTACTCATACAGAGATAGCAGGGAGGCGTGTGGTTGAAGAAGGATATCGGGCCGCGGCCGCGGAAGACGCATTGGCCCGGTCCCCCGCGCCCGCGGAGGCCGATATGGGTCCTGGCGATGTTTGACCGACCAGAATCACTTGGAGCTTCTGCAAAGGCAACGCATTGAGATGAATTCAATAGTCAGCTTCGGAGAGCATGCGACAAGTCTTTGGTATTGAGCGATTGACTCGGGAATTTGTCCGTCGCGAGTTCCAGGGCGCCGGCCCACCCGTCTGGCGGCCGGCCGCACGGCGCACCGGACCAATATGCCAATGCCTCGGCCCAAGCCAAGCCTAGTGATGGTGACGACAGTCAACACCGCCAAGACAGAATTATCATCGAAATGCGTTTTATGGCAAAGAGTGGCCTTACAAATGAACCTTGGCAAAGATTCGCGAATGAACGCACAATGCTTGTCACAATCCATGTAAGATGATTGATTGAAAATGGACCACACTTACCCCTATTGACCAGTTTCGATATGTGACCGGAATGTTTCCCCGAGCCAACACAAAGAAAGGTGGGGAGTACAGATTTATCAAAATATGCGTACAACACGACAAAAACAGATTCGATAATTGTTTACCTATCCGACAAAAGTCGTACGACTAACTCGCTCCTTTCCTTAGTTTGCGTGAAACTGCACTGCTCCCGGATCATTGTTCTCAGTCATGCTGCCGACTTCAGTACTTCAGGCTGCTTGTTCTATTGGGATGGTCAGCCCGAGAGCATGTCTCGGAAGCCCAAAACGTCAGCGACACGCTGATGGACATAATCTCATCGATCTGGCAAGTTCCAGCCCATCCAATCGAGGTTCCCCAGAACAGGGCGAATTGAAACTCCCTAATCAGTGTGGTGGCTTTCCATCTACCAAAAACGCTCATTTCGGCAGGTTCATATCAACCCCGAGCGAAACGAGATGACGTAACATAGAACAATCGGAGCTAAGGCGGCGCCTTCGAGAAGCCTCGGGTTCGACATGAGGCTAGTAGCGCAATTGAAACCACTCGGCATCTCAAGTCGTCTCGCGCGCGACGATCTTGAAACCAAAAAGACCTCGACCGTGGTTACAGCAAGGTTTGGTTTCTTTTCCATTGGCGATGGCAAAGCGAGCATGCGGCGCAAGGAGCCCGTGGGCAGCTATGCAGCCCATTTGATGGTCAAAAGTATGGCAACTGGTCCGGACCAAACGGTCATCGGCTCTGACACGAATCCTTCAAAGCTGGGGACTGCACGCTGTTTGACTTTTCTGTCATCGTACTTTGTTCTTCGAGTTCAACCGGGGTTTGTTCCGAGAAAACGAGGAAAGTGATAGGTTGAGTATTATAAAGTTAGAGAGGTATGCCGGCTGCGAGATGTTGCGTCCATGCTTCCAGATCTGTAGCCAGCGACTCCATCAAAGCCGTGTCTACAACAGATTCATTCCACGTCAGTGTAACGGTGACTTCTCCACCAGCGATGCCTGCCACGTTGACAGCGAAGCCGGGCCCCGCTGTCATGGCTGACTGTGAGAACACAGCACGGGTCAACTTCCAGCCTCCTTCGAGGGCACCGCCACTGATCGCACCTAGGTTGCTGACCTCCCAGCTGTTGCCGCGCTCACTGCCATCCTTCGCTGCGAAGAACTCATGAAAGTCGCTGACATACTTTAACATGGCTGTGATATCATCGTGAGGCAAAGTTGCCAGCCTATCTCGGAGCTCTTTTCTGACAGAAGCTGCGGCATCCCAAATGGCTTCCTCAAGGGTTTGATCGGAGGGGTTTCGCATGTTTGTGGTCAACGCCTTGGATATCGAGTGATCGGTTGATGTGACGAGAATCGAGAATTGATTGTCTACATCGAGCCCCGTGGAAGCAGGAACAAAACGTCTCAAGCTAATGGCCGAACTTGGATTAAAAGCGGGTGCCTCAGAAGCGGGAAGGTGGCGAGAGAGTGAGGCGGCGACGAGTGCGTGCAACAATGGTGTCAGGGTCATAGAATGAGCCCGAGAGACCGACAGTAGCCGCGTTGCTGTCGCAGCAGAAACCCGTAGAATTCGGACGCTGGTCTGGTAAGGCATGGAGAAGTCGATGGCGCGAGCTGTCCAGGGAACAACCTCTGGCTTAGTCTTCAGCCACGAAGGGCCAAAGGCATCCCACAGCTCCCAGAGAAAGTACGACCAACTGATTCGCCCATCGACGAGTTGGTCCTGTGATCCAGGTAGTACCGGCGGTTCTGGAAGATTGAGCTGATTGGCGTCAAGCCCCGCAACGGCGACCGGATTGCTGAGTGCGTTAAGTAGCCGCTTGTGGAAGATGGAACCGCTTGTACCATCGCCAATGGCATGGTGAAACGAGTAGACGACCTCTATTTCTACAGGAGAACCCTTGAATGTTTCGATGGGAATGATTGCAATTTTCCAGGGCGGCCGCTGGCCAGCGTGTGGCCATAGCTGATCGTGCTGGAAAGAAAGATGTTTGCAGAGGGCCGCGTCTACTGCGTCTGGGTGGGACGGCCCATACCACTGGATCTGCGCTGTGAGGTCGATTCGTGAAACATGGACGTAACAAGGAGCCTGTTTGTCTTCATCGACGATGCCAATGCGCATAAAAGGTTGCTCCATAATGACTTGCGCTACCGCTCGGCGGAGCTCCATCTTGAGTTCTTCGAGCCCGGTGCCTGGTGGGACGGCATACCGACACGTCACTGAAACGCATCGATACAAGCCGAGCGAGTGGCGGGCAGTGGAGTACTTCTCCCTAGACTACGTCAGACTTCATCATATCAAGAAGTGGGTTTCTCGGACGGTACATATTGCCGCATGGCCGTACTAGGGCTGCTTGGGACTTCATGGCGGGCGGGCGATGAACGCTATCGGGGTCAAGGTTGAAAGCGTGGACGGTGGCGATGGTCCCTTGTTGTTGGCATGGGAGTTGATGAGATATAATAAAGAGAGATTGACTGTAGGCGTCTCAGTTTACCGACCTTGCCGCGCGTCCTCCAATTCCGGTTAGAATACGGATACTGCACAGGGGTAATTCAAGGAGCTGGGCTGTGCCGGCATACCGTAATCTTCGGTTGGGATATGAATGGTAATGAGCTGTGGAGGCCTAGTTTGAGTGAGGCCAGCAAACCATCGGAAATCTCTGAGACCTCTGCGTCGTTGGTGGACCCCATCCAGCAGTTGCTTATCTGGGCACATTGTGTTACAGAAAACGCCATTCCACGCCGTCCAAGGTCTTTCTATGGCGCTTCTCGTGTGTTCGACAGCCCGTCTTCCCAAACGGTATTCAGGGTCCGAAATTAGCCTGCCAGCGTGGAGCTCAGACCAGGTTGACCGGATGCTGCCGATTAGTCATTCGCTCCAAGGCTTTTCCGATCCGATGATTGGAGGAGGACCATGTGGGGGTTGGGCCCAAGAGGGAAAGAGGCCTGGCCGGGGTGGGCCTCCCCCGGTCAATTTCCACACCGGACGACGCGGATGCACCACTTGCTCGTGCGCAGCCCCAAATAATAATTGTTGACCTTCTCATTTGCGCAATCATTTCCCCTGACCAAGGTGCGCGGTGCGACTTGAGACGACAATGATGACCTTTACAGCTTGACACCTTTCTTGCCAATCTTTGCTTATTTTGTCAAGTGAAACGCGTTAAAGCATGAGATGACGCGACCTGTCGCCGTATCGCAAACCAAATAATGCAGTTCCGCGCAGCAGCTTGACCGTGTCTCTCGCCTCACACTCGCTGAAGATCGCGATCGCGGTCGCCAACCGACATCGCCATGGACCACAACCGACCTCCTTCCCGCGCTTTTGGAGCGCGTCCGAATCGCCGCGCTTCTACTCATCTGACAATCGATGAAGAAGGCCGAAAACCACTGTTCTCCAAGCCGTCGAGAGAGACTCTCGAACCCCCCAGTCCTGCGCAGACGATACCGGGAACCAACCGTTTTGGCTATTCGCCTACGAACAACAACACCAGCTTGAACGCTAACCCGACTGGCCGCCCCCCTTCACGAGCTGCTGTTCCCCGGCCATCGAGCTCTGCCTCGCAGACGCCCTCAATCAACTCCAACCATTCAGCCGATATTGTCTCTCCTGGCTCTCGTATACCAAGACCCAAGTCGATGATTGGGATATTTTCCAAAGGCACGGGTGCCTCTGTCGCCGAGGCTTGGAAGTTGGCGGACGAGAACCGGGTGCGGACTCTTGAAAGACCGCGAAGAGTGTCCCCCGCCATCGACGCGTCCCCTAGCCCTGCCCCGCGGCCCTACATCAGCCGACAAACCCACGATGATGCCAAAACACGACGAACGCTGGGCAAAGAGGCAGTCGACTACTCCCGAGCCAGGCCTCTTTCGAGATTGTCGAGCGACTCTTTGCGCGACAGCTATGTCGCCCGGTATGGAATTAGCCCTGGGTCGCAAACCAGCCTCTCGAGCTCCGGAAGCTTTGACCGTCGAATCAGGGAATACGAACGCCAGATGAGTCAATCGCCGAGCGCCTCACGGGAGCCAGACAACCTCTTTGGTAAAACCAGGACGGGGTCCAAGATCGCCGAGACTGGACACGCTTTGACGAGACGCACGAGCAACGGCAGCCTCAACGGAGCCCAGGGCCTGGGTCGAAGGGCGAGCAGCAGCAGCTTGAATGGCAGTCAGAACTTGGGTAGGAGAACAAGTTATGGTGGTTCGAGCAACAGCCCCCGTCCCGGAGCTTTCGCAAAGAGCCACGTCCCCGAAGGCCGAATCAAGGAACTGTTGCAGCAAGACGAAATGGGCATTAAGCGATCCGTCAGCACCAAGACGGGCCAACAAAGCGCGGCCGACGAGCCACTCCCCTCCATCGAGGCTTCTCGCCTCCCACAGGAACCTACCCCACCAACATCGCGGCCGACTTCTACGAACCCCGAAATGTTTTCGCCGGAGAAGAGCTACGCCTGGCAGCTGGACGCAGATTTCACGGCAGAAGACTTGCAAGTATCGGACAGTCCGCGCATAACAATGGGCGGTACGGCGTATAGCACAGTTCCGAATGGACGAAATCCCGCCACAACTGCATATGATGCTCCTGAGGCGAACGGACCATATGGGCGAGACTCATCAATGGGGATCACTCCCAGAGTAGGGCGGTCGAACAATAGGATTGATGAGATTCGCCAGCGGGAAGAACTCGCCAACGCCGAGCTTGCGGAGCAGCAAAAACGGCAGCTACGAACTAGGAACACGAAGCTGCAAGAAATTGGCGAGCGAGAAGCCGAGGTTGAAGACGAGATGGCCAAACAATCAAGGGCGCAGCTGCGTTCATACTACCCGACGCCCGACGACCTTCCGATTAGCGAAGATATAGAGGAGCGCCCTCGGGCGAAGAATACGAAGCTTGACTACATCCGCACACGAGAAGCCGAGTCCTTGTCAAAGAAGGCCATAGCTTCCAGCCGGCTAGAGGAGATCCGGGAGCAGAATTCCATGTCAAGGTCTATGTCTCCAGAGGCTCGGCGTAGCGGTGAATTCGGCAGGGAGTCGGCGCCTGCCCGCGAGACAGCCAGAGAAGACGGAGCAACAGGCGGGGATGGCGAGCATATACCCAACACCCCTGTCACTGTTTACCACAGCTACATGGCTTCCAACGATCGGAATCCGCATCTCACGTCGCCCAAAGAGACTCACAAAGACCTGTCAAGCCCCAAGTATGCGAGGCCTCAGGTGGCACACACGAGGACAGACTCTAGGGACTTGCTTCAGAGACTTGCGAGAGCTGCTAGCACTAGCCCTGCTCCGGAGGCTCAAGGTCAGCCCGAAGTCGCGGGTCAGGTGAAGAAGCTTAATAATGGCAACGACGAGAAAACGGAAAAGCGTGACGAAGACAAGATCAGTCAACAGGACCACGCGGGTCTTCAAAGCCACCACCCACCAGAGAGATTCGAAGACAAGGTTAGTCGACGTGACTACGCAAGTCTTCAGAGCCACCAACAAGTCGACTCCGAGGACAAGATTAAGAACATAATGGCTCCATCGGAGCCGAAAGAAACAGTAGAAGAGCCCGTTAAGGAGGCCCCATTACGGCGACGCAGAAGTGAGCGCAGAAGTGAGCCCGAACAGCCGGTTCCTGAGCAGGTACCGAAGGCCAGTCCACCGCGACTCAGCCTCAAAGAAGACGCTAAAGCTCTCGAATCAGCTCTTGTTGAGAAGGCGGACGATCCACCACCTCGCCCTACGGATGAACCGAAGCCACCAGAAGAAGAGAGGCCGAAATCTGCCGGAAAATTTGCTGGACGGCGACAAGAACGCCGTCAACGCTCAACTGACTCTGCTCATGACGGTCGAAAGAGCATGGCTTCTTCGGACGGTGATCCTACCGACCGCATCGAACAAGAAATGAAACTTTTTGCGCCCGTTGATAACCAGTCTGAACGAGGATCGGTGAGAGCAACATCTGTGGAACCCTCCACCGAGGATGAGGATAAGAACCTCTTCGCCGATGAAACCCCCCGACCTGTCAAGGTCGACCCGTTGTCCCTGCCCACCCCCAGAGTAACTGGCGCCTACGTCGAGACGCCTGCGACGACCCGAGTTGAACACGTCCAAGAAGACATCAAGCCCTTGACCAGGCCCGAGACGACATCAACGGCAAACGACAGCAGGCCACCGACTCGTCGAGGCTCGCGCCCTCCATCCCGGGCAGGCTCTTTCTTCAAAGCAGGCGAAGCAGGTCCCGAAGCCAGCGGTGACAAAGAGCAGTGGCCACAATCCACGGGGACAGCCACAACCTCCACACTGCGACGTCGCACTAGGTCAACTTCGCGGCCACGCCCTCCTCTAACCAACTCGGTTAAGCCGCCTACTGTCAAAGATGACATCCTTGAGCTTCAGCGTAGACATCAGATCGAAGACTCGACTCTCGACGATTTCGAAGAAATGTTCAACTTGCAAACACTTCAAAGCACAACTCCCCCTGAAATCGAGTCTATACTTGACGAGATCTCGATGAAGAGAGAGGAAGTCGCGGCGAAGCCAAACCTCACAAAGACGGAACGAGATCAAGAACTGGAGCAATACGACAGGATGAGCAAGACGTTGAAAGATGGACTTCTCAGCATCCGCACAGCCAAGCAGGGCATCGAGCGGTTGGAGGGCCAGGTATCCCATGCCGAGGGCAAACAGGGCGATAGAGCAACGGTTGGGGAGGGCTCAGAGGAGCAGCAATCCGAAAAGCCGTCGCATCATCGTCACCACCCAGATCACGCTCGCGACTGCCCAGATTGTGTCAGAGGCACTCCTGTCAAAGAGGTCTCGTACCTTCACCTTCCTGTGCCGAGCCTCTATAGGCGCAAGCCTTTCCGGTTGACTTTCGTCGGCCTGGTTTTCCTCATCGTCTCACTATGGTACGCTGCCGAGTCGGTCATGTGCGAGTTTTACTGCCGACCTGCTACCTGCTCCTCAACACCATGTGTCTGGTCCTCGACAGACCCGACCTGGGGTGTTGCCATCCCGGTGAAGCTCGACGAGTGGGCCACAAACGGGTGGGGTCGCCAGGTCGCCAACCAGTTCTCTGAAGAGGCTTCAGATCTTTGGGCAGACGCTGTAGACTTTGTCACCGGCACCGATATTACCACTGTCGATATGAACACCCTCGGCTTCTACGAAAAGCGGCAACACCGCCGCCGCCTCCGCAAGAGGGGACTATTGAAGCCGCTCGCGGAGTCGTCAGAGGACAGGGCCAAATGGGATGCTTGGCACGCTGCGCGCGTAGCCAGCGAGAGAGTGGAGCATGCAAGGGAGATGGGGTATGATATCAGCGAGGCAGACGAGAGCTTTGGAGGCGACGAGATGCTGTGAGGAGGTAATACTAGCCGTTGTACATTACTGATTCATATGCTGTGGTTTCGCCAGACCGCAGCATGCTGGATATGGCATTCGGGGGGCATAGGACGCCCTTTGGTACTCAAATATTTGCAAGAAACTCTGGTCTCTTTGGCTTACACTTGATAGTATGACGAGTTGGAATGTTGGACCGCCGTGTCACCACCGGCTGAGCCCAGCGAAAACTACAGAGTGACATGTGTAAAGTTGGCCGTGTGCACAAAAGCATAACCGTGACCAATCGAAAGATGGAAACTGTTCGAAATATCTGACAGAAGCAGATGTCCACAATTCTGAGGCCGTGGAACGCCGTTGAAAAGACATTGTGCTGCGTTCCGATGCACCCTCCACTTACAGGATCCGGGAACCCCCCACCCGCGAAAAGCAAACTCTCGGACAAAAGTTCACCACGGCGCTTAGGGATTTTCATGAACGGCTTACTCGTTGGCAGGATTGAAAATCGTAGTCGAACCACAAGCGTATTACAAATAAGGCGGCGGACAACCCCTCATCTACTACCCAAGTCGCCAAGCCACACAGTCGCCATGGAGGGCTTACAAATGCAACGATAACATCATCACTTGTACACACGCGCCTATATCATTCACTCAGGTCCCCTTCCTGGGCTATGGCCCCATACACTGTTCGCAAGCATTCAATCTTCGGTTTTTAAGAGTAATTAAAACAAAAGAGCACCAAAACCGATCCTCTCAAAAATGGCACCCATCCGCGTCGGCATCATCGGGCTCTCCTCCTCCGCCAAGACGGCCTGGGCGAGCAGCGCCCACCTCCCCTACCTCCTCTCCTCGCGCGGCCGCTCCAAGTACGCCATCACGGCCCTCTGCAACTCGAGCGTCGAAGCCGCCCGCCGCGCCATTGGGGTGTACGGCCTCCCTGCCGCGACCAAGGCCTACGGCAGCCCCGCGGACCTGGCCGCCGACTCGGACATCGACCTCGTCGTCGTCTGTACGCGCGTCGACCAGCACTACGACACGGCGTTGCCGAGCTTGCGGGCTGGCCAGAACGTGTACGTCGAGTGGCCGCTTGCGGAGAACGCCGGGCGCGCGCGGGAGCTGGCGGACGCCGCGCGGGCGAGCGGGGTCCGGACGGCGGTCGGCGTGCAGGGGCGGTTCGCACCGGCGCTTCTCAAGGTCCGGAGCCTTTTGGAGGAGGGGCGGATCGGGAAGGTCCTGAGCAGCGAGGTCAGGGCCGCCGGCGGCACGCTCGACCGCGAAATGTTCCCGCCTGGATTGAAGTACTTCACCCACCGTGAGATTGGGGGGAACATCGTCACCATCGGGTTCGGCCACTGTAAGTCAAGCGATGCTTCCGTTCGATTCGTGCGGGTTATACGCGCGTTTGTGTTTGCGTGACTGGCTGATAGGGATGTCTTCAAGTGTTTGACCAAATCCAATACGCTTTGGGCGAGGCAACCATCCAGCAAAGCCACGCCCAGATCCAGCGACCCAACGTCCGCATCCGCGACCCGGCGACCCGGCAGATCGTTGAGACGGTCCCGACCGACGTCCCCGACCTGCTCGCCGTGACCGCGACGCTCCCAGCCTCGGACTTCGTCGCCCCGGACGCCACGCTCCTCGCGCGCTTCCGCCGCGGCCAGCCGTTTCCCGGCGACCCGCAGCTCTTGTGGACTATCCACGGCGAGCGGGGCGAGATCCGCCTCACGTCCCAGAACAGCGTGGCGCTGCAGGCGTTCGCCGACGGCGACGCGGTGCGGATCGAGGTCCACGACTTCGCGAGCGACAAGGTCGAGCGGGTCGCGTGGGCTTGGGCGGACTGGCAGGACGAGCTGCCCGTGCCTGCCCGGTGCATCGGGGCCGTATACGAGGCCTTCGCACAGGGGGAGGGGGCGGCCGGGCTGCTGGCGAGCTTTGATGATGCCCTCAGGAGGCACGAGCAGCTGGCCGGCCTACCCTCGAGTTCTGGCTGAGCGGGCTGCGCCGTGGGGATGAAAACGAGTCGGTGGCGGCAGGAGTCTACGTTTCTGTCAATGAGGCACTCGCGTGCTTGGGTGCTTTAGTGTCAATAGTTTAGCCAGTCCAAATATCCCGAAGCAGTTGCAATTTCAGCTATTTCGTTTTGCTAAACCTTGTGCGGATTTTTGGTGTCGAAGTCTTCCGACTTGGTTGACTCATTCGGTGGCGGCACCAACATTCAGTGAGGCGGGCCAAGGCTCAATCGCATTAAAGATCTTACCAGTGCCGGAAGAAAACGGCGAGCATTTCATATACGAAGACCTTCAGTTCAAAGTCTGCAGAATTATACCTAATTTCTTCCTTGGGCTCCGCTCTGACTGGTGTAAAAGCTGAGGCTCACATATAACAATGAACGCTTCACAAGAATAACACAATTCCTTGTTTAAGTTGCTGCTGAGTTACACGAGATCAAGCTATCCTCAGCTTTCGCGGGCATCAAATCATCAACACAATCTTGACACCGCACCTTCAAAACGGTGTTATATGACGGAAAGCCTGGCTAGAAGAGATATAATACCGTCGTCAACCACACATTCCTGTTTCTCATTTTCATTGATACGACGCGAGTAGAAGTCGCAAGTCCCTCGCTGACAAACATAGTGAAGTCCACCGGGTGGGTTGCGTTCACGACCAGTAACTTGCATCCTACTGGGGCAACCACAATTGCAATGAGGGTTGCTTGTGTGACAACCTCGAAGACCCGTAAGACAGCCGGAATTGTCTTAGCAGCAACATATGTAGTACGGTCTGTCGGCGTTGCCTTTTCGGTTGGATGCTCTTGTGATTCGGAGTCTACTCTGCGCTCCATACTCTAGACAGTCGGGAGGCGGGCATATCCTCCATTGCCACTGCAGGCGGTGCAACTCGGAAAATCCTGGTCATATTGGATTCCAGGCTTGATGAAGTACCTACGCCATTAGCTTGGAGGTAGGCCGGTACAGTTCTGATCATACCTTGATGACAAGCGAGATTCGACGGATAATAAGGGATGTACAGATATTGGGTATATGGAGATGTCAGCGAGAATGAGGTCTAAACACACTGCAGGTTTATGAGACTCTTATACGGCTTCCTAGAATTACATGCTTCACGAATAAAGTCTGCTTCTCACAGCAACCCAAGCTTAGAGGCCAAAATTTCCGATTCGTTTCACCAATATAATCATATCTCAAACTTTGCGCAATAGCAAAGTCTTTACTGACAGATTATAAGGATCCATCGTAGTCCTACAGTGGGCTGCATCCGAAACCACGCTTTGATGCCGTATCAAGGCATCCGACGTAAGGAGGTTACATTTAATAATATCTAGAGACCGGCTGTTAGTCAGAGAGATACGCTAGCTGAACGGATCCAAAGTTTCCCTTGCTTTCAGACAACAATATATGCGTGCACGGTAGTTAACCGGATAGATTGCCTTGGGTACCAACTCTATGGAGGGCTCTTGAGTAGACACTACTCTCATATCAGACACATAAATCGATGTGTTGGCCCGCCTACCTTTCCTCATGTCTGCTTCGTTCATCTCACGATTGAAAGATGTTTGTATCAAGGCAATCTTGCTGGTTGACTCATCCGGCAGCCTCATGCAGTTTTGAGTTGACTCATCCCGCGGCCCCGTATGCTGCCTAACGCAGTTTGGACCGCGGCCTTTGTCTACAACATAAAACAAGACGAACCACCCAAACCCGTAGCTTGATCGACTTTTTCAAAAGCGAATAAAAAAACCCACACCCGCGTCCGCATATATTAACCCCGCCCCCTCAACATGGAGACATCGCCAATCTATTTCTGGGGCGAGACCGGCCAAGAAGGCTACCTCTCCCAGTGGTGGGCCAGAGACCCCTTCACCTCCTCTTCGCCCCCCGTAACCTTCAAGACCGCGGAGCACTACATGATGTACGGCAAGGCCCTCCTCTTCGGCGACGGCGACGCCGCGCGGGCGGTCCTCCGGACGGACCACCCGCGCGAAGTGAAGGCGCTCGGCCGCCGGGTGAGGGGCTTCAACGAGGCGCTGTGGAAGTCCCATAGGGAGCGCATCGTCCGCGAGGGGAACCTGCTCAAGTTCCGCTGCGCGCCAGAGCTGCGGGAGAAGCTGCTGGCGACGGGCGAGCGGGAGCTGATCGAGGCGAGCCCGCGGGACCGCGTCTGGGGCATCGGGTTCAGCCCCGAGGAGGCGCCGTCGACTGACCGGCGTCTGTGGGGTTTGAACCTGCTCGGCAAGGTGTTGATGGAGGTCAGGGCGGCGTTGAGGGAGGAGCAGGAGATGGAGAGGGAGAGGGAGGACGGGAATAGCAGGGCTCGTGCGAAGAGGCAACGAGACTAGGCGCAGGATGTCGCAGCGTAGGGTGAGGAGCGGACGGTCCTGTCAAGACGGATGGCGGGAGGGGGACAGGGAGACTGTTCGGAGCTTTGCTTGGGGTGGGGACGCTTGGGTCTCGTGGTATTACATCGCAAATATGGTAATCGCCTCTCCTACAACGAGAGACATCTCTCTTCTACACGTACACACACATATAGCCTTCAAGAGCGGTGTTGGTTGTTTTCTTCTCCCTCCTGCCGACCGCGCTTCGCCATTGTAGCAACATCGCCCAATGTTCGCCAGTTCCCATATGCCCTCGGATCTATTTTTTGTACAAGTAATAAAACACTTTTTTTGTCGGCTGAAAGGGGTTTTTTTTTCTCTCTTAACGAGGGGAGGGATATTCTGTTCATCATCCAATATCCTCGAGCCTGCCTCGCGGTTACAGTCAAGAGAAAGACAAGGCCCCATCCCAAAGGAGGAGAGGGGCCACGTCTGTGGTTCTCAATGGTTGGTTAGCTTAGTAGTAGTCCTTTCCACTCTTCTGCATCTCAATGAGACGCCATCCTCTCGTCTCGGGGTTGCTGACGTCCTCCGGCACGCGGGTGATGCCGATGGCGTATGTCACCAACTGCACCTTGTCCTCCATGCCGGCCGCGAGCTCGCCAGACTTGGCATTGCGGTAGACGTGGACCTCCTGCGTCCTGCAAGTGATGACGAAGACGGGGATTTCACCGGGTTCGAGCATGCGTGCGCGGACAATGTCGACGTGGCGGATATCGAGGATCTTGCCGTCCGACTTCAGGCCGGCTGTCAGATATTGCTTCGTCAGAGCCTCGTATACGGAGTACTGGGCCTCAGACAGCCAGAGCTTCAGGGTTTCGATGTCGCCCTTGACGTAGGCATCGAGAACCTCGGGCAGAATGTATTCGCGGAGCTCCTTCAGGAAAGGTTCCGTCTGGAAGTTGGGATCCATTGAGCGGAACTTCTTGATGACCTGCGCGGTCTCGTTCTCGGCGAACCAGCCTCCAATCTTGTCCGTGACCAGTCGTGCGGTCTCGATGAGGGGATTGTCGGATTCGCGGTATACCTTGCCGGCGCTGAAGAAACCCTGGGCGAACTTGTTGGAGTCCTTGAAATCCCTCCACGCCTCCTTCCACGCAGCGTCCTTGTGAATCGTAACATTGGTGCCGGCACTTTGCTGAGGTTAGTTGAGTGCTGTAAAAATGAGTTCCTGTCAACTTACTTGGGGTCCTCCTCAAAGATCTCGGGCTTGCCGGACTTGAGCGCCTCGGCCTCACGCTTCTTCCTACGTTCCTCCTTCTCAACCCAACCGCCGTAGCGGGAGCTGCTGCCATCATCGATGACTTCTTTGACGTTCTTATATGCCTCGGTCTCACGGATAGGCTTCGTCGCCTTGTCAAGGGCGTCTCCCGTGACGTTGGCGACCTTGCGGACGCCCTTCATCGCGGTAGTGTCCCAAGTCCAGGCGGCACCCTTGCCGATTGCTCCAGCAGTGGTTTTAACAGCGGTGGTTGCAGCGGAAGAAATGGCACCAGACGACTTCTCGTAGGCCTCGCGGGCCTTGCGAACCCTCTCGCTCTCGGTGAAATCCTGGATTTCCCCAGAAAGAGCCTTTGTCGACTCGTTCCACTCCTTGGACTTGCTGAACTCGGTCTGCAGCGTCTCTCTGAAAACCTCCCATGGAGTCTTGTCGCCGTGGGGCGGAGGGGGCGGCGCGTCATCCTTCTTTTGCTTCTGCTCGCCCTCTTGACCTTCCTCTTTCCCCTCGGTCTTCTCCTCGCCCTCCTTCTTCTCGGAGGACTCGTCTTTGGCCTCCGACTCGGCTTCCTTGGTCTTCGTCTCCTCGGAGGACTTGGGCTTTTCGGTCTCCTGCTTCTGGAGCTGTCGGGCCGTCATGTGGAAGGAGCGCGATTGCATCGAGCTCGAGATAAAGCGGACATCTTCGGGGAGGAACTGCGACCGCAGCGGGGTGGTTCGGAATGCGGATGGTTGTCGTGAGAATGCTAGCGCAGCGTTGCCACTGAGCTCTGTAGATAGTAACCGGCTGTATGCGGGCGCCCTGCTGTGGGTTTGGACCGCTCGCGCGGAAGCTCTGACAAGAGCATTCTGAGGATTGCTCCTCGCTGCTTGCACTAAAGAGTTCATAATGTGGAGGTTCCAAGCCGACCGCCTCCCGACGATGAGCAAAGAAAGAGACAGGAAAAAAGAGGAAAAGGAAGAGGGGGCGGAACAGAGATGCGGATGACGATTCGGGGAGGGGGGCGAGTAATAGTGGCAGAGAAATTTTGGCTCGCGACAGGACGGAGTCCAGACTTTGGAAGCTCTGCGATTTCGGTTGCAGGCGGAGCGCGGAAAAATCTGGGCCCTGTTCACCCGAAGACGACCCGGCGCCCTGGGGTCCCTCGGCACCAATCAGACGACGCCAATGTCTCCAGGCTTTCAACAAGAGCTTTGCCAAATTTCTGAAAACTTCACGGGCCATCGTCACGGTGCAGGCTTTCCCAACTGCGACAGCTATCTCGCGATGAGTTCAGTACCGACGACCCGCCTCCTGGCGAGATCCATCTTCCAGAAAGCCGCTCGCACATCATCGATCGCGCGATGCTCTCCTGCCCTCCTCCGACCCTTCTCCCAGACCCCAACACCGCGCGCCGATGATGCGAAGACAGGAGGCCAGGCGCTCCTCGCCGCCATGTACGGCTCGCGCTCGCCAGCTGCCACGACGCCGAAAAATTCCGCCCCGAGCCCGACCAGTGAGACCACCAGCTCTCTGATCGACACTCTGAACCGTGCTACTAGCAGCTCTAGCAGCTTCAACTCAGGCCTCGACGATCTGGTTCCCGACCAAGAAGACTTGTTAGAGCCATACCACATGCACGTCTACTCCCACAAGCACAACACACATGTTACGGTCACAAAACCAGACCGCGGCGCTATCGTCTCCCTCTCGACCGGCAATATTGGCTTCAAGAAGGGCAAGAGAAGGGGTTATGATGCGGCATACCAGTTGACGGCATACGTCCTGGAGAAGTTGGTTTACGGGGGATGGCACAAGAAGATCAACAAGCTCGAGATCATACTGAGAGACTTCGGTGTCGGACGCGATGCGGCAGTCAGGGTGCTCATGGCCCCCGAAGGCAAGATTTGGAGAAGCAAGGTTGTCCGGGTGGCTGACTCGACGAGGCTAAAGTTTGGTGGAACGAAGAGCAAGAACCCGAGGCGTATCTAGCGGGACGGCAGCACGTGGCGGTTGGAAACTGTCGGGGACGCAACCAAACACATGTACAATATCTGTGAAACTGTACTATACATCGCAAGAGCAGTTTTCTTTGCATTCAGGTGTTTGCGTTGGGATGTAGATGTCCAACCCCCTCCCCCCTCTGGTATCAAGTCCTATATGCCGTTCAAACCCCCAAGCAAAACGCCAGTCCTGTAACCCCGAATATGCCGCATGGATCGTATCATCGTTGGCGACTATGGCCCTACTTGGGAGCAGGGGCCCTCTCCGCAGCAGGCAGATCGCGCCCTGCCGTATCCCTCACGGCCTTCTTGCCCTTGCCGTTGCCACCGCGGCGGCGCTCCTCCTCGCTGTCCCAGTCAGCATTGGCGGCTTGGCCCTTTACGCTCTCGGCAAGAAATCTGGGCGGCGACTGCTTCAGCATCCTAGAGCCTTCGTGTGCATGGTCGTCGTCCTCCTCCAAGAGGGCGCCGTCAGCCGTCTCGTACTCGGGCGGGTCGATCCAGTCGCGGGGGACGACGCATGGCAAAGCGACGCCGATGCTTGCCGCACGGTTCAGCCAGCCGGGTCCGGGGCGTCCGGTCAGCTTCTTGCATAGGTACGAGGTGAAGTGGTTGCAGTTCTTGGTCAAAAGGTTGTAGGAAGTGCCGAGGAATTCCCTGGAGGCTTCTTCTAGTATCGCATCGATCTCGGCCTGGGTCGCAAACGTGAAGCCGTGGAGGATCTCGGATTTGAAGGTGCCGCCAGGCGGCTCGGTCTTGGGCTTCGTCCAGTAGACTCCTGTCACTCCGCGTCGCTCGTGTCCGCCGTATGCGTACTCTCTGCCATTGATCACGACGCCCGAGTGAAGAAGCGAGGCTCCGACCGTCCAGAGAACGGATGATAATCGTCCGGGCTGGCGAATCAATTAGCACGCGCGGTGACGGTTCTATCAAGTATCAAGGTGGGTCCAGCAACTTACAGGAAGCAGATCGTAGACGTGGATGGTGACTTCGGTCTTTGACAGCGATAATGTCGATCTGTGCGACGCAACGGATTGCCTAGGATTGCTCGGTCGGGGAGCCATGTTCGACCAGCTGTGGAAGCGGCTTTCCCCCCTCTTCTTCTCACCCGCTCTCTTCTTTCCTTCTCCACAGCGTAGAACGTCGCAAGGCAGCACGAGTCGTTTCTTAATTGGGAGGAGGGGGGGCTTTCGGGCGTAAGATGAGACGAAGTAAGAAACGGAGCTGTTCAGGTCGAGAGAGGTACCCCGATGTGATAAGGATGGTTTTTAGGGGAGCGAGTGTGTAAATCTATACGGATAGCACAAAGGTGAATGGGATGTTTCGGTAATGAAACCGTCTCTGAATAACCAGCTGGCTGCGGCAACCATTATGCAGCCGGCAAAGAACAGTGTCTTCCTTCTCCTCCTCCTCCTCCTCCTCCTCCTCCTCCTCCTCCTCCTCCTCCTCCTCCTCAACACGCACCCGTCGGTTCGCCTCGCGGCTACTGGACATTGGCCGAACATTATTAGCTCGGCGGTGGCCGGCGCAGATGTTGGCTACACTACAAAGGCAATGCAAGGGTTGCTGTTACTGGTCGAGCAAAAATATACTTTGGGCAGACGGCACAGGCAGCACAAATTGGGCGCTGACTGGGGGGCCATCCAAGTACTCTTCACCGCAAGCGGGTTTCGCACGATGCGATCCAATGAGAAGCCGAGGAATGAGGTCAGAGGGTGCGGTGCAGCGAGTCGCGAAATGACATGCAGTGAGTGTCCCAGCCCCGCGCTTTCCTCTTCACGCTCCCAGCTACGTAAGGAGGTACGTACCCTGTAGATACCTAAGGTGTACTCCGTAAGGTGTCTGCCTACCCAGGTGATCAGGTAAGCACCTACCTTATGTAAGCTTCCAGTGTCCATATACACCATCCCGGCCGGCGTTTTATTCCTCCGTTTCGCCGAACACTTCAGCTCCTCCCCCCCGCGCCCCGTTGCTTTTTGGTGGGGCCGTTAAATTTCATCTACCAAGGCCACACATCCGCCAGGCGCAAAAGCTTTTTCTTCTCGATCAACAATCCTCGTGATTTCTTCCTCCTCTTTCTTCCTCTCTCTCTCTTCTTTACCGCTCTACTCTCCCAAGCTCGGGCAATCCGCGTGATTGAGGGCTGGTCGCACAGCCAGAGTCGCCAAAACGACGTCCTTCATCCTCTTCCCTCTCTTCGCTTCTCCATCCCCCTCTTTGCTCCCCCGCGCAGCTAGCTCTGCCTTTCGCCAAGCTTCAGTGCTCAAGTGCACCGTACTCTACAAAACCACTCGTCAGTACGCAAAATCAAGACGCACCATGCCTCCCAAGAAGCAAGTCGTCGAAGAGAAGATTCTCCTGGGCAGGCCCGGTAACAACCTGAAGAGTGGAATTGTGGGTGCTACGCCTTAGAACCTGTGCGGGATCAGGCTGACCCCCTCTTCAGGTTGGCCTCGCAAATGTTGGAAAGTCCACCCTCTTCCAGGCCATTACCAAGTGCAACCTGGGAAACCCCGCCAACTTCCCCTATGCCACCATCGACCCCGAGGAGGCGCGCGTCATCGTCCCCGACGAACGCTATGATTGGCTTTGCGAAAAGTACAACCCCAAGTCGCGCGTCCCCGCCAACCTGACGGTCTACGATATCGCTGGCCTGACGCGAGGTGCCTCTACTGGTGCCGGTCTCGGTAACGCCTTCTTGTCGCACATCCGCGCCGTCGATGCCATCTTCCAGGTCGTTCGTTGCTTCGACGATGCCGAGATCATCCACGTCGAGGGTGACGTCAACCCCACTCGTGATCTCGAGATCATCAGCGATGAGCTGCGGATGAAGGACATTGAGTTCACCGAGAAGGCCCTTGAGAACCAGAAGAAGAAGACCCGCTCTGGCGGCAAGGGTCTTGAGCACAAGAAGGCCATGGAGGAGCAAGCCACCATGGAGAAGATTCTCCAGTTCCTCAAGGACGGCAACGAAGTCCGAAAGGGCAACTGGGGTCCCAAGGAGGTAAGACACCACTCATCTCGCGGTTTTTTTTTACTTCTTCCATGCCCTCCTACCAAGCAAACATGCGCACCCCCTGTCGAATGATGACAAAGGACCTATGGTCCGATAATCTTAACCCAGCTCTTCGAAGGCCAAAGGTCTACTGAGATAAGAAACCCATTCTGATACGACATGATGTTTTCTCACTTGATTCTGCCTGTTGATCTGCAAGATCTCAAGCTGACAATATCCTAGGTCGAAGTTATTAACCCCTTGTTCCTCCTGACTGCCAAGCCCGTCGTCTACCTGGTGAACCTTTCGGAGAAGGACTTCATTCGCAAGAAGAACAAGTACCTTCCCAAGGTCGCTGAGTGGGTCAAGGAGCACGCTCAGGGTGACCCCATCATTCCCATCTCTGTCTCCTTCGAGGAGCGTCTGACCCGCTTCGAGACTGAGGAGGAGTCCAAGGAGGAGCAGAAGAAGGTCGGCGCTGAGTCGGCTCTGCCCAAGATCATTCTTCAGATGCGCAAGGTCCTCAACCTTGGCAGCTTCTTCACCACCGGCACGGACGAGGTCCGCCAATGGACCATCCGCAACGGTACCAAGGCGCCCCAGGCTGCTGGTGTTATTCACACCGATTTCGAAAAGACCTTTATCCAGGCTCTCGTCTACAACTTCACGACCCTGAAGGAGCTTGGTAACGAAGCCGAGGTTAAGGCCAAGGGCAAAGTTATGACCAAGGGCAAGGACTACGTCGTGGAAGACGGAGACATCCTGCTCATCAAGGCCGGTGCTGCCAAGAGTTAGAGAACGAATATCCGATGGAAAATTCAGATATTAGGGTTGATCACAAAAGCTCTGCCTTTCGGTTTAGATATCCTCGCCGGTTAATAGAAGTCTTTTGTTACGCCACCTCTGCTGAACCCGAAGTGACTTTGTTTCCATAAATGTCCAATGTGATCAATCAATCTTGGGAGCTAGAAAACCACTCTTGCAGATGGCAGGATTTTATCGAAGAGGAGAGAGGGGAGGGGTATTGCTGGTGACGATCAGATAACCGCCATTTCTCCGACTTAACAGCACCCTAGCTCCCTCTCTGTTACTCACTTACAGTGCGGCACGGACCAGGTGACATGGGCACCTGGGCATTTCAGGGCCATGCGCATCTCCTTGCTCCTTCATCAACACCTCCCAAAACCATTGGATCTTGGGCCGACAATATGAGCCAGCCATCATTAAATCGCGGACATGGTCGGACCATATCAGTAACGAGAGGTAGGTCTTTTGTCTACTCGCTATACTTGATCGACTTCGCGGCCCCTCTTACGCTGTTGTGTACCCATGCCCTTCTGCTGTAGTGGTCCTCCAACGTGCGCTACAATTCGAACTAAGCTTGTGTCAGAGGGCAGCTGTGTAAGATGAGGCACATATGAAGCTGACAGTTAACCAACGTTTAGCTGTCCGTCCCAGGTCTTCTACCAAGGGTCCGCTGGACTTGAACGAGTGAGGCCCCCCTCTCATCCAAGTACGACTCATTGACTGATACGATCTCACAGCACGCCTCTGAATGACCCGTTGTCGCCCAAGGCCGCCGCTAAGGAAGAATCGGCGCAGCAGCGCCCGATATCTGGCCAACGCTCGCCGGCTATGCCGCATTCCCCGACACCGCCTGTGCAGACGGCCGTCACTAAGAACTTTGGCTTTCTCCTGCGTCCAGAGATTTACCATAATGTCAATCCGGCCAACATCCCGCTCGCCTTCAGAAACTCATCCAAGCAACCTCCAGCCGATGCGTCATTGGAAGACCTTGTGGCTAAAGGTCATTTCCGAGCGGCTGCCATCGCTGCCGTGCAAGAACTCACAGCGACGGGGGGGCCGGTGCGAGGTAGCGTTGACCCCTCAGACCATCATAGAATATTCAACCTGCTATACACGCGGCTAGCGTGCCTGACGCTCATCGACGCAACGTCGATAGCGGCGCAGGAGGTCAGGGCACTCGAAGACCTCAACGCCGGCATCTACATTGACGAGACCACCGGCGAACACCTCGTGCCTTGGGAGCTGCGGGTCCTCAATGTGCGGCTGCAGGCACTCGGGTTCAACGACCCGCGGAGGTCTGTAATGAGCTATCACGATTTGGCGAGGGAAGCGCGAGAGCAGATCATCAAGGCGAAGACCCGGCACGACAACTCGGCACGGGAGCTTTGGAAGGCACGGCTGACAGACCTGGGCATCAACGTTGCTAGCGCCCTAATCGAGATGGACGATCTGGCAGGTGCTGCGCATCACTTGAGGACGATCAAGGACCACGGCGACGGCAAGATGGCGCTGTCCCGAGCGCTTCTCTGGCTGCATCTCGGTGATACAGAGGCCGCACGTAGCTGTGTTCAGGATTTAGGAGAGGACGGAAAACATGCTGAGAGGGTCGTAACCGCACTTTGTCATATGGCCGACGGCGAATACGACACAGCATTGCAATCCTGGAAGGAACTGAAGGGGGAGTTGGATGATGAAATGGTTGGGGTCAACCTCGCAGTGTGCCTTCTTTACACTGGCAGGCTTACGGAGGTGAGAATCGTCTTTTGAATTCCACATGATGGTTTGCTGACCCCACAGGCCCGGTCCGTATTCGAGGACATGGTGAGCACTGGCTACTCCTCGCACACCCTTCTTTTCAACCTCAGCACGACGTACGAGCTCTGCACCGAGCGGAACCGCAATCTCAAGCTGAGACTCGTCGACAAGGTTGCCGACCTGAACGAGACACCGCGGGGCTGGGAAAAGAACAATGCCGATTTCAAGCTATAGAAAGGAAAAAACCAAAAGAGGGAAAGAAATAACAATAAATAGAATGTGTTGTTCACGTATCCGTGGGGTCCGAAGGATGGCACCCATCCAATTAGAGCCGAGCCATCGCCTCACTCGCAAGACACCCCCAATAAACTTGCCAATGAACGGTGCTTCGCACGGATTTTGCATGCGCAATCAGACGGTCGATCCGCTTACCAAGATGTTTAGTTGCGAGGCCTGCATGGTGTGGCAGAATGACAAACCATTTGCAAACAGACGATGCGCTAGTCAATACAGGAAGTGAAGCACGACGAGGGCGGAATTGGGAACCATCCAAAAGGTCGACAGATCCCCGCGGCTCCCGGTCTGGGGTCCGTTCTGTCCCCAATCATATCATGATCTTATATCTACTCGACGGGGGTGAGCTCAACAGCCTGAGGGTATCTGGGTGTCCTGTCACAAAAAGACTGCTTAGAGTCTTGCGACTAGATCAACCGTAAACTACACAGTTCCAACCGACGAGAGAATGGCGACAGAATTGCAGTCGCAGACGATCAGCCTCCTGGAAAAGATCGCGCAATCGCAAAGGGTATTGGAAGGGAGACTCGACGCGATAGAGAGGCTCCTCGGCCAACAGAAACCGGCGCCCTACTTTCCGCAATTCCGACGGCTGCCGCCCGAGCTAAGACACCGCATCTGGTCACTCGCCATCCCCACTCGGGTCCTGCGGCTATCGAGGCGGGCCAGCAAGAAGCACACAACACTGCACATGAGCCCCCCCGCCATCGCCCAGGCCTGCCGCGAGGCGCGAGCGGTAGCAACGCGAAACGGGGGGAACGTCTACCTTAAGCACGATACCGCCAACCCTGAGAGCCCCATACGGACGACCCGGCACTGGTTCGACAGCTGCCAAGACGTACTCGAGCTGGACAGGCGGGTCGACGTCGCGGGCGACAAGCCGCGCGGCAGCAGGGACCTCGTCCGCGACGCGCAGCATATCCTCGCCCCGCGCGCCGAGGCCGAGTGGTTCGCCCGCCTGTTCCGGCAGACGGCCCATCTCAGGAGGCTCAGCCTTATGTTTGACGCCGTCTCGGTCAGTTCCTGCGCCTGGGACTCCGGCGTTGTGAGGCGCCTCTTCGGCGACGCCGGCACCGTCGTCACCATGGACCTCGAGAACGCGGGCGAGATCGCGTGGGTCAAGGGCGTCTTGCGGGAGCACTGGAGGAACCCTGTGTTCTGCGCGTTCGACTTGGAGGCCTGGGCGAGGGAGAGAGGGTTCGGTGTCGGAACGGGTCCAAGAGATGAAGGTTGGATGCGGCGGTTGCCCAGAACGTGGATGAGCGAGGTCGCGAGAGGGTGGGTCATGGCCAAGGCGGAGGTGATGGCGGCGGAGATCGGAGGAGAGGCCGGAGGGTGGGTTGGAGGGGGAACGAAAGGGCAGCTGGACACGGAAGCGTCAGAGGCGCGAACACGGGCTTCTGCGGCGGCGACGTTGGATATGAAGGACGACTTCGTCAGGGCTGCGCTGCTGGCCATGCCCCAAGTGAAACTCGTAAGGGTGTTTTCCCACGCTGAGGTTCATGCTGGTTGTCGTCCATAACACCAACCCTCATATCAAAGTCTATTTCAAGCTCCAATGACGTCGAATAACCCCGAATTTTCAGCCTCGACTGAATCACCTCGGACTAGACATCTAAGAGTATATTGAGATGCTAGGTATGTTGAAAGAACTCTGATGTAGGGTTCTCCACTGGCACTGTTTGCCGTCAAGGGGGTATTTCCCAGGTTGCCCAGCCATCTGCGTCTTTTCCTCGCTCGTACGTAAAGCAAGAATCACCCTCGGTTGTTGGAGCGATCGATCTGCTGGAAAGACAGACTCTGCCACTCGGGCATTATGTCGAGCCCGTCGACACGCTGCAGCCACAACTTCGGGACGGGTCTTGTCTGTACACAGATCTCGTGCCAGGTCAGTAAGATTGAACCATTGATCTTGTTGTGGTGAACAAGGGCGTCTTGCCGCCTGTTATTCTCCCAATTCGTCTGTTAGGAGTCTTGGTCAGGTTTGAGGTGCAAGCGAAGACCTGGTGAGAAACGCTTGAAGCTCTAGGGTGAGCTGTCGGTCAGATCAAAGAGCATATCAACCTTCAAGACGAGGTACAAATCCAAGTGCTAGTTTCAGCTTGTCAGAGTCAGGAAGATCCGGAAGCCGATTACTGTTTCTCCTGGTTTGAGAAGGCGAAGGTTTGTCTGCGAGACAGGTCGGCAGAGGGATGGACATCGAGGTGCGCGCTTTCATATCAACACTGTATCCCAGCTGAACGTTCCGCTGTCGCCCAGGAACCACAGCGGCTCGGCGCAGATCTCTTGCCGCTGTAATGCATAGCCCCGCACCGTGCACACAGTGTGGCATCGAGCAAGAATCCGAGTTTCAACGTCCAATTTTCAACTGGCTCACTCACTCATTCACTCACATCGCCCTCAGTTACATACACGGCCCACGCCCAGTAGCCTCGTCGCGATGGTGAGGACACGACCTCGCAATAAAACAAGACGCGTCGCCGTCATAGACTATGGCTCAGATGGCGAGGCGCCCGATGTCCACGACGACCTTGACGATGAAAATTTCGAGGCGCCGCCCCGGGACCCTGAAGACGATGAAGATGACCCTATCGACGCCGACGGCGGCGACGACGATTTTGAGGCCGACGACCCTTCCGGCCTCGCACTGGACGGCCCGCGGAACGCCGATGATGACGATGAGGATGAGTTGCCCGCCTACACCAGGTCCGCCGGCCTGAAAAAACTACCAGTAGACATGGCCGCTCTCGGGACCTATCACGCCGATGGACGGCCTACGAGGCACTACACTGGCGCGCTGAAGCGAGGCCAGAGGATACAGGTCCTCGACTTCTTCTACGGGCCCCAGGAGGAGGCTGTCGGCGTTGCCACCTGGTTGCTGAACCGCTGGGCAGGGTACGCCGTTCTGCCAAGCAAGTTACCTGACGGGCCCGCGCCTCCGGTCCCGAGCCCCTGGCTGGACCCGGAGTTCGTCGAGGATCAGTGCCGGTCTGCGAAAGCGTGGTTTGAGAGACTGAAGGACGCCAAGGGGGCAAGCGAGGGCGAGAGGCAGATGAGCTTCGAGGAAGCCGAGGCGTATCGGCTTAAGCCTGGCGGTCATTTGGTGTCCGTGATTGGGCCGTACCTTGGCCAGCAAGAGGTCAAAATCACACCTTACGATGGTATTGTGCTGTCCGAGTCGGGACTGCCGTTTACGAGCCATGCTCCCACGGACGAAAAGCCGGCAGGGTGGATGTTTGACGTGGGCGGCATCGTCATCGGCATGGAATGGGCCAGCAGGACGAAACAGGAGGCGCAGGTCCTTGCGCTTGCTGTCATCCCGCATACAGATCACATATTGGATTTTGAGGGTGCTTACGATCAGAGCAAGGGAATCATCCAGCTGTGGGCGCTATGTGGCCAGAAGGATGAAAACGGCATCACGAGACCTCTTGCGAGCCCAGCCCGTCTTGCTCGAACCATCTGCTCCGACTGGGGTAGAGTCATGAGGCTCAAGTGGTGTCCGGTGGCATACAGGGAGAACGGCGCCATGGGCCTCCTCGCGGTGCTTTGTAGTGATGGCCAGGTCCATATTGTCGTGGTCAAGGACATTGGCGACGGCGAGCAGGATGCTTTCAGTAAGAGACCCCTATCCAACACCCAACTCCCTCCCTCTCTGGCCACCGCGTACTGATAGCCGGGCAAGCCAAACTTGAAAACCCTATCGTCTCCCTAGGAATTCCCTCCGAGACCAACGTGACCGCCACATGCTTCGCCTGGGTCAACACCAACCGCATCGTTCTCGGCCACTCGGACGGCTGCCTCACGCTGTGGTCCATCTCGCCGCGCATTCTCCTCGCACGCCACGACGTGCACTCGACGCGCGTGATGCACATTGACACGGCCTACCCCTCGGACCCCTACCTCGTTGCATCGACGCCCATCGCCGGCTACACTACGCTGGTCGACTTCTCCGACCCCTCGTGCGAGCGGACGAGCTTCCCCTGCTTCGCAATCACCCCGCAGCCGAACCTGCTCCAGTGGCACGACCACCTGCGGGGCTTCTTCACCGTCGTGCCGTCGGCGAATCCCCTCAACGCGTCGGTCGGCTTCGTCCACTCGCGGTGGTACGCGGCGCAGGTCCGCAAGGTCATGGACGGCGACCGGCTGCCCACCTGCCTCGCCGCGGGCATGCATCACCCCTTCGTCCTCGTCGGGTACATGGACGGCACCGTCTGGGCGGCGAACCCGTCCAACAGGATCTTTGCGTCGAAGCACCACTTCGGCCACAAGATGAAGATTATCGACCACCAGTATATCCCCCGCGAGCGGCTCAGCAGCTCAGTGCTGGAGCGGGATGGCGGCGGCGAAGGCGGAAGCTGCCGCGGCGCATCGCGGATTCTCCAGGGCTTCCGGCCGGTGCCCAACGTCAACCCCAAGGTGGACACGTGGAAGACTAAGGTGGCCCTCAACAAGAACAAGGACAAGAAGAAGGCCAAGAGGCCGAAAGCGAAGGGCAAGGGCAAAGGCAAGGGCAAGGGCAAGGCAGACGCGGAAGCGGCTGAAGAAGACGACGCGGACGTGCAGGGCGGCACGGAGGAAGGGGACGGGCACTTTGCGGACCCCAAGCGCGCGGTGATCTCGGAGCCGCTGACGCGGATCACGACCATGGCGTGGAACCCGAACCGGGAGTACTCGTGCTGGGCCGCGGTGGCGATGGCGTCGGGGCTGGTGAGGGTGATGGATCTCGGTTTGGAATGCTAGACACGGCCGGCGACGGCGAGCAGAGATGGGCGCACGCGTGAATGATACCCTCTATTTAAACAAAACATACTATCTATATATCTATATATGTGTGTGTCTCTCTCTAACCATGGACTCATGAAAAAAAAAAAAAACCTTTTCATAGTGGAAAGCGTTCGCGGTGAAGTTCCCGTCATAGACACAGCGAGCCCCTGACGCTGTGGTTGTAGTCAAAGGCCTTGGCCATGCCGTACAGGTGCGTGGCGGCGGCGGCGACGACGAAGAAGTGGAAGATCTGGTGGGAGCTGCCCCAGATGTCAAAGGTGCCGGGGAACGAGCGCTCCGGCCAGCGCAAGGCGTAGAGGAAGGCGCCAAAGATGTACATGGCGCCGTGCAGGACGACCCAGCTGAGGCTCATGCGGGCCTCCATCTCGGCGCGGCCGTAGATGGCGGCGCCGTGAAGGACGGGGACGACGCCCGAGGTGCCGAGGGCGATGAACATGCAGGCCCGGAACGTGCGCCACTCGGGCGCGCGGAAGAACTCGATCCAGGAGACGGCGCCGCAGCCGAGGCCGAGGAGGTTGATCTTTGGGATGGGCCGTTAGCATGTTTTTCCTTCTCTTCTCGAGTTGTGTGTGTGTGTGGGGGGAGAGAAGGGAGAAGGGGGGATGCGCGAGAGAGAGCATGAGCGAGCATGAGACTCACCATCGACAGGTAAAACTTCATCAGCCCGGGGTGGCAGTAGAAGCCGTAGTACAGGGCGGGCACGTAGCTGCCGACAATGAGGAAGACGATGCCCGAGTAGTCGAGCTTGTTGCCCCACTTGGCGACCTCGGGGGAGTGGTTGGAGATGGCGTGGTAGGTGGCGCTCATGCCGAGGCAGGCGACGGCGCCGGCGAAGAAGCAGGCGAAGACGAGCACGTCGGTGGGCGCGGCGGCGCCGTAGCGCGGGGCGACGACGCCGTGCAGGACGGCGCCGGCGACGAGGAAGGCGACGGCGCCGAGGAGGTGGGACCAGATGTTGACGGACTCGTTGTGCAGGTAGCCCAGGGACCGGAGGGAGCCGAGGTACGAGTTGGAGTCCGGGCGGTAGCCCGTCAGGATGAAGGCGTTGTCGCGGCGCCAGGCGGGGAGGTCGTCCCACAGGATCAGGAGAGCCTCCTCGACCTTCTTCTCGAGGCCGGCGACCGTCGATTCCACCGAGGACAGGAGGCCTTCGGCGGTGGCGGCGGAGGAGGACGGGCGGCGGTTCCGGTTCCTGACGACGCCGGGCGCGCCGTCGGCGGAGGGTTTAGAGGCGGTCATCTTTTTTTTTCTTTCTTTTTTTTTCTTTCTATGTTTTTTTTTGTGGCGAAGCAGCGCGATGTGCTTCCTCTGAAGCTGTGTGAGTGGGAATGGGATACTTTCGTGAGGAATTACAAGTTTATGAGGGTAGGGCTCTACGATTGCTCTTTTAAACGGAGCGGTTGAGATACCTTGGATGAATCGACGTTTAACAAAGGGGGCACAACACAACCGATTCTTCGCAGTCAAAGCTAGCGCCGGTTCGCAGTGGCAGCCGCGGCAGATCAGACCACTGCTGCAGGGGCAGACACACGCGGTTCAAAGCAGACTTGGTGGGATGGGAATTGTTGGGAGTGGTCCTCCTCCATATGTCCCATACATACCATATGCACATGCTTAATGGAAATCTGGATTTCCCCCCTTGGTTCGGCGTCAGGTCCGAGGCTCGTTGGAATTCACGGGAGCCCCGTTACGGGGTGCTCAGCTGGCACCAAGTGGTTGGAGAGAATGGGCACCGCTGGGCCGTCGGTCAAATTGTTGTGCCCGCGGCACGACGAAGAGTGCCTTGAAGGCCTAGCTAGGTACAAAGGTACAGCCGGACACAAGCCTGTCGACTGTGAGACGGACACTGGATGGAGACGGGAGCGGTGGGTTCGGTGGGATTGCTGTGACATGCGCCTGGGACGATATGCAAATCTTTGCTACGAGGGGCAACATTCCCACTGTTTAGAGACTCCCCTCCCCCCGTTCCAGTTTTTTCTTTTCGTTCTCTCTTTTTTGTCGTAAATCACTACGACCCTGAAGAATTTCGAGTCAATGTCGTTCTGAGTCGCAAGTTTGAGAACCGGAGGATCATTTGCAAAACACAAGTCAGAATGTCGCCAGCATCATCCATGCAGATGCACGGCAGTGTGTCGGTTGTCCGGCTGTGCCCAAGAACCCTTGATATCATTTCAGTGCATGCTCGTGTAGGTATGTTAAAAAAAAAAAGAGGCGCTCTGCCTCTGGCTTCCGGAAAGGCCAGCCCATGTCGATGCGCGCAGGCTGTCGACTCTGTATTCCCTCCGCGACGTCTCTTTTTGCGAGCTCTCCTTGGATACGGTTGCTTTATTTCTTGCCAGACTTCTTGATGCCCTGGGTGCCCGTGTTCAAAGGTCCCTTGCCGCCGGCCTTGGCGGCCAACTCCTTGCGAGCCTTCTCCTCTAAAGGGTCATTGGGTTAGTATCGGGGCGCAGGCCGGAGAGAAAGAAGAATGATCTGAGTAGTCAGTATGACCTACCGGCGCGCTTCTTCTCGAGGAAGGCGAGATCGTCCTCATCCAGCTCCTTCGTCTGCTTCTTCGCGGCCTTGAGAGGCTTGGCCTTGCCACCTGGAGAAAGAACCTGTCAGCAAAGCGCCGGGCGGCTGACGGCCACGGAAGAGCAGCAAACGTACCTTCACGAGATGCACCGCCCATTTTTGCTGAGTCTGTCGAGGGCTTTCTGGGACGTGGAAGTCAACTTTTGGGTGTGGGAGTGTTGAGGAAATAGCAAGGCTGGAGTCGCGGAGGTTGTCGAGTCGTGGAATCGGAGAGGAGAGGAGGAAGCAGGAAGCGCTGCGCAAAGGGACGGTCGGACGTGGGGTGAAAATCGCCCCTCGTGGAGAATCGGTCTGCGGAAATAAGAGAACCCCGCTTACATTGGTTACTTTATCTTGAAACGCATTAGAGCATACATTTAACGGCAATAGTCATCTATGCGGCTTACATGCATATAAAGAGAAGAGTGCCGTCAAGTGGGTCCGACGCAGCGGCGGAACAATCCAGCTGTGACAACTGACGTCGGCTCGGTTTCCTTGGCGCCTCGATTCCTCCGGTCGGGTGTCTGTCTTCTGTTACCAAAATTCGTTCGTCGCAATTCATCATCCCAGCCAGCAACACCAGTGCTTAAGGCCAGAAAACCGTTGAACCCTTGATCGCTGAAACACCACACACACACACACACACACTCTCTCTCTCTCTCTCTCACAGTTTCATACACACATCTCGTTGTCGGCAGATAACAGCATCCTTCCTTGACGTTGCATAGCCATCACCTCTTCTCGCCCCCCTCTTTGCAGTGCCCTTCTGGTTTTCTGGTGTCGCCTTGCTTTCCTCTTCCCCTATGAGCTGAGTCGACACAGTCATCTGGTTCGCAAACAATTCCTGCCGCGCATCAGTCTTTTGTTGATCTCTGCTGACACGTCGCTGCTGCTTTTCGCGAGCAAAAAGACCTCGGGGACTTCTCCCCTGGCGGATACTGCTGCAATCAGCACACAAGAGACACCGACGTTTGAGCAGGCTGTGGAACCACGCTTGCTGTCGCATCGCACCGATGGCGTCGAGTTCAGACGAAGGCGAGATCATGGAGAATGACGCCGTGGAATTGAAGGCATCTTCACTGCCGAAGAAGTTTGAAGGAAACGGTGTTGACCGTCAAGACAGAACCCGAAATAGATACTCGGCCTCCAAATCTCCCGAGCGCGACAATTCCGCCAGGCACTACAACCCTCCGAGACGGAGCCGCTCGCCCCCGCCACGCGGCTTTAAGCGCCCCCGCGACGAGCGCGATTACGTCGGCGGAGGACGACAGGACACGCGACGCTTCCGTGTGCACTACGAGGACGGCCCACGAGACGACTACCGCCGCTCCCGCGTTTCTTACGAAGACCTGGACCGCCCCTCCTCGCGTGGCTCGAACCACAGTTACGACGGCCGTGACAGGAACCGAAGCCGAGATAGAGATACATATCGCGAGAGAGACAGGGAGCGCGATCGCGATCGAGATCGTTACCCGGACAAAAGGCCGCGCAATCGCACCAGATCACCGTACCGTCCCCCACACCACGACCGAGGAGGCCGGGATGATCACTACGGCAGAGATGGCGGGCGCGATCGCCTTACCGACTCGTTCCGTGGCTTGAAGTACGACGACCACCGAGACCGAGACTCGCGGAATGGGAACACGCCATCGAACGGGGTCGCTGTAGGAAAGGATTTTCGCGCTGCCAGAGACGATGCTAAACCTGTGAAACACTCTGCAGACGACAAGAAATCTGCTGCGTCTCCTTCTCGAGACCGGACGTCCGTCTCTCCACACTCAAAGAGGACGCGGTTCCTGCTAACGCCGGAAGGCAGCGCGCCCCAGGTGGTTGAGCCTGAACATGACTATGACGAGCCTGAGGAGCCAATGGTCATTGACGAGGAGGCCGAGATTGAGCGTCGGCGCCGGCGCCGTGATGAGTTGCTTTCAAAGTCCAACTCAGCGACTCCGCTGCTTGTTCATGCGTTGCACGCGGCTGACAAGCCGGCTGTTGCCTCCCCCTCACGAGAAGTCACACCAGGCACACCGGGCATGGGCGAAGTAGGCACTCCAGGCACAGGTAAGAAACCCAGCTCCTTCTCCTCTCCCGGCTCCGCTAAGTCTTCAGATCTCGGATCACCCGCTCAAGAAGGGAGCTCACCTGGTGCTCTTGAGATCGTGAACGAGAACGACCTCATGAACATCCACGGAGGCGGAGAAGCCACTGAAGAAGACGGCCCCTCAGCAGCGGATTACGACCCCACCGTTGACATGAAGGAAGACGAGAGGCGCGACGAAATGAGACACGGTCATGTTGGCGTGCACGGCGAAGCTCTCGATGCGCAGACCGAGGCGCAGCCCCAAGAACAGCCCCAGGAAGCGCCATCGAAGAAGCCCACGGGTGACGATGACGACGACGATTTTGACATGTTTGCCGAAGACTTCGACGACGAGAAGTATGCTGCTCCCAATCCTGCCAAGGTGGCCGTCGTGGATGAGACCAAAGCTTCGCCCGCTCTCGCTCCGCCCAACGGCGCCATCCTCGAGGGCGACGACAAGGATGGCTACTACAAGATCCGCATCGGTGAGATCTTGAACGGCCGATACCAGGTCCAGTCCACCCTGGGTAAGGGCATGTTCTCTGGTGTCGCGCGGGCCGTCGATATTACGAACAAGAAGCTGGTCGCCATCAAAATCATGAGAAATAACGACGCCCTGAGGAAGGGTGGGTTCACCGAGATAGCCATTCTGCAGAAGCTCAACGACTCCGACCCGGAGTGCCGCAAGCACATTGTCAAGTTTGAGCGACACTTTGACCACAAGGGACATCTGTGTATGGCGTTTGAACACCTCAGCTTGAACCTGCGAGAAGTACTGAAGAAATTCGGGAATAACGTCGGCATCAACTTGGGTGCGACGAGGGCATATGCTCACCAAATTTTCATCGGCCTTGCTCACATGCGGAAATGCAGTATCATCCATGCCGATCTCAAACCCGACAACATTTTAGTGCGTATCCCTGCTGTAGAGAAATTTGAGAGGATTTTCACTAACCCGCACAAGGTCAATGAAAGCCGAACCGTACTCAAGATTTGCGATTTAGGCACCGGTATCGACAAGTCCGACGCTGCGACGGCACACAACGAGATCACCCCGTACCTCGTCAGTCGCTTTTACAGAGCACCCGAGGTTATTCTCGGAATGCCCTACGACTATGCCATCGATATGTGGTCCATCGGCTGCACGTTATATGAGCTGTATACGGGCAAGATCCTCTTCGCCGGCGACAGTAACAACCAGATGCTCAAGACCATCATGGAGATCCGCGGAAAGATCACGCCCAAGCTATACAAGAGAGGCCAACTGTCAGCGATGCACTTTGACGAGCTGGGCAACTTTGTCAGCATGGAGAGGGACAAGGCGCTTGGAAAGGTATGTAATTTGCTCGTGATGATGGTTCCCTACGTCTTGCTGCTTTTCTCTTCCCCGTACTTCCAACGCTTCTGCATTGGGCTTGTTTCATACCCCGAAGCCCATGCACCAATCAGTCCCTGGGGCGTTGTTTTTGACCGACGGTCCCGAGATGGTCTAGTTGAGGCGCAATGCGACTGTAAGCGCCGAGGCGCGGCTACACATACGTATGCATCCATCCTAGACATTCTGCGGGCCGTCATGTCTGAGCGGTGGACTCGGAGAGCTTGCATTGCGATGCCCTTCGGCCACCGGAATGGTCATCAACAACCGCCACAACCAACTTTGCAGTCTTTATTTTCGGATGGTTCGGACTCGCATGGCTTGCTGGGCCCCAGTCCTCCCCAATTTGGAAGGGCCGGCCGAGCAGAACAATCCCATCTGCGGAGGACGCAGACGCGGGTAGATGTCTCAGAGTCTATTACCACGGCCGACGCATCATCTCATCTTCGCCCCCTATGTATCCCCTGTTCTGCCCCCCAACTCTCTGCACGGAGGGTCCAGCGCGTTGGTCCTATTTGTCAAAGCTGTCAGATATGATGCCACGTTCGTGGGGACCCGCCGCACGCACGCTTTCTTTTGACCTATTTTCGACTTTCGATGCGTTTGAGGAATAGAAGCGAATTTGCCCGATGGGATTCCGTCCAGCCAGCTGACTCACATTTGCTTCATATAGACAACCGCCAGGGTCCTGCCCATGGTCAAACCGACGCGTGACCTGCGCACCCGCCTCTTCGCCGCATCGGCGGGAATGAACGACGCTGAGACCAGGGATCTCAACCATTTTGTCGACCTGCTCGAGCACTGCCTGACGCTCAACCCGGAAAAGAGAATCAAGCCTGCCGACGCGCTGAAGCATCCCTTCTTCACGTCGAGGGTTGCCCCGCCGAAGCGGTAGGGTGTTGGTCATGACCATGTCTAGGAAGACGCCCATCGGGGGTGGTCGTAGCATCCTTGGGGCGTTTGTTTTGTTGGACGTGACTGCTGGGATCATCTCGTACTCTCGCGATTGGTGCACACGACTGAGTCGAGGGCGTTTGGTGGCGCGGGTTGTACAACGAGACTGCAAGCTGCGTCCTTTACCGCGATGCGCTGGCGACAGAGTATACAGAAGATGCTTAAGGCAACTAGGAATTACAAAATATCCCACAATATACCATTCTACTTACATCAGCTTTCGCCCAGTCCATCATCATCTCTCTCTCTCTCTCTCTCATATTATGGGCCCTGCTCCTACCATCACGGAGTTTTGTTGTCTTGTGATTGATCCCGGAGCGATATCACCGAGCAAGCGGTAGAAGACGGTGACAAGAGACTTGGACCGAATGGGTCAGCTCACATCATGTATGTGCGACCGTTTGCGGGCCGGCATGAGGAGGTGATCTCGGAGGCAGTGCAGTAGCTTCTGTTCCCCGCGTTTCTTCTGTTTTGCCCCTCTCATCCTCATCCGTGTCCGACGATGTCCTTTCCCCCTCACCCTTGCCTCCCTGTACGCTTGTGTGACAAGTCAAGACATCTCTCGGTGTTTCCTTCCTAGACCAGTGGTGTATGTGTATGCGATGGTGTGTGTGCGCGCGTCATTGTCTTGGGACACGCTGAGCTGTCCGGCGTCCACAGGCACGGACGGGGCTGCAATCAGGACATGCATTTCTGGAAGATGACGACGGGACGGGACGGGATGAGGCGACATTTGGTGTTTGAAGTTGCCATGCTTGGAGCCTGAACCCTTCCGAGGAGAGACTGGGGATCATTACGTCAAGGGCGCGGCGCAAGGGTCCGAAGGAGGTCGTAAGGGGTCGACGGGACTCGGAGAGCATATGGGGTCGAAGGGCCCAAGAACACTGGACAAATAAGGAAAATCATGCCCCGCCCCCCCCAATCTTCTTTGGAATGAACCCTTCTGTGCGTGGAATCGGAGGCGGTCGAGCGTAGTCTGTGGTGCCTCCCCAACTCCTTGGATTTGTCACGTCGAAAGACGGCGGGCAGAAAGGGGGGTGTGTGTTTCTGGAGTTCTAGTTCGCGAGGTTCCAGGTCCCGGATACCTTGGCGATAGGACATCTCATCAAGCAAAGAAAACATACGCACGCCATACTTCTTCCTGGCGTCGTACGTCGTCGGGGCCACTCGCTCTGGCGAGCCAGCCCGGGTTCGGTCTCGGTCTGTGGTCGGCTCATTCCGCGGGCCCGAGACCTCGCGGGGGCGTTCCCTCATCTATGGGACGAGGTTCACGATGATCACCCTCCGCGTGACCAGTTTTTATGGTGCGGACAGAAAAAGAACAAACACGCAGCGCTTACAGCCTGGGTGACGAGCCTGCTGGGACGAGGACGGCCCCCGCTCCCCTCGTCGCATTCGTACGCATCAGCCTCCAAGACATGCAGGGCCACACAGTCGATCGCAAAAACCGGACGGCGCTGAGCTCTCGCTTTGATAGCACGATTACATTACGATACGTCCCGGTGTCGGGCGGTGTAATCTCTCTCGGTTCTTGAAGTAACGTGAGCTTCTGCGCGCATGTTGTTCCGCGGGAAAGGGGGGGTGGTTCGTACGCTCTCTGTTGCAGGATTGCGCGAACGTCGTTCTTGGACCAGACGACGCGGCTGCAAGCTTGCGAGGAAGTCCTGCTGCAAGCGTGGACGAAGGCAAGCCGGCACCGGAAGTTCGTGCCTCCCAACCAGCTTTGCAGAGTCTTTGATCCTTCGCCGTCGTTGGGAGTGCATGCCGCTCAGCACATACGTCTGGCTGGGTCATCAACGGGCATCTCGGGAGTATGGTGATGGGGGAGGGAGCGGAATAAAACGGCTCGACAGCAAGCTGAACGCATCGGGGTTTCGTGATGATCCTGAACCGTTTGAATTCTGTCTACAGAAGATCGTCTACAGGAAAGGCGCGTCCTCCGTCCCCCGAGTGAAGCGATATATCGACGTCGATCCTCCGCCTGGCTGTCCGGTGAAAATGGTTTATATCCCGAGCTCCAGACGAGCCGCGTAGGCTCACGCCGAACTATCAACGAGCTGACGCCAGAGGAACCAACCGGAGGCTTCATTTGCCCAGGCGTTAGTAGCCTTGACAGTTGGCAGCAGCTATGGCAGACCTCTCTGGTGCCAGACTCTTCAGACACGCTCCCCGAGCTCATATATCAAACCCATATTCAGCCACGCCCGCTCCCGAGTCCCAGGAGGGCGCAAGGCAGCAAACGATATGCAGCAGGCAACGTGCCATGCTCGTTCCTGCCTCTACTGCTTGGATATCTTCCACTAGGCATCTGTACGGATCAGGGAACTAGTCCAGTCTATCCCCATCAAGACATGTTTATCAGACAACTGTATACCAGGACAGAAGTTAAAGCATGAGCCAGGCAGCCGGTTGCCCTGTTTTCAGTCTGCCCCTGCAGAGCAATATATCCTTAGCCACGGTGGCGAAGAAGACAGCCGTAACCTAGACACGGCCGGAGCCGTATACGAACATTGGACGAGGCACAAGGCTGAGAAGGGACGATGGGCACAAACCAGGACCGGGGGGAAGAGGCGGTGTTGCCAGAACACGAACACGGGCACAAAAAGGCGACTGCGAACGCGAGGCACGCGCGCGCGAGAGAAAGAAGGGCGCAATCTTCGCCCGCTGGCGGTAGGGGGGGTCTCAGGTTGGCAGCCTTTTTGCCTTTTTTGTTTTTTTTCCACTTTGAGCATTGTTTGCTTGCCTCATCCCACGCACACACACACACACACACACTCTCTCTCTCTCTCTCTCTCTTATCCAGCCGGCCCATCCGGCCCATCCTGCTGACCGGGCGGCAACAAAAGGGGCAATACAGTCGTCGCCTATCACGAGGGGGTTGTCGGGCCCGACTCGGAGAAGGCCAGGTTGCATCACACAAAGAAAATGGCAGACGCTGTCCTCCCCTCCCATCCCCACGCATGCAGACACACCCCCTTTTGCTTCACGACGGATTGCGGGCGCGTACCACTCCAGATGGCGTTCAGGTCAGCCTCAGGTGGGAAACGGCAATGATCCCACGGCACGGGGGAGGCTGCGTGCTGGGCATTGCCGTCAGTCGTACAACCGCACAAAAAAGGAAACCGCGAAGTGCGTGTGAATGAAGGCACCTCTAGGGGGAGGGGGTGATAAGAAGGCCGGCTGCGATGCGCATGCAGCCAAGCTACGGCGATTGTGTTATAGACCATAGATAGAAACCCCCCAAAGGGGCCCGGCGGTTTGCCACCATGCTCGAGGGGTGGAGAGTAACACGAAAAACAACAACAACGAACAGTCGTGTTTGATCGTGTTCGACTAAGAAGAGGACGGAAGATAAGGGAGGGGGTAGGTAATGAGGGGAGCGGGGAGGAGCGGGAGGAGCGGGAGGACGAGGCAATCTAGATCGCACACGGCGGCGCCATGTCAACATGAGTCGCAGGTTCGAGTGCCGTATGCAAGCTGCCGGTCGATGGTCAGATTCTCCACGATGCGACAGAACGTACCACAGCTACTACTACTACTACTACTACTACTACTACTACTACTTGGCATCTCGCCTGCCTTGCGTGGGCGGTTGGACGAGAACGAATTGCATCGGGAAGCGCCAGGTGTCACGATGCCGTCGTTACACCGAACCTCCCCGGGGCAGTACCACGCTGGAAGTCACGATGCGGGCGGCCGAGATCTACACTATTGGCGGTTGTGCGCCGGCGTCGGCCGTGCCCGGTAGTGCCCGGTAGTGCCGAACGGAGACGGCGGGGGGGGGGGGGGGGGGGCTCGATCAACGAGGCGGGGGGTTAGGGCGGAGAGAGTGACAGAGAGTCAGGGAGAGCGAAAGAGAGACCGGGAACGGGGTCCTTGGAACGGACAGCGCTGTCGTCAACTTTGTAAGTGTATTCGTACCTAGATAGAGGAACCAGAGGGCGGCCGACGGACTCATCGTGCAAGGCTTGCGGGTTGTCGCCCGCTATCAAACCAAACAGGACTCAAGACCAAACAGCCAAGGAAGCTTCCAACGATGGTCGTCTTAGAGCGGCCGATTGAGGCGGGGGGAGAGAGGGAGAGAGAGTAGGGGAGACGGGCGCCGTACCCAGCAAGGCAAAGGGGCACGCCGCACGACGCATCGTATCTCTCCCCTTGAGGCTAGGCTTGGCTTGGCTTGGCTTGGTGTCGTCCAACGACGACGAATGACGACCAACGACGACTCGCAGAAGCGCTGGAATGTAGCCGGCAGGGCGCCAAGAGCCCGTTCGATGCGGCCCCGGAAGTCGAAGTAATGGATCGGCCCCAAAACTCTCGCCTTATCTCTCTCCCTCTCTCTCGCTCTCTTTGGGGGGGGGGGGCCCTAGCTTCGACGTCCACAGTCATGTTGCTTGTTTTCTAAGAAAAGACCGCGTGCAGATCGCCCATGTTTCCACCCGAGGCGTTGCATTCTCTTCTTCGCGTTGCATCGGGAGAGACTCGAGAGTACCATCCAGTCGATCACAGAGGACCACAAGTCCTCGAGGGTCTCTTACACTAGGTACTCCCCTCCCCCCTTTCCCACTTCGCACCCTTTGGGGTCGGCGCCGGCCCCTTGGAATGCTCGCTCGGGCTGGCGCTGGCTTCCTTGGCTTCCTTGGCTTCTTTGGACCCTGGAGCCATCAAAACCGTCCTGCGTTTCTGGTTTCTGGTGGCATCAATGCCCCCGCCGCCGGCCGCCCTCCCCCCCTTCCTCCCGCGTCTCAAGGGAGGGGGTTAGCGTTAAAGATCTGACAACGGGAGCACACGACGTGATGGGAAAAACCGCGCTTGACGCAAGAGGTGTGAGGCCATTATGGACAGGGAAAAAATAATAATGAAGGTCCAGGCGCACAAGCCGCCGCACGCATGTTTCTAGCCGCTCTCAGAGGGATTCCCTCAATGATTGGTGGTGGGTTTCCCGCCCTCCCCCTCCGGCCCAGCGGGGGGGGACCGCATGTCCCAATGGCAGTTTGAGGTTCGTTGAATCACCCCACGATTGTTCGATACTGAGCGGGAGGAGGAGGCAAAAGCGCGCGCATGCGCACGTTGAGATGGGGGTAAAGGAGGCATGACGGGATTCAGTGATGTGCAGGACGGGGTCCAATGATGAATATGCCCGTCATCTGAAGGCTTTTGACCAACGAGACGTCGGCTCTTGACTAAAGTAGGTACTGCGTAGTGCTAGCCCATCTATCTCGAGGGCGCAGGTTTAAGAAAAAAAAATCAAAAAAAAAAAATCGCGGAAGCTAGCAACCGTCTCGATTCTCTCCCACCCCTAACCTCCTTTTTCTTGATACATGGTATAGAGCATGATATCACGAATTCGTCAAACCGGGAAGGGATCTCCACCATCGAGATGTCTCACACTTTGCGCCATCCCTCTCTGCCATGGCGGCGGTCAGTTCGCAACCCACTAACGGCGGGAACCGTCGGGAGGAGGGGTGGGAAGTGTGGTCCTCACGAACCACCGTCGACGGTCTCTTTCGTCTTCCAGACTAGAACGTGACACAAACAAACAAACAGAGAGAGAGGATCGAGGATATCGAAGATCAAATCCCACACACCCCCCGGCGGGACACCACACAAGATAACGCCGCCGGTGCGGCCAGCATTCGATTCGATTCGAATCGAATCGTCAAACGGATCTGCGAAACTCACTAACGAATACATTGACTCCATGTTGATTGACAATGGCTGAGTTTCTGACAGTGGCCGAATCGTAGTGGATCGTGTCCGCCGCCGCCGACGTCGTGATCGTCATCGGCGATTCTCTCTCACGTCCCCCTTCGCGCTCAACGCATCTCAAACCAAGCCCCGAAAGGGTAGCATTCCATTCTGGAAGGGCCGGCCGCCTTAGCGCGGCAATGCCTTACGTGTGCGAGGGGGGCGGTGTGTGGAGTTGATGAGTGAGGCCATGTTCACCGTCGCGCAGTGAGTGCTCGCTCGTTCGAATCGTGAACCGGTCCCATTGTCCGCCCTGAGGCCTCTTCTGGTTGTGGGTGGAGGCTCAGGAACCTGCCAACCCCCGGCCGCCAATGATTCTTTTTGGGTTTGCGATTGACAAGTGTTTCGTTTGGACACCTCCGGTTTGCCGCTGCCTGGCACTGCGTTCGCCCAATGACGAAGCTTCTTGGTGATGGGATATCCCGGCCAGCGCCTCTCGCCTCTCATCTGCCATCAATTGTGCGAACCGCCCGGGCCGTCTGCCCATGCAACAACCAGCGTATAGCCTACAGCCTAAAATGGACTGAATGATCGCGATCCGCCAGGTGCAAGTTGCAATTTGATTGCTGGCTTGCATCCATCCCTGATCCAGTCTTTTGGTGTCCGAGTTAACCGGGGTTGTGTGCGTGTGTGCGAATGTCGGCTTGTCAGGAAAATCCCCGCGGTGTAGCATGTTGTTTTCAGTAGAGTGTGTAGCCTGCGTTTAACCCACTCGCGCTATATCAAATCCGTGCATAACTTTGGCACATCGCGATGAACGTCATCCGTCAAACGATTCGCTGATGGTCAGAGTGTGCCCGGAGCCGCACGTCATTGATGGGCTCGCTCGACGGGCTCGAGGTCCGTGATGAAGGGAGTTGAGTCATATTCCTGACTAGGCTCTAGGTGCCGGACAGCAGCGGCGGACTTGCAAATGAAAATCCCGACTGGCTTTGGTCTGGGGCCCCGTTTGTTCAATGTGACGATTGTGATTCGGGTGTCGTCCCGAGACAAACACAAACACAAACACAAACACACACACACACACATACACATACACACACATACACGCACGTCTCTGATCCATTTGTCAGTCGCAACAGCCTCAGTTCTGAGAGTTCTAGACCGTCGCGGCGCTCGGTCCCTGCACTGCACTTTCGTGGCAGCGCCTCGTCGTCACGGGGTCTCAACTTGGACCCTCGAGAGACCCCTATATGCTCGAATACCGCTTTAGCAAGGCAGCTTTGGGTACGCGAACGAACGGCGCGGCCTTCGCACCTGGCCTTGGAGGCCCGACGAGCACGGGTCGACCATGAGATGGGCCCGCAGGGATGGGTACATCACTCTGTTTTGTTGTGAGGACCGCTGTCTTGGACAACCTATCAAGCCCGTGAACTCTGGTCCGGCGTTTGTGCCGAGCAGCAAAATGACTTTTGGCCCGTTCGCTATCCCAGGGGGGGCAGGATGAGACACTGTTGGCAGAGCCAGCCGCAACTCACCTGGCCTGCACTTTGACGTTCAGAGAGAGGGGCTTACTGATCGAGAGGGTTTGAGACGACGCGAAATGGACGAGACCTCCGGCCCACCGAGCCTTTTTTTTTCCAAGTTTAAGCTGTCGGCCATGCTTCGGCGTGTGAACGAACGGATGGCTGAGTGCATTTCGGTCATCCCCAAGACGTGGGCACGTCTGTTTGCTTCTTCCCGTCAGCTGGCAGGTGGCCATTGATGAGCGAGACGCACCAGGCCGACCACAAATTGCGATCTTCCCGGCACTGCGAAAGTATCGTGAGCATCCCGAGTCCCGCAGGCGCTGAATCGCCCAAAGACTTTATTCAAGGGAGACCGAGCCGAGGCTTGCAGACGGAGGCGACTCGCTGGCCCGCTTGTTGGCGAACCGAGAAGGTAGGGAGGGAGGAAACGAATGGTTGTCTTGTTACACAGCAAGCAATAGTCTGCCTTTGCCTCGTGTTTCCTCGTGACTCTCAGTGAATGAGTCTTGGATGATATGCAAGATTGCCATGTGGTCCAGGACGGGGTAAGCAAGCGGGCGTTGTTCAAGGTCGTAATATTGGTTCCAAGAAGGTTCCATCCCACCCGCGCCTGGCCATTGATTTCGACTTGTCTGGCCCCCTGTCATGTCGACGGAAGGGGGGACCGTTCGAGTCTATCGTGCAACGGCCGTCATCGATGTGCCGCTCGCTGGCTGGCTTGCATTTGCGCATCTGTCCTGGGAAGAGACTCATTACGAATGACGCACAACGAGGGTTATGTGTTGCGGGCTGGCCGGGGTAGACGGTTCGGTTCGGTTCGATCAACTCTCGTCTGTAACCACGTCCGAGTCGCAGGATGATTTGATGAGCGCTAGGTCCTTTGCCTGGCCAGTGTTGCCTAGCCGAAGGAGTGTCCAGGAAGAATGCAATATGATCGGCTCATTTGGTAGGGTTGCACTGTGAGTCGCATCTATAGCAGGAAAAAAGGCCGACCAATATTGATCAACCGCTTTCCGGGGTCTCGTCAAGGGCATCAACGTGCCCGGGATGCCAATACACGGCAAGGGCATCATCAAACAAGAAATGGGGGGGAAACGGGCGCGCTGATTGGAACCCACTCCGACGGGTTTCCTTTCCAGTTGGAGGCAACTCTGGTCATGGCATGAATAGATCGGCTCCCCGAGTGACGGACAGGTGGGCCAAGTATGGCATGTTTGAGGTGCGTTGCGAGCAACATCGGATCACCTCGGAGTCCAAGCTCAAGTTGGCAGGAAGAAGGCTGGATGGGTTTGGCTCGGACTCTTAATGTGACCCGTTTAACTGTCGATCCCCCCCTGCCTTGACGAAGCGCGCCGCCGCGCAAGTGAGCGTTGGTGATGGAATTTGTTATTGACTTGCTTTACTATGTATGTGACAGCTTGGAGCCTTGTGTAGCAGGAATGCTGGCCCGTCTCGGAGCAAAAGCATGGGGGGCAACCCCATAAGCTTTGATAACGGAGCGGCAAGGGAAATGATACTTGACAGGCAGCACGTCTGTGATGCACTGAGCCAGAGGTCTACGAGCCATGCCGGTATCTCCAAGTCAGTGGAGCGAGTAAGACCACGATGAATGATGGGCTGTCATGGTCTCGCCTGCTGTTTGACGACAGACGGTGCTCCCCTCCAGGACGAGCATGTCGCCATTTGCCTGAATAATGTATCCATGGAATGCTGGCTCGATTGTGCCTAGCCTGGCTGCCAGCCGCGCGATGGAGGAGCATTCCACTATCAACTGGAATGCGCAGCGTGTATAACTTGCCCATGTATATGGACGGACCATGTTTCCGAGACTCGGGTATCTCACATTCGTTGTCGCCTGGCTAGTTAATGTATCTTGGTGACTTCAGTCCAGCAATGGTGATTTGACGTGAACCCCTACACCAACAGCCGGCTGCCCTGGCCCAAACGCCTCGACTTGATTCTCACCCTAGGCACATTCCCCGAAAGCATCACCGCAATGTGTCGTATCACTCCGAAGGAACATGCCCGGGCAGGATGATATGCCCGTGATGTTTCGCGGCTGGACGCTATTCCCGACAAGGCAGCACGAGAATGATAGTCTGCGTCTCCTGTGCAGTTGCCATGGCATACGATCTATCTTGTTGCCAAACAGCAAGATGGCAGCCCTGCACTGAGCCAATCGGCAACGGTTGCGGACGTTGGAGTCTCTAAGCAGCGCGTAAGCAATGTATAGGTAGTGTACGGAGTACATGCACGAATACAGGAGGCACCTCCTCCACTGCGATGCTCCAACGAATCAGGCATAGACGGGCGCAACACATCCAAGCTGGTAGGTCTCAGAGCACGGACGGCAGCGTGGCTTCAGCGAAAAGTCTAAACCCCAAGCAACGGTGGGACGAGGCCGCTACCTAATCTATGGGAAATCGAGGGCATGCCGAGATTAATATCAGCGTGGCATCGTATTGGTCGGTGTAGCGGTTCGAGGGCTGATGGGCTTGTCGATTGCCCATGTTCTGGCAGCGTGGGTTTCAGTCCTTATCCATTTTCGGTTGACTTCAGCAAGTCATCCCAGGACGACACAGTCATGGCCCGATATGAGGCCATAAACCTGATAACCCTCCGATGCGGGGGACGCAGGGAGGCTTTCTCGACGGGCGTTTGCAGTGCGTGCGAGCCAAGGCCCGAGAAACAGAGGAATAAGAAAGGTGAGCAACAACAATGGCAAATGAAGGCAGTACGGAGTAGTATCCGTAGAATGCGGTTGATCATAACTCACGATCCCTCACCACTCAATTCTTTTCCGTTCCCGGGCTTGGACAAGACGGATGGATAGATGCACCGGGTCAGTTTCTCTGGCCGGTCCAAGATGCTCTGCCGGCTCCACGTCCGAGCAAAGCAGCGGCAGGTACCGGTAATGGGGAGGACGGATGTTTGGTGCAGCCTTGACATTGAAGACGGGGCGGCATCGTGCTCCATCTAGATTGAGCGATCAGCATAGCGTGAGAGCAGCGCTGGGTACCTGGTAAATGACGTTTCACAATCGAGCCTCGCTTGAGGGTTACTTGTGGGTTGAAGTGTTTGGGTGCTTTGTCCGCCACGGAGTCGCAGACAGACGGAGAGCTGAGGGTGGTGTCGTCAATCTGCCGAGTTCCACGGCCACTCCCTGGGCTTTGTGAGGCTGGGGCCGGTCTCGAGCGGCTGGAACATGTCTTTTTGGGGTGGGCCAATTCGGAATTCAGATGGTTGGGCCCGATCGGCAACGGGCGGGTGATGATGGAATGCGCTGGTGACGCATCCGGACCCGTACGCGTACCTATGCGTACCGGCACGGCAGTCAATCATCTGCCGGCTGCGAAGCCGGTGTGGTGGCAGCATCAGCCTTTAGGGCCTGGACATCGCCAACGCTTGGTTGGTTGTGCTTGTCTCTGCGTCAGCCACTCCCCCATCCTCGTTCGTTGCTCTGGATTTCGGCATTGAGGTTCTTGACGGTTATTGGCCTCCTTGTCTGCATCGTTTCTCACGCAGCGGTGGCGGTAGACGCCTGAGACGGAGCTGGAGGCTAACAAGGATCAGTGGGTCTGCAGGAGGGAACGCTGTCATTAGCACGGCGTGATATCACTCGGGTGCCCAAGCCCATCATGTCATACGTGTACCGGTAATCCATAGGATGAAGTGCATGGGGTACCCGGAGCCAGCGTCGCAGATTTCGGGACGAATCCAGGGTGAGATTCATCACAAGAAGTCGGATCCAATATCGACAGGGTCCCAGAGCATGATCGGGGCGGTCGGTCGAGACTCGGGAGAGCGAGACTGTGGACCGCCAAAAGGCGGCGTTGGAAGCGCGTGAACATTTCGAGATTTGCAGGGACGGCATGGACGGCATGGACGGAAGAGTTGGACGATGAGATCTGGCAGATACGCTAGGCCGAACAAGGCAAGTGTGGCCCGTACGGTACTACAGTACGTCGATGCAGTTCCATGCGCAGACCGCTTGTTTCTTTTCCTGGGGTGTGAGGAGCGGCATCGTATTGTAGCCTGAGGCTAAAGAGCAGAAGAGGAGAGTTGAGACCTCAGGCAGCCACATGGAATGGAATGGAACAGCAGGAGTAGGAGAGGAAGGAACTGTAAACTGGACTGGCAGGTGGTAGGTAGACCGGCGGATGGGAAAGGAAGGCGGGCAGGTGGCAGGTGGCAGGCTGGCAGGTGCAGCCGCTTCCACCTCGTCCCGCGATTGGCTCCAGAAGGAGACGGCGGAAACGGGGAACGAAGGAAGGAAGGAAGGAAGGAAGGAAGAAAAAGGAAGGAATAAAGGAAGGAAAGAAGCTAGGCGGGCGCAGCACGGACTCTACCTGCCAACCAACCTTCTCTCCCGTCCTCTCATTCCCTTCCCATCATCCTTCGTCGTTGCATCCTTTGCAGAGATAGACACCGCTGGTTGTGTCTCGCCATTCGACACCCCAAGCCAAGCGCCAACCTCACTCGATTGTAGTGAGGTGCCCTGCTACATTCCCACTCTCTGCTCTGCTCTGCTCTGGTCGAAATCCGGCGCACCCAACCCGGCTTTGCTTCAACGCATTGCTGCGGCACAGACCAACTCCTGACACCAGATGCATCACAGCGCCTAGCACCAACACCAGCGGCAGCAGCGACAGCAGCGACAGCAGCAGCAGCAGCAGCAGCAGCAGCAGGCGGAACGCCATGGACCATGGACTTGGGCCTAGACTGGATGTCATGGCACACATCCTCCACATGCAACCGCGTGCCGAAGAACACATTGGAAATGCCTCCCTCCCCATGTAGCGGAGCCGAGACTATTGCTTCCACTGACCCACCCATCAACTCATCTATGATCTGACCAGCCAAGTGCCAGCATCAGGGCGCTCTACGAATACACTACTACCGTACTCCGTACTCTTTCGGACCCAAGGCAGCATCTGCCAATCTGCTGGGCGACGGGTCCGCCACGGCCACCAACGCCATAACGAGGACCGCCGAGACGCAGGAGATGATGAGAACCGGGGCGAAGGGGCGGTATGGTGTCTCTCCATGCCCTCCTTCTACTTCATACCCGATGAATATTCTCAATCCCTCACTACAAATAGGTCGGTGCTTCCTGACGAGTGGCCACCGGCGGTATGTCAAGAACATGCAACTGGATGCTACACTGCATCGTGAACCGTGGGCTCCTTGCTTCAATAGGACGCTCAAATTTGCTTGTTGAGTCGGTGGGATCAGCGTTTACAGACCATTATATGGGCCTTCCACATCATAATCCATCATAGCCCCGTCGTCGACAGCCTCACTCCTCGGGAATTTGTGCCCGGGGACCCCTGTCCCCATGCCCCGTTGGCCGTTACGATGTACGGGGCGGCGGCTTCTCTCAGTCGCCTGCAGCCCAGCATCTCACGTCTTTGGCTGGCCCGTCGCAACACGCAATACAGTGCAGTGCAGTGCAGTCAGTCTGGCACATTTTTTTTTTTTTTTTTTTTTTTGGCTCACCAGACGCCGAACACGACACCATCTTCTCCTCTCGTCCAGTTGGACCGCTCCCTCATCATCGACCTGATCACTGCACCGCAACGACACACAGCCGTGGCCTCAGGCAACCCTGCGTTGACATGCGTCGCCCCGATGGCGAACCAGACCTCGAACAGACCCTCCCCGTTCCGCCCGTTTACCGCTCCGAGCCACACAGACGTGCAGCCTTTCTGCAGGACGCATGCGCCAACGACGCACATCCAACGCAGCGTTGCGGCGGACCTCCTCCCCCCCCATCAAGCCGCCTGGAGCTTCTTGCACAAAGAAGAGACATGCTCTTCACGACACTGGCCCGCTTTCTTTTTTCTGATCATGGAACACAATCCTGGTCCGTCCATTCAAACGGTCGTTCCTAATCTCAGGCCCATGTGCGACCCATAACCACGTTGGCCGCCGTCACTGGAGATGGAAGAGAATGCCCCCTTCTAAAGGCAATCCGCATCTTGTTCCTTCGCCCGCCCCTGCGACTCCACAACCACCGAATCCAGGCCTGTTCCTCCGCTTGCTGCTGGAGCTGCCGCTGCCTCGTCTCCGGCCCAGCTGGTTTACCCGAGTGCAAAACTCGAGCCGTCTCCGCCGCCGTTTACCCCCCCTGTACCGCTGCAAGAGGCTACGGTATCCTTTAGACAACCCCCGCTTGCGGCCGTCAGAGCTGTTCATCATTTGCCGCGCTCCTACTGAAGTTTTTGATGAGACAGGTCCAGTTGGACTGGCCACATTTCCATCATGTCTTGGACTGTCTTTTGCCGGATCCTTTACCCGTCGGTGGAGCTGCCGTCAGCAAACACTGCGCATACTATTATGTGTCCTCAACACGGTCTAGGCGTAGACGGGCTTGTTGACTGGCTTTGCGGAACCTGCACCATATGGATAGGATACACTTACACACAACCAAGGGTCATCAAGTGCTAGCGCAACCGGGAATGTGGTATCAATGTGAAAAACATTTCACCACCATTATCAACTAGACAATCGTGCACCTTCCTAGCCATTCACATCGACGTGACCTTTTGGGAATACTCTACACGGCACCAACTAGCAGTATTGCATCAGCTTGGGAGTAACATTCATTGGTCCGTGGACGCCGCCAGCCAGCCATCACCACGTTCTCTAGCCACTCGACGCAACCATGCACCCGAGCCAGATACGGCACGAGCTAGTTGATTGTAGGCAGCCGTGTCAGCCAATCATTGTGGATAGGTCAATGACTGGTGCACACTGCAGATGAGAGGAGGAGCGGTGCAGCCACAAGGGCTGCTGCGCCTGCGACCAGCAGCCCAAGAGCTTGTTCGCTTGGCAGCCTCAGTGCCAATCAGCGGCGCCCTGAGGCCCGAACGGGAAGCGATGGGCAGCAAGTGAGCCATGCAAAACTCGCGTAGCATTGATCCGTCACCAGCCTGCGAGGCAGCTTCTGCAACAGAAAGGCAAGCCGGCCACCGAAGCCCACACTCGTTTACTCCCGGACTTTATGCAAACGGCTTGCCAAGCGCCACACAGGCGTCTGCTCCTGCTACGAGACCATGGCAGTGACCCTACCGACCCTTGTTGCGTCTAAGCATCCGAAGTCGTTCGCTCACAGCACTGTTTGGCGGTGGTCGCAGAGTTCTGCTACCGACCATCAGCAACAGGGCTGGCAACAAGCCATAGCACGCATCACATCGCCCGGTAGGATCCTGGGTTGCGGTGAAGGATAGTGTGTCTCATTCCATCATATTTGGACTGCACTTCCATGCCTGGTTCAAACATTCTCTAGGTTGTTTTGGTCAGCATCAAGCCATTTCGCCCGGGCAACCTGACCAACATGAATAAAGAAAAAAGAAAGAGAAAAAAAAAAAAAAAAACCTCCCGGGCACACTCGCCCTGCGGTGAACCAAAGCCAAGGCGAGTTGAAGAAAGAAGGAAAACTGCACATCTCAAGTCGCAAGGTGCTGTGTGTCGTGTCGTGTCGCCTCGCCGTACGATGATGGATGCTTACTCAAATGGACGTACCACGGAAGGGCGAGCAGTCAGTTCCACTTGGTCGAGAGAGACCGGCATGAGCACAGGGCCCTACACTAACCCACAGCGAGAAGTGATGTGAAAGGGCGAAGAGGAGCAGGAGACAGACTGTGTCCCCTCCGTCAGGGTCGTCCCATGCGTGGGCGAGGTTGGAGGCGTCGACTCACGCACGCCCCGTTTCTTCGACACCCATCGGCCATCCGTTTCGTCTGACGCACCAAGCAAATAGCCGTGACAGGGGTCGATGGAGCACGGCTGGGGGTGATGGATCAGAGTCATCACAACAGACCGCGCACACACACACACACACACACACACACACACACACACACACACACACAAACATACACGCCCACCTGTAGAACACCCCCCCTCCCCTCCCCACCCACCCCTGGGACGAGGCCACTTTACCTGGTGCGTCAGACAATACCTGCTCGTATATTGCCCAGAGCCGCCAATCAGCGGTACTAGTGTCGTCCTAATGGCCGCTCTGGGGAGGGGGGTGGTGGGCTCCAACAGAGAAACTCTGCTGGTCACTCGTCCACCCCTAGGCTGCTTACACCCCTCCCTCCTCACACGCCCTCTCACTCCATCTCAGCATGGCGCCGACTCTCAGGCCTCAGGCCACTCAACTCTAACCCACTGGCCCGCCGCTCACGTCGAACTCAAGAATAGATGGTGCATTAGTGGGCTCATGGCTAAGACCTGGCAAGCTGCCCATCCCTGTACTGGTAATGTCGAAGACGACTGGGGGTCCCAGAAGCCACCGTCCATGGTGGATGCTCCACGCAACGCACCTCGACCAGGGTACGTAGACGTAGCGCTAACATCATTTCGCCTCGTTCCTCATCGGGGTGGTGGCAGCCATTATCAACCACCCATATCCCACGTCGTGCAGTTGGCAGAACTCACTTTGAGATTCAATCACCAACTCTTCCAACTACCTTCCTTCCCCGTCGACCTCTTTACAACTCCTCACGATCCTCGGAGAACTGGATTCCTCAGTCGCCCTTCAGCCTCCGACCCAAACGAACAACCTTGACCGACCTCTACGCCCTTCCTCATCCCCAGGCGACCAACCAGTACGTGTTTGACTCGTTGACTCGACGTCTTGCGCACCTCAACTTCTCCTACTCGACCCAAAGGACTCGACCCATTAGGCCACAGGAAATTGCCCAAGGATTTACTTTTTGGATTCCCAGGACTTACCAATCCAAAGGATAAGGCCGTTTCTCCTTTTCTCTCTATCTCTCTCTCTCTCTCTTTCCTATTATCTTCTCTCCAGTTTGGATCTCGCCTTCGAGACCCAACTAAGACCGCCAGAGAACGTAATCCCATTTGGACCCGCAAAAAAATGCAGCATGTATCAGGATTTGGCTATCCCACTCCTCCCGCGTCGCCGGTGTACGACAACACCAAGTGTTCCATCCAGCAGCCCATCACAACAGCGCCCCACTGCCAGGCTCGATATGTCCCGTTAACGCCCGAGGCGAGACTGGGAAGGTTCCTCGAGGGCAAGTTGCAGTTGACGACCATCCTGGGGACTGGCGCATATGGTGTCGTGTATTCCGCCGTGGATGTCAAGACCGGAGTCCGTTATGCCGTCAAGTGCCTCAGCAAGTTCAACCCAGATGGAACCCCATTGGATCGCCGACAAGTTGCTTTCCAGAACCGGGAGATCCGTCTGCACTATCTGGCCTCGGCCCACCCCAACGTGGTCTCGATGCTCAAGATTGTTGACGACCCGGACTGCATCTATGTCATTTTGGAATATTGCCCGGAGGGTGACTTGTTTTTCAACATCACCGAATGTGGTCAGTATGTCGGGAACGACGATCTTGCCAAGAGAGTCTTCCTGCAGATATTGGATGCCGTTGAACACTGCCACTCTCTCGGAATCTACCACCGGGACTTGAAGCCGGAGAACATCCTTGTTTCGGACCACGGAGAGACCGTCAAGCTTGCCGACTTTGGCCTCGCCACATCGTCCGACCGGTCTGAGGACTACGGATGCGGCTCCACATTCTACATGAGTCCAGGTAGGCACACCATTCCCAGGAACTTTCCTACTCCTTCAAGCCTCTCCCCCTCGAACACGACTGACATTTTTTCTTTTCCTCTCTTTCTAGAATGCCTGGACCACTATGCCAGGAGACCTTTTTACTTCTGCGCCCCCAATGATGTCTGGAGCCTCGGAGTGATCCTGGTCAACCTGACCTGTGGACGCAACCCATGGAAGCAAGCCTCGTTCGAGGACTCCACCTACCGGGCCTATACCCGTTGCCCAGATACCCTCAAGAGCATCCTCCCAGTGTCGGATGAACTGAACGACATCTTGGGAAGGATTTTCACCCGGAACCCGGACCAGAGGATTACTTTGCCCGAGCTGAAGGCCAGGATCCAGGCATGCAGGAGGTTTACCATCCCAGCGATGCCTGCTGCTGTGCTCCCAACACCCCCAGCTTCGCCCGAACACATGACCGAATACGTTACGTGCGAGGACACGATTGTCGACGACTACGACAACGCCCTTTCACCTGCGTCGTCTTCTTCCGACGACGGCTCGCTCACCTCGAGTGGCTCGACCATTGAAGACCTTGATGAGGAGTTCCTACAGGAACAACAGGATGCCATGGTATGCCACGCCCAAGCGTTCGAACCGGAAGATCCGAGGACGGCATCATTTTCCACACAGGATTATGTTCCTCAACAATACACAGGACCCGTGCCGTCGCCGGCGGTTGGACAAGAGCACCTTCACGCACAGATGCCTTTACCTGGGCACATGCCGGCTCAGGTTCAAATGCAGGCACCCAGCTGCCCGTCAAAATCATTTGTCCAGTTCTGGTGGGGAGACGTGTTGAAGTATGCCCAGCACGCACCTTCAATTCATCCCCATGTTCCCTTCCACCACCAGGTCCCACTCTTTTCTCACCCTCAAGGCTGCTACTAAGCTGCCACATATCCGTTACGCCACAGCCTTTCCCAGGATAACCATCAACACATGGCTCATTTGGACTGCTTCGGCGAATCAAATCACGACACAACACAATCGTATCAACGTTTAACCCATGGACGAGAGGACCCATGAGGACATTTAATTCCGTTATGAGACATGTGGACCAGATTTTTGCCCTTGGACTCCCATACCGGAAAGGATCTACCAAGAAGCTCAGCGAAAAACAAAAAAGGGCCGGATTTTCTTTTCACTTTCTGTAGATCTGCACCCTCACAAGAGGGTGTCGTTTTTTTTTTCTCTCTCATGTTTTATTACCATTTCTTTGTTTTTACAGCGTGGAGTTGGGTTTGGGAAGACGACGGGGAAACTATCTCTGTACTAGGGGATGCCAAGCGATGCATACAAGGCGCAACAGGATACAGAGATAGGGGGTTGGCTGGAGTTTCTTTATTTTCAGGGATATCGTGGCATCCGATTCTACAACGCTTGCTCCCTGTGCGCAAGCATGCAGGAAATGCTACTTGGCAGCTTTTCTGTCCATTGTTGGACGGTACCACGGTTAACTTTGGATTGCATTCGAGACGTGAATGCTCTCGAAGTGGTTGAGCAATAGTAGGAACAAGGGATTTGGTTTTTCATCGACAACGAAAGAGGGAGAAGATGTTTAGACAATACCTGGGCCAAGAACCCGACGTTTCGCGACGAGATTATTCGCGCAAGGAAGACTCTTGGGGAAGTGGAAAGTTCAACTCGAGTCTGGCAGGAAATAGCTGAAGAACAAAGCTATCCTTCCACTTTTTTTTTTTTTTTTTTTTTTGAATAATACAAAACATTCAAAGAAAAACAAACACAAATTTCAAACGTGCCCTGTGATTTCCCAATAACCGCGATCCAATGTGACGTCTCAACATGTACGGCGATTAAATCTTCTTGGCAGTCATGGCCAGACACGAAAGGGCCGTAATACCTGCCAAGGTAAGGCGTCCTTCCGAAAGGTTGGCTCGCATCTGACCGACCCTTTCTGTCCTTTTTGTCTTAGCTCGATAATCCCGGCCCCTCCCATCCCTTCGATGCTACGTTGGGCCGTCTTCCAGAACGTCTCAAGATTTCCCATCCAAGTATGAGAGGAAAACCCTCTTGACAATCCCGTAGGGGAGGGAGAGAGACGGGTTGTTCCCTACACCGGCTTCCCAGGGGAAAGCCTGTAGCTGTCACGAGGGTTTACTTCTACTTTCTTCTTCTCCTTCTTCTCCCCCTTTCCTTCCATCTCCTTTCCCTCCCCGTCTTCTTCTTTGCTCTTCAGAAAGAACGCCCGCTTTGCTGGGCTGCGTGCGCATTGTGGCCATAGCTCTCTCCTCTGCTGGAATGACGGAGGACGGAGGCGGACAGACGGACAAGCGGCTACGAGTAAGAAGGGGAGGGGAGTTAGACGATCTTCACGACACAAGTGGTTATTACGACAGTCTCACTCTCTCTCCTGATCACGGATCTGTTATGGACGGTCTACTGTCCCAAACCTGAGGTAGTAGCTACTTTGCAGGAAGGTAGGGGAGGGGGGGGCACGGGAAGTACAAGAGTGCGAAAGAGATGGGTTGGTGCCATGGCTAGCTGGCTGGCTTGCCAACAAGAACCTGACTGAGACGGAAGCCGGGGAACCCGCCCCGGCTCGACTCGACTCTCGACTTGTCTGGCTCGCCCTTGCGCCGCTCTGGAGAGAGAGCAGCGAGCAAGTTTTCTTGGTGCGGGTTGCCGGGTAATGGTGGTGGATGAGTGAGCCGCAACTGGCTCAGAGTGCAGGATACGTGCCAACTGCAACGGGAGCGGGGCATGTCACGGCACGGGACAAAACGGCACAGCGCTACGAGTTATTGATCGAGAAGAGCACACGCGCGCACGTCCCAGCAAGATCAGACATTTGACGTGGTGCTAGCTTGACTAGGGAGGGGCATCTAAGAAAAGGCAGGGCTGTCAGGTCGGCTCTTGCTGGAGAGCTCCCCCCCCCCCCAACCTCCAAAGGGAGGGGCTGTTGATTGGGCCGTGGCGGATGTGGGAAACGGTCATCGTTCGCCCCGTTTTCTTTAGGGGGGGGTTACTTCGGTTTCTTTGGATGGGTGGTGGTGGCTGTGGTTCGGGACCATCCTACCATCCGCCCTCCCTCCTCCTCCTCCTCGCCCCCCCCCCCCCCCCCCATACGTAGTATGCTGCTCTTCCCGGGCCTCCAGTCGGTCCTACCGCGACGTGGTACGTAGTACGTAAACGAAAGAAGAAGACGGAGAAAGACAATGGCGATCCCTCTTTTTGGGTTCTGGAGTGGAGAAATCGACATATTGTTGGGTCGGGCTTATCTTATTTGCCTTGGCGAAAAGAGCATTTCAAGGATGAGACCGAAAAACACTGGCGGTCCCCCCCCCGGTCCACGTTACTATCCGGCACTCACTACGAGGCTGTGCGTGTCGTACTATGTATAATACCGCGTGGGGTTATATTTTCCGGTCTCCGTATTGTCTTCTGGAGTCTTTGGTCCTTCTTTTCTTTTTCTTCTTTTCTTTTCCCGTTGTAAACTTATTTGGGTTCAGTGGGAACTGATACCAAGTTGAGCTTGAGCTCGTCCCCCCCTTCCATCTCCTCTATCATCTGTACCATTCATTGGTGGGCGCACCCAGGAGAAGGAAGGTTGAGCCTTGGTCGAATTCGGGCCTGTGCCCAGTTCCGTTTTCTTGGATGCAGGCGAGGTGTCATGTTGCACTTGACTAGGGGAAAACCAGGAAGTGGTGTGCTGTGTAAGGAAGCAAATCAAGAAAGGCACAGGAAGAAGGTTTGGATCCAACTGGGTAGCGTGACAGCCAGAGAGAGAGAGGGAGGGAGGGACGCAAAGAGCGTGCTGCACTCCTTGCACCGTTGTCACCTTGTTACGCATGCATCACGGCGGCCAAAAGGCAGAAGAAGGGGGGTCTCCTCGGGCGTTGAGTGGTTTTGGGCATGGAAGCATGTGTGTGGGGATGGGTTTGGTAGGCTTGGGGCTTGGGGGGGAGGACATCCAGATACCCTATGTAGGTTGTGTGGAGCATGAGAGAGGTTGCAGGTATGCTGATGATGTGTATGTGCTGGCTAGTCTCTCCCACTCACTCACGCGGACGCTGATACAGGTATGTGTTTTCGGTCAGGGTACGGATACGTCTTTGTTCTTTATTTGGCGTCTTCTAGGTTGGTATATATCTTTCTAGGTTGGCGAATCCACTACTATAGATAGGCTAATGGGCGAGTTGCAAAGCATGGTAAAGCAGCATCTCCTTTAGTCAAGCTCGCTCCGCGGGAAGCCGTTTGTCCTCGGCATGGGGCCAATCATGACGATGGGAGGGGAGGGTTTGGCTCTGGCCTTGAGGTTTCTTGTCTGAAAGTGTATTATGTATTGGGATGGCATGTCCGGCCGTCCCGCGCCTCTGACAGGAAAAAGGGCCTTACCGGACGAGAGAGACACATTCATCAACCAGAGATCGAGATGTGCAAGGCCAGCCCACCACCACGCCAGGGAAGCAACGGCATTGTGGAAGGGGGCGGGGGAGGAAAGGTTTGAAAGACAGCACCAGAACGAGCTAGCCTGCCACGCGTGATGCGACGGACTGCCTGCATACTGCCTTGTGCAAGATTGGCATGACGACAACGGAGCTGAAGATGGGTTTGACGAATAAGGGTTGTTGGTTTCGCGTGAGAGGCCTTACCCACGATCGGCGGATGCTGAATGGTTGGGGGACGGACTCGTGAGAAGCTAGACTATTTGCAGGCTGCTCTCTCTCTCTCGGGCGCCCGGGATAGGAAAGGTTCGTGGGCAGTGTGGGCTCGGGGATGGATGGATGGATGCTCGACGGCCTACGAGATGCCGCAGCAGGCCAACCGGCCCCCAGGTAGTAGCAAGGGGGCTGCCGGCATTGACGGGAGACCTTTGGCGCCGACGAATCGGCGGGAGTCCCTGCGGCGGCGTAGTGCCATGCTTCCTTCTGCCTCGTGAGGAGACGGCGACGGCAATCGGGCTCCAGGGATGTGTGTAGACGTGGAGCCTGCCTCTGAATGCGGTGTTACGTGCATTACACTCTTTCTGACAAAGAAACAGAGTTTGGATTCCCCAGGAGAGGGCATGGATGGATGATGGATGGATGGGTAATGCATCTTGAACGTAGCATTTCATCTTACACCGTTGAACTTCCGTGTCCGCAGCCTCTCTGCATACCAGCCCTCCCGGGAAAATGGCCCGTCCAGTCGGCCATCACCGGGGGAGGGGGGGAGGGGGGCGGCGAGGAGAACTCAACCGCTCAATGCTTGGCTTACTTTGGGTACACTAGAGTTTGACCGCGTTTTGGATGGTGGACAAGGAGGAGGGGGGAGATGGGGAGAATCGATAGGTGATACTGTTTGTTTCGTCGCCGATCATTGGGAAATCATTGGAAAACCGCAGGCAGTTTGCCTGCTCATGTAGGTGGGCTCTCTGAGAGGTCTGGACTCGGTGCGAGAGATGCACAATATCGAATTCCGCAATCTCCTCGGCTGGCCGGGTCGCAGCGGCACCAGCAGCATCAGCAAGTCAGTTGACGAAACCCGATACGGCCGGGTTTGTACAGATATGCAAACTAAGACGTCTCTCACCGCCCCTTGAGACGGGTCTAGGACGCTCCCCCCCCCCCCCATCCCAGGCTATGAGGTTGACAACGAACGACTTTTGGGAGTGGATGTCGAGTGCATACGGCTCCCGGAGTCTTTCTCAACGCAGCATGATTCGTCCATCTCTCTCCCTTTGACCTGGGCACGTTCCCATCTGTGACAGCCCGCATTGGGTCGGGCGTTGTTGTCACCCTTTTTCCCTACTTGCAGCAACCGGCAGCTTCTCAGCCCCAGTCCCGATGGATACGCTCGCTAGCAACTGACAGTTAACAGCTCGGCCGCTTAGGTGAGAAGTGATGTGATAGAGGCCCGCCGAGTCTGCATTTTACCACTATCGTTCGTTTCTTTCTTTCTTTCTTTCTTTCTTTCCATAGCCCACCTACCAGCGGAGTGTGGAGTGCGGAGTGGCCTAAGCCGACTATTTGCTCCATCTCGCGCCGGCACTTGAAGTAAAGGCTGTAGTGTAAGCCCGGCTGCGGCCCCGCCACTAAGACCCTTTGCCTTCTTCTACCCCTTCCCACATCATCGGACGACACGAGACCTAGACCGATTCTGCCCATGGTGCATGATGCTTTGGATATCTTGGCGGGACCTGTATGACGGTGGTGCCTGAAGATGCGCGCGGAACTTGTCCACTTTGGGAGACTGGAGACATCACAGCGACAGACAAGCCAAGGGATGGAGGAAAGCTGGACCGAGATGCGGGAGATTGACCGAGGGACATGCGGTGACAGGAACTCCGATCCAGCCCTTTGAGACGGCCAACGGTTGGCAGCAGGTGGGCAGTGCGAAGCCGTGTGGCGCCGACGCATGGTTTTGCAGGTGGAACGATCGAAGACGCGGGAACCGCTTTCCAGAGACACACCAAGGAAGCAAGGGAGAGACAAAGAGAGATAGGTAGTGTAGTCGGCAGTGCGCGGCAGTTGCTATCCTTTGCCAGCCCCGTTACAACGTGTATCGTTGCTCTTTCGATGCCATGACACGAATCCGCATGTGGAACAGCGCATATGGCCAGCCTTGCGACAGCGAATGACAACGTGTGCGAGAGCAAGACAGTTTGCGCGGGTGTGTGGTGTAGTAGAGTAAGGACTGTCTACCGTATCTGTTCGACATCATTGATGACGACGGCGAGCCCGCGTGCGTACGCACGTCCCGTCTCAACGTCCACCGTTCAATAGTCGGATCAGGTATCCGTCTAGGCCATGAATCTCGCGCCCGGAGTCATGCCGCGGACGTCATGCCGGATGAATGGGAACGCGCGGTGGACGGAGGTGCCGAGGCCCGCACGGACGGAGCCGGCACTCCCAGGTCGGAGGAGACGTGTGAATGGATGAGGGGACCTAGAAGCTGCACTAGATAGAGACTTGGGGAAAACACGGTGCCTAGTGGGCCAACCGATAAAACGAAAAACGATCTACTGGTATCCATGCTCTCGTCCAAGATGGTGAGCGCTTGAACGTGGAGCGTGCCGTTCGCGAGATGGTCGATCTCACCCGTCTTTGGCAGGTTTCCGATTGCAATCCCTCCCTTCGGAGTTCTAACAACGGCCGCGCTCGCACCTTTCCCGGCTGCAATACGATTGATTGAGTCGTCTTCCTCCCTTAGCTCGTGGCCCGGCCGGCCAATAATGGTTCTGACCTGGGCAATAGACCAGTGGTTCTGCCGGTCTAGCTCGGTGAGACGCCCGCCGATGTCAGAGGACCCTCGATTGCACATGGCCGCCCCGATCCTCGAGAGACGAGCTGACAGACCATCCGCCGGGCTCTGCTTCCGCCGCTTCCGTTGATGTTCTTATCCCGAGGAAACGGGCGATGATGTTGACTCGGGCAGTGATCTTCGGCGTGGTAGACCAAAGTGCGCACACGGCCGTGGGGGAGTGTCTAGTGTAGCATGAGACTACCGCCAGCTGAATAAGTTCCCTGTCCGTCCGTCCAACATCGAGATCTAGAGCTGGGGCAGTTGTCAGGCGATGAGCAACTGGGGAGGCCACGCCAGAGAGCTACCACGAACTATCGAACGACTCGCCCTTTGTGAACTCAATTGAGGCGCAAGAGCGACATTTTCCTGGCTTCGGGCATCGAACCATTGGCGTCGTCACGTCTCTCGTGTCACTCGCCGGAACAAGACTCAGGATCCTCCCACCCACGAGGTCTCTGGGCTGTGCAAGATTGCCGAGAGATCGCCGTCCAGATCTAAGCTGCAAACGGTCCGGCTGGAACGGAATTGCTCTGTTCGGGAATGCAAGCGAGGACTTGACGCGCCCGCTTGGCCCGCTTCGCCAGTCAACTTCCCACCTAGCCCGTTGAAAGCCAAACACGCGCGCGCGTGTGTGTGTGTGTGTGTGCAAGTTCTGGGTGACTTGTCCACCACCACCACCAGCACGGGTTGCCGAAAACGATTGCGACGTTCACTACCTTTACGGAGCACGCCTTGCCGAGGACGTGACGATTAACTACTATGCTCCCTCTCTGCCCTGAAGTGGTCTCAAGTCCATGCCCACCCTCCCCGCCTGCTCTGACAGCCGCCGTCTGATGTTCTTCAGCGCTATGAGGTCAGCCACTTGCCCTCCCCGCGGAATGTCCCTTTGGCGATGACTGATTGGCAAGCCCCGGCTACCAGTCCGAGGACACGGCGTTGTGGCGATAATGAACTCGGCCCGGAGTACGTGGCTGCAAACACCCCCCCCCCCCGCCTTGACGGCCATCGTGGCTGTGGCGGCCGAGCGGCGGCTCGACACATGTTGACGCTGAGCACGGCGGTTGGGGGAGCTTTGCTCGACATCCGGCCACGACACGCCCATCGTGCCATTCAATTTGGCCCAAAACGGCAGTGAAATCAAGGACGCCCCTCCTTTCCTGGCGTGTGAATGAGCGATCTAACCGCTTGCAGGGTAGCCTCATGACGAAGCCACGACGCCCTGATTAATCCTCCGCGTTGCCTTCCATTGCCAATAGCCTGGCAGCCATGCCCGCGCTATCATAAGTCAGACGAGGGTCTCAGCTCGCGGAATCGCGGGAGAGGCATACGAGAAATCTTCCGACAGGCCCGACAAGGTCTTCGTCTCCAGACCAGGGCGTCACCGCTAAGCCAAGAGCGGGCGCACGGTAGCGCTTCTCTCGCGGGCTCCCATCGACCAAGTCATGCCCCACGGTTAGACTAGGCTGTTTGGGTTACGACGCCTCTCGGACCTTGGACGTGTTGGGCAGAGGGACCCGAGGGCAAACGCCCCCCTCGTGACGTCAGGTGATCTATGCAGCATGGACGCGACACCCAGGAACCAGACTGGCTTGCCCTATCCTCGCCCCCCCTTCTTCAGGGGACTGAGAGCGGGCTCTCGGACGGTGTCAAGCTCATCACCTCCCGGTACCCACTCCGCGCAGACGGGGGGGAACCGCCGTCTTGGAGGCGAGAGCTGTGGCGTGGTGTGTGGCGGCCAACAGCATTCACGACAGTGACTGCTTGCGGTAGGCACACACATTCCCTTCCCTCAGGCGTGCGCCTACGACTGACTGTCTGGAACCCGTCCAAGCGCGAGACAGAGCCTCCGCTGCGAGAAACACCGGGTGTGATCGTGTGTCATTGGAGACAGCGCCAAGAAACAAGTGCTTTGGCATCGGCATCGTCGCGGGGCGATGATTGATGATGGGCCCAGGGCCAGAAGGCACGGGTCACGCGCTGAAGACTTACACACGGGGGAGGAGCCCTGATGGGGTTGCTTTGATGCGAAGCTTCGAGATGGGCGCTCTCTTGACGGTGCCAAGAGTAGGGACGTGCTCATTAAGATTGCCCCAGTTGATTTATAAGTGTCGTCTGGTCATCCTATGGAGTGGGAGTCGTTCTGGTACACCATCTTGACGTGATGCGACAAATAGCTAGAGCATGTGTGTACTGGGGGGCCACGACCCGAGCTGTGCACAGCAGCGCACGCAGGTGCTCATTATGCCGCAATACGAGTACAGACGGGCGTAGATGGATATCCCTTGGTACTGGGCGGGCCAAAAAGGACGACGTCGGAGACGCGTGGCGCTTCCGTTCCCATCCGCTTGGGTGTGGCTGAAGGACCCCTATGCCCTGCCAATACATTGCCAGCCGTAGGAAGGCAAGCCGACACGGGCTTTGGTAATCTCCATGGGCCATGACGCCCGGCGACCGCAGAGGGGCCACGCGGGGGGGAATCGAGTCCGAGAGCCGCCCCGTTGAGTCATCAAACAGCCTTCCTCCGTCTCCCGAGGCCAGTCAGCGAATCCTGGGCGCGCGGCGTCGGTGGCCAGATTGTGCGAGATGAAGAGGGACAGGTCGTCATCTGCCAACTGGTGCCTCGAAGGATCGACTGCTGGGAACCATCACGGCAGATCGTGAAGCCAAGCGCCGACTAGGCTGGCAGGGTCCTTGGGTACTCTCTCTTCTTGTTTGCTCTCGGCGCATTCAGTTTGGGCCCTTGCGCCCAATGACTCGTCTCGTCATTCGGATAGCCGCTAGAACCACGCCGGGACGGCGTGGTCTTATCGACGTCGGGTGTGGTGCGGAGTGAAGGTATCCGAACTCTAAGTCTTGGTAAGGTGGTGGCTAGATGGCGGAGGTTGTGGACGCGATGATAGTCTCGCAGCACGCGTTCGTCGCGGAAGGCGCCGCCACGCGTGGTTGGGGGCATTTGCGAGGGTACCATGGCCTGTTCCCTACTAGGTACATTGTAGATGAGGCGCGAGTAACGCGAGAGAGCGAAAGTTTAACCAGGTGAATGAGATGTTGGCCAACCGGTCGCCTCCAAGCGGGATTGATCATGTTTCTCTTGTGTGATCTTGGGTGGCGGAGCGCCAAAGAGGGGGGGGTGACCTGATGGTAGTGGTGGTGGTGGATGGAGGGAACAGACCACAAGCGGGTGGGCAGACAAACCGTCCACCAAGAACGGGCAAGGCTATCTCGATCGAAGCAGGAAAGGTGGATGGACATACCCAGCCGAGTTGGCTTGAGAGTTTGTGTACTACCGTATCCTCTCAGCAGATGTGAAATCCGCACGGGCCACACGCTAGTCCCATTATAACAGGCGGTCAACCTACCTACACACACACCCACCCATATAACCCTAACCCTTGCCACCTACCTGCTGCTGACGTAAATGAATTCCTGTATTTGCCACATCTAGATCCCTGTTTCTGCCAGCCCGCTTACCCCTTTCCAGCAGCCCGTGGCCCGTGCGGATTTCACATTTGCTGAGAGGATACGGTATGTGGGAAAAGATCGTGGGCGGCCGCAATGGTTCGTCGGCGGGGTTTGTTCTGGTAAAGCCTGACTCGTTTCCAGCGCCGTTCGTGAGATTGCCCGGGTTCCTGCTCATGGCCGAACGCGCTCTAGAGCGCTTGTCCTGTGCAAGCTCGCGTTCTGCATGACCTTTTCCGCTTCGTCCGCTTGCAGGGACAAGCCGTGGCTGCGGGAGACTTTGTCAGCATGATAGCGGCCGCGACCTCGAGAGTTAGCTTTTCTGGTTCTGGTTTGGGACTGGGGAAGGGGCAGGAGATATCGTTTTCGGCAACGCTATGGTGCCAGGGAGGGAAACGATTCCTACCCTGTCCTGCGACCCCCCATACCTAGTCGGACTTTCACAAACGGACGGGGACGGCAAGCCGTAAGGTTTTGGGCGGCATCTAGGGGTCTCCATACCGCGCGTGAAGGCTGCTCCGGCCGGCGAGGTTGCTCCGTGCCCATCGGCTTCATGTCCGGAGTTCGGCCGGGGTTCTCTTGTGAAACCTGGCCAGCGAGGATGGTGCTTGCTAGGCGCTAGCGAACATAGTTTGAGCTTCTTCATTCTCCATCATGGGGTCACCTCGGACGACGGCAAGGGCCAGGTTCGCGCACTTCCGCCGACTTCAGTTGGTCCAGAAGGGGTGAACTCAGGAGAAAGGCAACTCTGAAGATAGGGTTGAGTAGCTTTGCCCTACAACAGTTTTGGGCGAGTGAGACGGTGACAGCGTGTCTAGGCCTTTTTTTTTCTTTTCTTTTGATTCATCATGCGTAACTACCAGAATCGGACTCGCCAGCCAATGATGCGGGACAAAGGACGAGTTTTGAGTTGCGGGACGAAGAATAAGAAAAGTCGAAACACCCGCCAATGAGTCTTGGATTGGCGATTTGATATTGAAGATAGCCTTGCCCTAAGATTCTCGGGTACTTCGGCGTTTCTGCGACGACGGGGACCAAAGCTGATACTCGTGTGCGACTCCTTTGAAGAGCTTAGGACGAATCTCCTACCATTCTTATTGCTGAGTGCTTTTGGGATGGGGGAGAACCTTCTTTCTGGACGAAGCAGAACGGATGAAGTCAGGGGGGCCTGTAGCTTTGAAGTCATCAACTTTTGCCGACACACACATTTTTCGATCTCTTGTCACGGACGAATTTCGGAGTCGTCAGAACGTGGCAAACTTGATTTCGGACGTCGCTTTTTGCTGCTTTTCTCGACTATAGATAGTAAGGCTGTTCGCTTTGATGCCATCTTTCAGCAGACTTGAAACAGTCCCCATAAGGATACTTGAACTATGAGCTTAAGTCAATCAAGCCTTCCGTGTTTTGTATGGGAGAAAGGGCATCGTCACTAGAAATATAACATGGTAAAGTCAATCATTCGCATCATGGCAGTTTCCATCGACAACCGCGAAAGTGGCCCTTTTCCTCGGGCCCTGTGACCTTTCTCGGATTCGGTTCAGCCAAAAGCTATTACATGCCCTTCTTGCAATTGCAACTCTATCTCGACCATATCGCCCGTCTCAACCCTTGTATCATCTTGTCAACCAGGCTGCCGCCTTAGTCACTCGGCTTGATCGGACCTCCGGGGACCGGAGATTGGGTGACGATGGCTCTACCCGGAACCGGCTTGTCGGGGATGAGTGGACCACCGGGAATTGGATTGCCGGGAATGGCGAGTCCGACGATGACGTCTTCGTGGCAAGCCTTGAGAGCGGTGATGATAGCTTGATCGAGGTTCCGGATCTTAAATGGTGGGGTGCTGCCGTAGATCAGAGGCAGGCTGGTGAGGGTCGCGCGGAGACCAATCACATCCGAGTCTCTACAGCAGTCGACATCGAAGATTTGACATTTGGTGGATGGGCCAAAAGTAGTGGTTGCGCCGCCGAGGTGGTGTTAACGTTAACGCCCCTGCTAGCTAGGATGTCGGCCAGGTGCAAGAGAACCATCAATGTAAGTTCTGATGGAGGGTTTTGCTCCATCAGTAAAGGGTTTGGTCGGGGCGGAGTAGATGTCCTTAATCGAGATCTCCGATCTGTTCACGCCAAATTGGCGTGGGAAAGTCCAAGAATAGGTTACCAAGGGCACTCACATACGACTAGCAAATATAGACAGCAGCAGTGCATGCCAATTTTGACTGCCTTCGATTGGAGGTCAACCTGTTATGAGAATCCAGTTATGCGATTGACCCAGGCGATTCTGAGCCACAATGGCCTAAGTTTATGGGATCGGAAAGAGAACTTACCTCTCGCCTGTCGGGCATGATTATTGGTGTATCGATAGGAGGAAATTGTGCCACCTAAGTTCGAGGGAGGGGTTCCGCCTGGAAGAACATGGTAGAGCCGTCTCCCCGTAACGCTGAGCAGCATCAGTGTAGAAGCCCACATTATGAACGCTCGCGTGTCTCTATGTCGAACTCATAAAACAAACATGACAAGTGAGATTGGAAGCTGAAAACCAGACTGAGCGCGGTGGATTTTATACAACAGTAGCTGGTCTACGGCTAGAGCTTGTACGTAACATGATTGCAGACTTCAACGGCAGAATATGGTAGCATAGACGGCTCGTTAATCTACTCCCGGCTGATATTTAAAAGAATGGGAGTGTTGTATAAAAGAGGCAATATATACCATATTAATTGCATCGGCTGTGGCTCCATATTCAAAGGCAGCGAACGACCTTACTCGCATGATTAGATTGTGACTTACCCGGGGCTCAACAGATGATATGGAAACTGACGGGCTTGGGGCAGAGGAGCCGGTCTAGATTCACAGCCAAATGAACCTCAAATATTGAACACCCGTGAAACAGGGTTGTATTCATTCAGCTATGGCTTATCGCCGTTCGAGACATTCCAACAAATGCTGTTCTGACACTATACCTACCTCTGCTGAGTGGCCCTATTGTTGACTTCTTCACTCTGACTTGAGCACCTGACGCGCTAGCCGAATCTATGGGTCGGCCAAGATGCCACCCGCCTAGACTCAGATACATTTCCAGAGGAAGATAGGAGCTGTGTGATGACATTGTATTGGTCTCTCGGGACATTCGTTTGTTTTCAAGCGAATTGGTTCGGCATCAAGTATCCAAACCGTTCGGAACACTACCCTTCGACTCAGCCCAATGTTGAGGCTCTTGGATAATAACGCATCTTCTCCACAGCACTTCTCGAATCAACCGGCTGGATATAGTACAACTTTCATTATCGTAAACTATGAGATGGAGGCTTTCTGAGATACAAAGAACAAAGAGTCTGTGTCGAGTACTGCATCCATGATGATTTGGCTGTGGGTCCCAGGCAGCCCGCCACCCGTCCTGCAAACTCCTGTTCTGCCAGATGTATTAAAGGTCGGATGATCTAGTTAAGTTTAACCTGAGAATAAACCAGACAAGTAGTATAGAAGTAATCAGTCAGTTATTTGCACATAATTTCGACACCTCAAGGTGGCAAGGCGCCGGAGCACAGTATGGGCCAGATCATCAGAGACAGCACTTGGAAGAAAGTCGATTTATATTGCGGCGGGCATCTTGACATCGGCATCCACAGGTTTGACTGCCTTTAGCTTACACTAGAAAATCAGCCAGAATTTTAATTATTTGATAGAACCAATTGATCGAGTTTCTGATTTTCGAGTAGCCGGCTTTGACCTGACAAGATGTTCAGCATGGTTGAGATAGAATATCTGCAAGTAGGATATCTGCAAGTTAATCAAGACTTCACCATGAATTTGGTGCACTCAATGAATAGCTTCGCTGCGTAACCCCTGTAGTCGGCGTGCCCATAATTCCATGTCTGTGTCAGTCCATAATGAAAGGCTTGGAATCCAGATTTCTCAGTTGTCCATCTGCTTCTGTAGCCTCTGTTGGTTACCAAGAGGAAAGAGAGTTCTCCGTCAACTCATTCGCGCCTTTTATACCAAAAGTACCTATATTATCGGTTAGTATTGGGATGTTTCTTGGTTTAATCGATCTTGTGGAAATTTCAACAATGTTTGAAAAGGCCACCACATCCATTTGCGCTCTGGATCTGCTTGTATTTACAATATTATGCTTCCTACATTCAGTTATTCGGAACCCTTTATTCGTATCTATATACAGCCGATGTTGGCTTATTACAGACCAGATGCACCGCATGATTGAACTATCCATATCATCATTTGCTTCCTTTAGAGCGAACTATCCTAGACCGCTTGTAAGGAGACAGATTCATGTTATCCGCCAAGTATTGCACCAGGCCCAAAAGTATCACTGGGAAGAACGGCAGTTTATTAGACAGACCTCAAGTGACCAAAGCCAGGAGGTGCATCACCTCCTAAGATGGCATCGATGGCGTTAAGGTCACCGGGATCAAAGAACTCAAAAACATCAAACCCTGCAGGTCCCTCAAAGAGAGAAGCGTCGAACCCCGAGATTGATTCGCTATGAAGTGGGAGGTTCTCGACCCCCGCGGCGTTGGCCATCTCAGGACCCCCTGCAGCGGTTGTATCCCCTTGGCGAGTAGCAGTCGGCGTGCCAGCAGAGTCGTTCACATTCTGCTCGTTCAGCGCGTTGGAGCAGACTTGATCGATTTCTTGGATGACCTGCTCGGCCAGGTCTACCATGACGAGCGCGGAGCGGAACATACCACCGAGCTCCTTGAGTACCTTGCAAGTTGATTGGAATTGACGGCGAGACCTCGCGGTCAACATCGGGACTTTGCTGGACCGAAGCTCTCGGTAGGCAACTCGCAGAGAGAGCGATACGGCGTATGGCACGAACGTCATGTGCGATAAAGAGTTGGCAAACTGCTCCACAATCGCCGTTATTTTGATGGCAGAAAGAGACTGTCGAGTGTATGCTAAGGATAGGTGCTCAGATCGTGTTGATCCAACCGGGATACGACAGGACAAAATCGCAATGCCGTGGTAGAGCAGCTCAATCGAGGCTGCGATACGATTAGCGTCTTGTCAGGTGTTTGTAGGTGGGGGAGGGCTGCTGAAGCCTTACCCAGAAGACGGGATTCGACACCGAGGGCCTGTGTCATTTCGACGAGGCTCTCGAAGCTTGGGAGGTCTTCCATAACAACGCAGCCAGTATTATTCGCTGCTGGCCGATACAGGTCGATGATGCGGCCCAGCAGAACTATAATCTTGAGGAACAGCCGGAAGCAGCTGTCTTGCTCCGCGATGCAAGCCTCCATGTCCCGTCCCAGGTCTCTTTCATGCATCATCACCGGCCGGCCATGAAATGCAGCGTTGAGCTGGTCCATTGCCCAGACGCAACAGAACAACCGTGTTAAATAGGCAGGATCCTCAGACCTCGCTGGCGGATTTTGAAGGTGAAGGCCGACTGTTTGAGCGTTGCTCACAGCTTGTGCTGCCAGTTCGGCGGAAAGGTGGCGGTCTTGGGAGAAGTGAGTATACAATGAGAGAATGACGAGAATAGACACTGCCTGAACGCGATCCTTGACTAATCCGAGACCGAGTGCCTTCCGGATAGCTGACGAAAGACGGAGAGCAAACTCGGAATAGGCTAGTACCACTGACGAGTCTTCACCGAGTGTCAAATATGGCTTTGCACTCGGGTTGCACCCTGCCGCCAGACAAACGGCCTGCTTGCAGAGTACTTGTGATATCGTGGATGTTGGCTCTTCGAGGATGTCCACGTTCATTATGGGTAGTATCCTGTGGACATCTCGGAGGTAGATCTTTTTTAGCTGGTCATAATGTTCTTTCTTGGGCAGCACGGCTAGGAACTGATGCTCAGCATGGTCCATGGAGACCGCGGATGCAAGTTCTGTAGTTAGGTTGTTTTTGCTGTTCCTGCGAGAATACCATACGCCCACAGAGTTAGACTGTGCGTACCCACGGCGCGTTCCGGGACTATCTGCGAGGAAGGCCCCTTCTGGATTTAGGTCACCAACGAATCTATCCTCGTTATTCTGTATTGATTCCTCATCAATCTTGAGCTCTGGGCTAGAGTTTCGAGGCGTCGAGTGCTCAGCTAGTGCCGATAGGCTGACGCTACGTGAAGACGGACTGGCAACGTGAGGCCGAGGGCTCATTGTCGGGGGCACCGAGCCGGTAACATGAATGGACTCTGATACCTCACTGGCGTCTCCATCTTCCGGGCGGGTTGACAAAGCCCCCACGACCGCTGGGCTGTACTGAAGGCAAGGGTCTATGGGGGTTGCTGCATTTGGGGAATCGCTTGCGGCTGTAGAAGAACCAAGAGTGGCGAAACGGCCCCTCTTCCGCCAGTGAACCGTATGCGGAGGCGGAGACTCCCCCTCCCCTAACGGATGTTCACATCGTTTCTGTAAAGTCCGTCAACCTCAATACTCTGAACAGGTCTGGGCCGTCTTCACCGGTAGGTGATTTTTTATTGGCTATTAAGGGGGTATTCGAGCAGTATCCTGTAGAGCCGGTCTACCAGCTGGTATGGAACGCGGATAATGAAGCGGCACTGCACATCAACCGTTTGGCGGGATGAAGTGGAGAGTTGAACCGACCTTTCGCCTACGGCAAGCATCACATGCATGCAATGCGATCTTGCGCTTTGTCACGGGTACGTTTGTGGTGTTGATGAACTTGAGGTTCAGCATGGCGGCGTGAAGATGAAGGCCGTCAACATCGTCTTCGCGTAATGGCCTCGATTCGTGATGCAGTTGTGGGGGATGCGGGATGTGGGGCAACTCGGCGACTGCGGGCCGGAGTATCCTAGACCGGGAATGCCGACATTTAGCTCGCTAGAGCTAGGAGAAAGACCAAATGACGTATCCTTCACCATCTTGCCTAACAATAAGATGGCCATTCGAAAGACCAACCTCATTCTGGGCAGTGAACTTAAAGTGATCATCATATGCTCAGTCTTTCCGCCAGCAAAGTATCAATGTGAACCAGCGGTTGTAATGGATGGCTAGAGGTGGATCCGACACCAACACCCATCACGTGAATCCCAAGTACGAGAACCTTAAAGAGTTACGACGTGACGGTTTACCAAGGCTCTGACTTCCAAGTGGCAAAGTTATTCCGTTTTGAACCGGGAAAACAACCGATAACTCAAAAAGAGAACTTGATGTCCTCGAACAGTAAAGCCCGCATTCTTGATCCCGGAAGTGTAATTGCCGGTGTCTGCCGGCAAGCCCAGGGGGTCCCGACGACCCTGTCAAGTATATCCAGGCCAGCAAATAATGGTCGTATGCGGTCATAGTAGCTTATTCTGCTGTAAAACCAAGCACGAGTCAATATTGATTGTCCCAGTAGATACCAGCTTCACACGGCTTACACAATCCCTATTAGTTCCAGGTTTTTTGACAAGGTTTTAGAGATAAAGAGAGGCCGCATACCACTGATTTGTGGCTCAATGCTATAACGGACAACGGTGATGGTGCCGAGTTCGATGCAGCTTACGTAAATCACTAAACGTCACCCTCACGTAGAGTGCGGGGTTGAGTGCATTGTAATCAGGCTGCTCCAAATCATGTTGAAGGCGGAAGAGTCAAACAATCGTTTTGGCCCTCTGCAAGTGTCATTTTTGAAGTACTCCAGTCTTTCTCACCGTCCATCAAGGAGAACCTAACGATGTCCAAGCCTGGACAGTTTCGAGCTGAGTAAGTGTAGGATAGTAGCATAACTTCGATTTGATCCTGAGAACAACTGACGGCTCCTCTTGTTCTCGGCGTGTATATATGTATGAGCTGATGAAAATATAGTCTCCCCGAGCTTGCTCGCCATCTGCTCCTTAATGGCCCTCACAGAATCCAGAAAACTTCCCGACGCGTTCGAGTCATCCTAAATCAAGCGTACATTGTTGACACAACCAACGCGATCCATGTGTGGGAGCACGTTGCCTACCCGCAGTATTACGTGCGTATGTCGGAGCTCCAAAACTGCAGTTGGAAAGACAAGGAAACCGTTTATTCTGCTGGAGATTCACCAGTCGCTGCGGCCCATGTGGTCGAAGTCACTGTTCCAGGGCAAAACGGTGCCAAGGATTTAGTGACCGATCGGGTCTTACGATTCTCTGATGATGAGGAGCTCAATGGTGCATTCAAAGGCCTGGTAAGACTGGAATTTGGGAGTATGGGTAAGAGACAGTGTGATGAGCTACTGGTGATCAACAAGATATTGATAACTTCCAGATCAATGGTTAGAAGAAGAAACGCCCATCTACGTTCATCCAAAAGATCCGTTCAAGCGCATCGACATTCTTCCGTCTTCGCGACCCGTCGAAGTCAAAGTCGCCGGAAGGAGCGTTGCTAAGACCAACTTTGCCGTCCATTTGCTAGAAACAGGCCTGCCTACGAGGTACTATCTTCCATTGGCCTCAGTTGACCAATCGGTACTTCGGAAGAGCGAACTAGTCACGAAATGCCCCTACAAAGGCGATGCAGAATACTACCACATTGTAGTCAATGGCGAGGAGCACAAGGATCTTGTCTGGTACTACAGGAATCCGACGCATGAGAGTGCAGGCATAGCCGGTTTATTGTGTTTCTACAACGAGAAGGTTGACATCTTTTTGGACGGTCAGCTTCTGGAAAGGCCCGTGACTTTCTTTTCCTGAATTCAAGTATAACGAAGGAAAACAGATCAAAATCTTGTGATTGTCTGGAAACTATACCGAACGAAACGCGGTCAAAGGTTCTCTTGGAAGAGGGATACTTGTAAATCATTGAGAAGGACAGAAACTGCTAGGGGGCTTTTCGTGTTGTTGTATTTCTTGATTGTCAAGTTAGGGATACATGTTATACATTTCTGCGCTCTCTACAATCTGGACTTTTGAAAGTGGGCCACCGGGGCAACTATGGTTGGTGCTACCCATTACGTAGTTTAAAATATACTTATCAAGGGCTTCTCTTCAATCAACAAGAATGCAAAAAGCATCTGTAGCAAGCACACAAGAGGTAACCTGTTTACCACATTTCTCGTCCAGCTTTTGCATCGCTTGAGGGGTGAACCGAATCAGAGTCAACCCCAAAAGATTATGTGATCATGAGTGCGGTGGCTTGCTGAGATAATACATTTGTCCTAACGAAGGTGTTCGCTTCGATTGGGAGAATATCGATTGGGTGGATATAGTCGAATTACATACGCCCCTGAACAATCTTAAAGCCTGTTTTCCGATTGATCTGCCGACTAGACTGCCGAAGGTTGTGAAAGGAGATGCTGCTGCCATCACTCTAAAGCTTATTACGACTGGTACTTTTGTCAATAAACTAGATTTTCTTACTGCTAGCTTCCTTAATTGCTCGTGTGAGTCGCCACTCGTAGGCCCATTGTTCTTCAATGCCACCTTGAGCTGATTAGCGTTTCGTCAAAAAATTGGATTTGGGTCTTTATTATCAAAATTTCGCTTGTGAATTTAAAAATACTCCGGCGTTGAATCGTGTGAGACGCCATTCGTACCGAAGCCCTGAGGCGTATACTCGGCCATGAAAACTGGAGGCGCCATTCTGTAGAGGTCTGGAGGAAACACCTGCATGGCCTGCGTGCAGTCTATGACGTCTTGCGTTGATCTCTCCTCGGCAGCATGCTCTAGGAGCAGCCGTTCTTCGTGCTCCTTTAATTGAGATAGAGAGGCCTGCTGCAGCACGAGTGATGTAGCAACTGGCGTCAAAGATTGACCAATGGACTGGGTCACTGGTATGTCGGCAATGAGTTCGGGAAAGCGCGCGAAAAGGTCATGCCCCACGGTCCAGATGTTAAGGTCCCTAATCTTCTGCTCGAACATGGGCGATAATTGGTACTGCCCCGTGACCACGCACTTCTTGTACGCGTCGCGGAACTCGAAGGGCCACAGGACGTGTATGTTTGAAGCAAAGAGCTGCCAGAACTGGTTGTTACAATAAGCATGTTGTCCAAACACGAAACGCTCTCGGAGACCTGGCCTAGTAAAAGTTAGCGTGACCACCACAAGTGAGATGATAGTAACGAGCGTTCGCTGCTTACCAAACGAAGAAGTCGATGGCGTAAGAGTGAGGCAGTGTTTGCGATGGCCTGTATCGTGTCAGCGGAAAGGTTTCTCTTCGTTGCGCGTGATGCGCCAACGCAATCTCCCAGTATACCTTTTTAGATACCACGGCGGCAGCTTGGCGTACCGCTCCGGCGTGGGATCGGAATGACATTTTAACTGCATATACATCATCCAAAGAATTGCTAGTCGGTCTGACAGGGAACAGTTGAGAAAGAGCACCTCATCAACCGCGCGCAGCTTCTCCCACAGCTTAGACAAAGGCCTTGACTTGGCAACAGCATCCCACCCCTCAATCAACGCGCGGACAGGCACATCCTCATCATCAGCATCTTCGGCCACTTGCGCGGCCTCCGAGACATGGCACCTTTTGGTCAAGGCCTGGTTGATAGCCCGCCAAAGATTGAACTTATGTGGAGCCGGCCCAAGCCGCGTCGGGGCCACGGCACAGTCGCATGGTGCTGTGGGCGGTGGTACGATAACACTAGCGTCGTCGTCGTCTTCGTCTTTGTCGTCCTCCTCAAGCTCTTCGATAAAGTCTTGATTGTCTGACGTGGAGGTGGAGGCGTGACAACTGGACGCCGAGAACTCATTCGTTGCTGTGCCGACAACCCCGAGTTCGTTGCCAAAACCGCTGCCACAGAGCGCGTGGGGGTTCGTGCCAGAGGGAGTTCCGGGCAGGAGGCTGATTGGTGCCGAGTACGAGTGCGACGACGGCCTTGTCGTTATGGCATCCGGAGGGTTGGGCAGGGGTCCTGACTGTCCGGCCGGAGAGAGTGGCGTCGCTGCTGGGGCCTGGCGACTCGGCAGCACATGCCTGCGGATCATTTGCTCAATGGACTTGACTGTGTCGACCAGGCTGTCTCGCTCGTGGGTGATAGTGGCGAGCTGCTCCATGCAGGCGGATAACCTCGTCGAATCATCCTTCCTGAGTTCCTTGATTTGAGACTCGAGCTCGGCGATGCGGTTGCGTGTCCGTTCACGGGCCTGCCTTTGGGCTCGGCGGTCAAGATCGCGTTTTCGGATCTTGCGAGCGAGCTCCTTTTCGGAGGGAACCTTTGCTGGCCGACCACCTGATGGTGGAGTGGGGGTATCATTTGGCCCATCGTCGGATGCCATAACTGCCAAGAGGCCCGGAGAAGAATATGATAGAAAAATGAGGGCGGAGGGCGCAGAGGGAAACGAATGCAATTATTTTTGCTGGTTTCCCCCCTCTTTTTTTCCCTGCTTAGGTGCGCGCAAGTAAAGATGGGAAGCCGGATAGTTACGCCGGCGGGAAGATATGAACCGATAGACCACGCACAGACTGTGTCGAAGAAAGTAGGCAATATGTGTATCAGCGGACCGAACGGACATCATTAGCAATCAAGAAACTAGGTAGGGTGGGAGGACACAGGGAGTTAGAAAGGCAAATGCAAAGCTTCTTTGGTGAGACTGAAATGCCCAATAGGGGGGGATTAACCGATTCAGGTGCTCTAAACGCCAACCCCGAGCTACAAAACGGACAGATGGGAGGAGGGGAGAAGATGAGTTGAGAAAAGGGGCTAGAGAGTGTGGGGTACATTGCCACAGCCCTGTTTTCTTGGGCCTGGCACTTTCTTGGGGGGTGCTTTTCCTTGCGTTGCCTTGCTTGCCCGACTTCTGAGCTGGGATTCCTACGTAGCATTGGTTGTAAACCTTCGTCTTGATAGATTTCGGACATGAGAGCTCCGCATTCAAACTCTCCCCCTTATCTGACGAACCAAACCTTTTGCTGCGACACTAGGGCCAGCAGAGAGGCATTTGCTTGAAGCTTCGTGGACTGCCTTCGTTGCTGCATGTCGACTCTTGCAACTCCAATACTAATGGGTTAATCGGTATAATTCCTCACTCTGTTGTTTCTGCCCCGGAAGGGCCTAGCGGAGAGACGAAGCCCTTCCCTCATCTAGCTCGGTAACAAAGCGTCACACTAAGAGCTGTATCCCTGTTGTCAGGGTTAACAGACGCGAGTTGAGCTTAACAACAAGCTCAAGCATCAAAAATGGATTAACGAGACAATCCAACTTATCGCTCTTGGCGTCATCCCCCATATTGTGGCCCCCTACCTCGGGTTAACAGGTGATCTGCTTCCTTCCTCCCTCGGGTTGAAAATCAGTTCCAACACTGGCAACGATAGAGTAAATCCATCTTTCTGCCCTTCAACGAAAGCTCGCACTGTTTGCTTCGGAGCAAATTTCACATCGTGTCGGTGAATGATTTGGCTGGCACAGTACCGGGTCTCCATCAAGCCAAGCTGCTTTCCGGCGCAGGAGTATTTGCCTATGACACGCCATCTTGTCAGCTCTTGTAGCGTACAGGTCCGTAAAGCATTGAAGGTATGAGTTCCCAGTGCTTGCTTGCTTACCTGTGCCGAAAGGGACAAAAACCGTAGGGTCCATAACCATCTCTGGCCGAGTGGTCCATCGCTCGGGGATGAACTCATTTGCCTGTGAAAACAAGCGCTCATCTGGATTTGCCACAAAGCAGCCGTTAGAACACGAACCATAACCGAACCCCAGTTAGTACAAAACTTGCCTCGAAACATTGTATATGTTGGCACTTGAATAATGGTGCTGCCCGGGATGAAAGTCCCATCAATTTCCATGCCTTCGGGCGGTGTCATTCGCTGAACGCCCGACGGCACCGGGGGGTGCAGTCTCAAAGCTTCATCGATGCAAGCCTGAAGGTAAGGGAGCTTTGACAGGGCTGAGTGTTCAGGTTCCGCATTCTGTGAGAAAAAGTCGTCGATTTCCTCCCTTAGGCGACTGTAGACGTCCGGTTTCTGAACCTGTTGTGATGTTGACTATTGCGGATAAATATCGGAGTTATTAGGTTAACCCTGATGACTCATCGCCGGCAAATCCTCAGATATCTAGCCATAGATTCTCTAAGGATTTGTAGGTAATAAGTTAGTTATTTAACTAACTAACCTACAATAATTATCCTTCTTTTCTTTATATATAATAGAGAACTATAGTTACCTCTATTATTTATTAATTACTACTAATATATATAGTTAACTATATTAACTTATCCCTTAGTGTTACTAACACTAATTAGTAGTTAATTTTACTGTTAACTATATAGGTTAACTTTACTATCTAAACTATAGATTAGCAAGGACTACAAGAAGAGGTAATTATTATTAGTTAATTATTTATATACCTAGAGTAGATAAGTACTAAAAAACGCCTCTATAAATACCTTTACTATAATAGTTTATACTAATTACCTATTACAACAGGTTAATTAATAGATCTATAACTAGTCCTTTTAACTAGTAGAAACCCTATTAATTTATGTCTATTATATAAGCTTTATTGCCTTTAGAGAAGTACTTTTAACTATAAAAAACCTTTTACTTTATGTACCTATAGCTAACTAGTAATTATTTACTATATCCTATTTATTATAAGCTCTTTAGCTTACTAACTTCTTTTTCCTATATATACCCTCCTTTTACTAACTAATAGCGTTAACAAGTTACTAATATAATAGCCTATTATTTCCCCTCCTTTTACTAATTAACAGCGTTAATAAGTAGCTAATATAATAGCCTATTATTTCTCCCTAAGTTATTTATCTATAAGAGTATATTTTTCTTTAACTATTTATACTAATAGTAGTAATCCCTCTAATAAACGTATATGCCTTCTAGTCTACTAGAAGAAACGCCTATATTTAAGAGGTTATTAGGCTAACAGAGGGTAATAGTAAATAATACTACACCTATAAGCAGAAGACCTAAGCTAAGATAAGTAAGTATAATAAGCTTATAAGCAAGTAAGGCTTATAAGCTACTGCCCTATTACCTATAAGGCAATAAGAAGAGATTTATAGTAAGTATAATATACTACCTAACGTAAAGTAGTAAGTAGTAGTAATTAATAATATATTTACTATACTTACTAACTTTATATAGTATATCCTTTTATAGTAATAAGGAAAAGACTATATTAAGAAGTTACTAACTAACCTTATAAGTAAGTAATAAGCTTTTACGCTTAACACTATTACTATGTTTTATATTAGTAGTTATAAGTATTATAACTATATTAGTAGTAAATTACTTTACTACGCCTATAAAGATTTTAGTAAATAGTCTATAAATAACTTTAAGGTAATTAACTAAAAGGTCCTAATAAGCCTATATAACTTCTTTATTAATTATAGTATATAGGTTAACTATAGTAAACACCTGTTAATTACCTAACGTATATTTAATACCCTTTAACAGAAAGAAGGCGCCTACTAGACTAATAAGATAATTACTATTATTAAAAGATTATTATATAATTTTAAACTATACCTTAAAGACCTTAACTTTATTAAGAATATTTAAGGTTATAATATAATCCTATATAGTAAAAAACTAGCTAAAGTACACCTATTACTAGTAATTACTTATTAGACCTCCTATAATAACTTAACCTTTACCTTACTACTACTTTTATTAACACTAAAACCTTATATAATAGCTAAAATCTATAGCCTATATATAATAACTACTGCACTACTATAGGAGCTCTTATTAACTATAGCAATATTAATAGTAATATTAAGGCTAACGCTAAAGTAAATAAGTAACCTTATAAAGATATACTTTAATAACTAGGCTATAAAGTATACTAGTAGCTAGTATAAGACTATTAACTTAAAATTACTATTATTTTATAACTTTTATGTCTAGGTAAGTATAATATAAGACTACTATAAAGCAGTAATTTAAGTAATACTCTAAAGGGAACTACAAGAGTATTATACTTCTACCCTTTACTAGTAGGTAGGTAATTTTAATACTTTAATAGTAAAGCTTAAAGAATAATTTAAAGGTAATAAGGTACACTTAGCCTATATTACTAAGCTTTACTATATATTATTTAACTTAATTACCTATAAAAACTATAGCAAGAATAAGCTTAAGATCCTTAAGTTACTTATTAAAAAGGTTACTAAGCTAGTTAAGGTAATAACCTATAATAGCCTACCTAAGGATAAGGATTATTATAAGTGCCTTATTACCTATTACTATAGTATACCTAAGTACACTATAGCTCTCCTTAACCTACTAGCTATATTCTATAGCCTCTATATATAACTATATAATAGAGTAGTAAATACCTTACTTTACTATAAACTACCTATATAATACTCTATAAATAAATCTACTATAGAGGATAAATAATTTTAGGTTAACTATAAGTATAATAGTAGCTATAATAATTATACTAATCTATAGTAAATATAAGGTTCTTTATAAAGTAACTACTATAGTAAAAACTAGTGTAATAATAAATTAACTAAGAAGTACTTTATCTATAGTAAGCCTAGTTACTAGTTAACTAAGTATACTAAAGAAAAGTAATAATCTTTATTTAACTAGTATAAAAGCACCTACTTTATATAAGCTTTACTAGCTACCTTTAACTACTTTTTTCTTAACTATAAAGGTTATAATATAAGTTATCTCTAAGAAGTAAGTAATAGTAATAAATAACCTATTAGTAATAATAATAACTATATAAATATAGTGTTCTTTATATCTACTATCTTTTTTATATAACTATTAATTAATAGCCTAACTATGTTCTCTAAGTTATATAACTAGGTAACTACTTATACGCTTACCTATAAGAACCTACTAGAGAAGCTATTACCTAGTAAGACTATAAAAAATAATAAGATATTTATACTTAATAAGCGCTATTTAGTAGTAACTTTTTATAGTATTATACTTAACACTAGCGTAGCTAAGAAATTAACTACTAGCTATAAGTAATACCTTACTCTCTAGTGCTACTTAAGTAAAAAGATACCTATAGATACTACCTAAGTAAGTAAAGTAAGTATTTACTTTAGTAGTAGTAATTACTTTAAATCCCTAGGGGTAATTAATATATTTACGCTACTTAGTAACCTTGTTTTTTATATAATAACTACTAATACTCTATTTCTCTTTTATTTAAAGGATATAGACTATTATAGTATAAAATTTAATAACCTTACTAACTAGTTAATCTAAGGTAATAACGTTATACCTATTGTCTACTAATTTAGCTACCTATAGATACTTCTATAACTACTAAAGAAGAGTATTACTAAGTAACACCTAATAAACAGTAAATTACACTAAATCTACTAGTAATTTAGCTATCTATCTATTTAGTAACTTTATAAGTTACTTAAATATACTAGAGAAAACACCTCCCTTTTATTAATTAAAGCTATTAATAAGTACTACTACTACTACTAATTATACTCTAAAGCCCTTAGTTACTTTAAGTTTACACTATATAATAATAACAAGTTTAACTATAAGATCCTTATTAATATAATATATCTTAACAGTAATAAACTAGTACTTTATATAGTTAATATAGTAATAGCGTTTAACGTAGTAAGATTCTTATAATCTATTACTATAGAGTATATATAGGAAGTACTATAGATATACTAGATTAACGTATATCTTAGCTTACTTAATTAGATAATAACTAACACTAGCCTAAATTTTTACTTTAGTAAGTTTAAATACACTACCTATAGGTTATCTATTAAAGTAAAAGAAGTACCTATTAAAGCCTATTATAGTATTAGTAAAGTTAAGCACTATTATATACCTTTTTACTACACCTATAAGATTATTTATAAAGAAACTAGCACTAAACCTAAAGTTACCTTTTAACTTACTATTAAAATAATTAATAATACTACTAGCCTAGATAGCCTTATCCTAACTCTCTTTGTTTTTAGTGTATACCCTTAAATAACTAATAAGTTACTACTTACTATAACTACTGCGCAGCGCACTAAAGCTATTAAGAAAGTAATAAATATAGTACACTAGATCTATATAAAATAATAGCTATATAAAGCACTAACTATATATAATAGCCTAGATTTAACTAATACTATTACTTTACCCCTTTAATCCTTTGTTTATATATAGTATAAGAAATATAGCTAGTAAGGCCTATTTTACCTTATTACTAATAATAGTACTACTTATACTATTAATTTACTCTATAGCCTATATAACTTTAAGATTACTATAGTAAAACCCTACTATATAGAGGAAAGTTAACTAGACCTCCCTACGCTAGATAGGCCTACTAGCTACTTTATATAAGCAGAAGATAACCTTATGCACTCTATATAAGCGTAAAAAGACCCTATAGAGATACCTAACGCTAAAAGAAAAGTATATAATACTATTATTATTAATAATAAACTACTATAATAACGTTATAGTTACCTATAAAAAAACCTAATACCTATATTCTTTATAGAAATATACTTTACTATAACTATAGTGTTCTTAACTATAAAAAAAGAGGTAGACTATACACTTACTATTAAGCTATATAAGAAAAAGATTATTACTACGCCTAGTAAACCCTTTAAAGAATCTAATAAGGCAAAGGTAAAAGCCTTTACTAACTATAGTGTATTTTATATTATTACCTATAATAAGAAATCCTATAGTAACACCTATATATTTAAATTATATATAGTCTATAAAGTAAAAGGTAAAAATAAGTAGCCTTATAAGAAATTATAGCTTATTATCTAAGGCTATATAGATAATAGTAAAGAAATAATTCTTATATAGTTACTTACTATCTAGTAAATAGCCTAGTAATTAATCTTTACCTTTGCCCCTTTACTACTTTAACATAGATTTCTCCTCTAGTTATATAATATTACCTAAGCGTATACCTAATTAGTAACACTATTAAATTACATTATTTTTGCTTACTTACCTATGTAAATTTACTATCTTTACCTAGTAAATATAATAATAATAGTAACTAAGCTATTATATAGTATTATAAAGGCAAAAACCTACTAGTAGGCAACTTATAACTACTATTATAAAGAGAATCTTTAGATAAATTTATTAACCTTTAACCTTTGCCTATTAATATTATTACCTAATAATAGTAACTTTAGATTAATTAGTATATAAATAGATAATATAATTAGCCTTATAAATAGTAAATTCTCTACTTATAAAAAGAAGAAGCTTAAGAAGGCTATGTTTATAGTAAAACCTAAGTAGTTACTTATAGCTAATAACTTTATTACCTTTAATAGTAGTATATTATCTATTACTACTAATAGTAAGCTTACCCTTTATTAGAAAGGCTAAGGCAAAAAGCTTTAACTTATTAACAAGAAATTACCTACTGCTTAGTAAGATTATGTCTAGTAATACGCCTATAGCGTATATATTACTTTTATCTACTAACCTAAAGCCTACTTTAACTACTTAGTTACTGCTTAACACTAATTACCTATAGCAGAGGAGATTAAAGCTTTAAACTACTAAATTAAATAGTAAATTAGTAACCTTAACTATAGCCTATAATTCTTACTAATTAACCTTATAACTACTAAGCTTTTTATATTTATTAATAGCTTATTTATAAATAACTATAACTTTACTTTTTAACTTAGCTTTATTATAGTTCTTACTAATAAATAAATTATTAAGTAACCTACTACTAATAGTAAAAGATTTAAATTAACTAGTAATATTGTCTACTTTAGCTTAATAAAGTATAAAAGAGTTATATATAGTATACTTACCTCTAAGGTTTATAGGATAATTGCTAGTACTAATGTTGCCTATATAATTAGTACTACTTTTATAATAATTACTAACTACCTTAAGCTACTATAAATACTTATAATACTCTATACTAACTTATACTTACTTTATAAGTGCCTTATAAAACTTAGTACTATAAAGAGAAGTAACTTATAATAGATATTATAGCCTTTTACTAGTTATATAAATACTATAAGATTTTTAAGATATAGTAAATTTATAGTAGTAATAACCTAGTAGATAGATTTATAAAGTTATTACTAAATAATATATTAAAAAACTAGTTAGTAATAGGCAGTTAAAGATATAGATAAATAGATAGGTTTCTTATATATAATAGGCTATATAAGTAAAGAGTATTAAATACTTTTTAGCTTCTTGTTTTTATTATATTTTTTAGCTATTCTTTTAGATATAAATAATAGGGGATTTCTAGCACTATAGAAAGTTACTAGTGTTATAATATTAACTATTATAGATAAATATTAGAGTTATTAGGTTAACCCTAATAACTTATTACTAGCAAATCCTTAGATATCTAGCTATAGATTCTCTAAGGATTTGTAGGCAATAAGTTAGTTATTTAACTAACTAACCTACAATAATTATCCTTCTTTTCTTTATGTATAATAGAGAACCACAGTTACCCCTATTATTTGTCAATTGCCACTAATATGTACAGTTAACTGTATTAACCTATCCCTTGGTGTTACCAACAGAACCATTTCGAAAAAGAGACAAGTAAGCGTCGCAGCAACTGTGTCACTGCGATCAAATTTTAGTTGAAACAGCCCGAGAACTACTACGGTGTGGGGCGATACATACCTCCCGGCAACTATAATCAGGTGAGAATCCCTATACAGGTTGTCAATGTCTTGCTGTGTAGGCTCCTTGATTGATTCAAAGTCTTCCAAGATCCACGAGAATACATCGGGGCAGGCAGGTTTGTTCTTTGACAATGATTGACCCATCAGCATCTTCCTCGAGCGCTCGGCCTTTGCACGTTACCTTGATTCTGTCATCCACTTGGGACCTGACAAAGTTCCAAAATCGTTTGCTGTTGACATTAAGAATTGGCGTATTCTTGAAAATGGGGAAAAGCCACATCATGTGGCTAAACATGCCAATAGACTGCATATCTCCATGCAACGAGGTCATAAAGTGATGCTTGATGCCCTCCTTGAGCATACCGAAGGACTTCCCGAAAGCCATATCTCCCATGACATCAAAGCTGTAAAAGTTGAACCAGTCCGTAATATTGAATGGCTGGCCCGTATGTGCATCGATCTGTGAAAGTAGCTGGTTGGTATAATCTGCTACCCGGAACTCGTAGTCTCTAAGGGCTAGTTATAGACTCAGCTCACAAGTTCTTATATGATAGGCTTCTGGGACAGGAGGTTACCCTTAGAGCTGAAGCCTTTGTCCCAAGCTTTACGTCTCTGTGTGTGTTCCTGCTTGTCTCGAACAAGCTGCAAGGAATAGCTAGGGTGCAACACCTCGTACCACGGACCTTTGGTGCATGGTGAGCGGTTAGAGTGAATTGCCATGACTGCTTTTGGATTGTTGATAGATAGTTCGCTTGGGCCTAAAGCGTACCATGCAAAGTGAGTAAGTTGATACTCGACGCTCGTGATGCATTGGGAGTCTTACCAATTCTCACGATATCCCCATATTTCCTGTGGAGATCCTGAACTTCCAGATGCAACTGTAATTTTTTGACTGCTTTCGATGTGATCCACAGATTGGAGAGCCTCGCTAGGAAAGGGCCATCAAAAGAATGCAGCCGATGGAATGCCGCGCGGTACACAAGTAGGCTGCTGTACGTTCCGAAGATGAGAGAGGCCGCAAGAGAAGCTGCTGTTTTGAACGCATCCGCATTGCTTTGGAAAGTCTCAGGGGCCAGCCGGGCAAGGGACGCTGTAAGCAGTCCTACGCCCAAGGCGAAGTTCCTGATTAACTTGGTGGTGGCGGTGTCCCATTCACCCTTGCGGAAAACGAATACGTGAAGCTGGATGCCAATCACAAAGAAAAAGGCGTGAGCCAGGAGGGGGCTCAAGTTGTCCATGTTAATCATCGAGAGGTACGACTGATATGAGGCGTGCGGTTTTGGGGAGAGAGGGGATGGTTGAGAAACGTCCAACACATTTCAGGGCCTCGGACTTTGTAGATATAATATGCTGGCAGTGGGGTTCCACTGAGTGACGAGATAGACCATTCTGATAACGACAAACTAAGACAGCAGCGCGTCGCCTTTGTCCCATGACCAACAATCAACCTATTTGGGCGCGATGCAGGTGATTGGCAACAATACGCAGTCGATGTTTTACAGCGGAGCATAACTTGCAGCATGCCACAAAGTGCGTCAATTGCTTGGCAAACAATAGCGTCATTTTTACGACAGTAATGAGACCAACGGATCTACAGCTATTATGCCTTATTGGTGTAAACGAAGTGTTACACTGCGTATTATAAACCCTGTAGGCTTGATTCTTGCAGAGACCTCTATCAGATGAGGCAGAATTAAACACCTGGACTTTGGAGAGATGTACCCCATCAAAACATTGATAAGAGTTGAGCAGTGTTGCGCTTGCCGCAGGTAAAAGCGTCAACAAAGCAGCACGTAGACGTAACGTTGACTCACCATCCACTGTTCAGAACAGGATCCACCTCAACAACCAATAACTGAAGTCTGTCTAGACACTCTTTCTCAGCAGCACTTACAATTCTCCTATACAAATCAACATCGGGATATTAAAGAAAGAAAAAAGTTGGCTCTATTTTGTCGTAGGAACTGGTGTAATTATACGAAGACGTGCAAATGCCAGTGTCTATATTTCTTGTAATATTTTAGCAAGTAATTATACGTTGTTTCACCCGACTGAAGTTGTGTACTTTTGGTATATAGTCTGGTGCTGTATAAAGTGAGGGGGTGTACAAGGGGTGACCAGACTTAATTGGACAACACATCTTGTTAATCATGCATGTGGCGCGATAAGTTGGCATTTAACTAACTGGATTCGACGTATTAGCACGTTGGGCAGGGCTTAGGATGCAATCATTTGTGATGGTCTCACTGGCCCGTGGAAGGAATCCCATTCTTGCCATATTACAGGAGTCGACCCTTGATCGTCGACAAACGCTGGCTCGGCATATCGGGAAGAATCGTGGGGTTCCCCGATGACAGGGCCATGGGCGATTAGATTCGGGGGAGCTGTCAAAAGGGTCTTTGCCCGCCTCCCCAGGTCTAAAGGGTCTCAAATACGGTACTTTCTCCACTGTAAATCTCTCAGGTCGCGGGGAGGCTCTCGAGCGGGTTTCCGCACCACGGAACGGGACTGAGTAGCTCTAGAATCTCTACATTGGTGACAGGCACGGCCATACCGTAGACACTCGCGTGATTGGGACAAAGCTAAGGAGCCCGCTAACGGCAAGGAGTATCGCGGGCCGCTGTAAGGAGTATAGTGTGCTGGCAAAAACAGGGATCTGTATATGTCTATTTTCTTACGTAACGGTTGTATTACTACTAACGGCGGGCTGGCTAGTGGGAAACAGAGGGTGGAAAGGATGACCGCCTTCTACGTTAGGACTAGTGTCGCCGATAACTACTAGCTGTTATAGGATATCTGCTAGCTATATCTGGCTAGCGGGCTTCTTAGCTTTCTCCTAACCTTGCGAGTGTCTACGGTACACTAGTTTGCGCCTTCGACAGCATGCGCCGGGAGTGCCAGCATGCCTTGAGTTGAAAGAAATGCTGAGATGGTCAGTTAACCTATCTCGACACGAGCACCTGTTATAAATCATCCCTACTCTGGCTCTAAGTAATACAGGCGATGTTATGCCGGCTCCAATGGTAACAATGTCGCCAATTCTTTGCTGATGATGAGCAATATGTACGCAAAAAGTCGGATTGGTTACGATCTGCCAGACCCCAAGACCACAACGTGGTGTTGCTAACCTTCGCGGCCACCTGATTGCCCTGCGACTTTGCTGCCGGATCTTAGCCACGCAAGTCTGCGAAGACGGGGGCCCTAAGATGCATTTTGGGATAGGAAAGGGCACTGGTGGGAACGCGTTCACGCACCGCCCCTAATTAGTGTGGCAGACGCAAAAAACACTGCCTATGGTGGGAAAGGATGAGTAATCAAGCACGATTATAAAATTTCTTGCAAGGTAACTTGAATGCATGACGCATCTCGCACGAGGCATCCAGCGTGAGGCACGCTATATCACGTGGCACGACGCACCTTCTGGTCGAGTTAGAGTTTTTTAATCAACAAACACGGTCAGTTAAGGGCGGAAACATCGGACGACCAGAGAGGAGCGGCACGCTGCCGAGTTCGCGGCAGAGGCGCAGTCTGTGCTGTCAGCATTGACGGCCAGAGCTAGCAGCTCGTCGGCAAAGGTACGTACGTTACCTTAACCTCGGCCGATCAATCTACCGGTACTCATTCGCGTTTCAACATTTGCCTCCGTCTCAGTTTTGACTTGGCTGCCACGCGGGTTCCGACAAACACCGCCGGTCCCTCAGGGGCATCTTACCCAAGCTTGCATGCAGTATTGACCGGCCGAGTATTGTGGGACCCTGCGTGGCTGCGTGCTGTGAAGGACGAGCGCATGCCTATGAGGGGTTCTTCATCGGGGAGCTATCCCGAATGGCAATGGGCTCCTACTGTGGCCCCCGCCTCCCGCGGAGCCTACACCGTTCTGCGGATAGTCTATGTATATCGTGGATCATTGACGGTTGTCGTAGCGTTGACAGTGGGGTCCCGGTCGGCGTAACTCGGTTGAAGATATGGAATCCTTGCATCGACCACCCTGTATGTACTTGCTTTGCTCTCCACGTCCTCCACTATTAGCTGTCCCTCATTATGTGAGCAATTGGTAACCCCTCTCGCGTAAATTGAGATGGGAGGAAGGGTACGGAGTAGAGGAGGCAAAGTCAGGGACAATTGCAAGTATCGCCTGCCCGCTTTCTTTTCTACACCTCTTCTCTCTCTACTTTGTTCGCCCGATCTTTGTTCAGCCAAGTATCAACATACCAAGCCCGGACCGCCACGTAACTTTCCGTCTCTGCCAAACAATCGCCCATCATGGCCACCAACGGTACGTCCAAGCTGGATTGGACCAAATTCTACAATGTTATCGACGGAAAGCTCGAGACCACGAGCAAGAACAGACACAACCTGAACCCTTCGACGCTCGAGGCCAACCCCGAGGTCCCTGTCTCTAGCCCCGAAGATGTCGACAGAGCAGTGCAGGCTGGAAAGAAGGCTCAGGAGGCCTGGGCCGAGACCCCCTATGAAGAGCGCCAGAAGGCCCTTGCTAAGCTCGGCGAAGCTCTCGAGGCGCACGCGGAAGAGTTTGCGCTGATGCTCACCAAGGAGCAGGGCAAGCCTGTGAGTCGCCGAGGAACATGCAAATATCTCGAGCTTCATCCATGCTAACCCGCCATGTGCCCGGGTAGCTCCAATTCGCACTGTTCGAGGTCAGCGAAGCCGTCAAGCACTTCAAGGGAATGTCCAACCTGCCGTTCCCTGAAGAGGTTGTAGAGAACAACCCAGACCGCCGGGTTATTACGAGATACACGCCCTTGGGTTCGTGGATCCGTCCCTCAACCATATCACTTGGATTATGAAACTGATTAAGGATCAAGGCGTCGCCGTCGGCATTGTCCCCTGGAACTGTAAGTCTCTAGCTAGTGTTTCCCAAAACTTGCAAGAGGTCAAGTTACTAACAGTTCCCAGTTCCCATCCTTCTCGGTAGGCGTCTTCCGAATGTATCCATCACCGACTTCGTACTGATGCAAAAACATAGCCTGTGGCAAGATCGGTCCTGCTCTGGTCACCGGAAATGCCTTCATCCTCAAGCCCTCGTAAGCCTGCATCATCTGTGCCTCACGAAGCCGCACACTAAACGTCACCTAGCCCCTTCACTCCTTACTGCGACCTGAAGCTCGTCGAGCTCGCTCAGCAGTTCTTCCCTCCTGGTGTTTTCCAGGCGCTGAGCGGCGACGACAACCTTGGACCATGGTTGACTGCCCACCCTGGTGTCGATAAGGTCAGCTTCACTGGCTCAACCGCGACCGGAAAGCGTGTGATGGAGAGCTGCAGCAAGACGCTCAAGCGCGTTACTCTGGAACTGTAAGTGGCGTCACTACGTCGTTGAGCTTGCTGGTACCGAGACTCACCCGTGAACCTGCAGTGGTGGAAACGATGCGGCTATCGTGCTACCGGACGTGGACGTCAAGGCAGTCGCGCCCAAGGTCAGTCGGCGTCAGTACTCGTCCGTTTGCAGCTCGTGCTAACCTGCGCCAGATTACAATGCTGGCTCTGTACAACTCTGGACAGGTACGTTTGCTCCAATAACCAAAGACTCGTTCGTGGCCACTTGGTGCAATTTGCTGATAATGCCATGATCAGGTCTGCATCGCTATCAAGCGCATCTACATCCACGAGGATATCTACGAAGAGCTCCTCGCCGAGATGGCCAACGTTATCAAGAGCTTTCCCGTCGGCGACGGCCAGCAAGAGGGCACGGTCCTGGGCCCCGTCCAGAACCAGATGCAGTTCGAGCGCGTCAAGGAGCTCCTCAAGGACATCGAGGAGCAGAAGCTCAAGATCGCCGCCGGGTCCACAGCGCCTGCATCCAATGGCAAGGGCTACTTCATCACGCCCACGATGGTCGACAACCCGCCCGACAACTCCAGGATCGTTGTTGAAGAGCCTTTTGGTGAGTGAAACGCATGCAGACGAAAACCTAACTGCCTTCGCCTTCCCCTTTTTTTCTCCCAAAATTCTCAACCAAACTGACGTGGGGGGTATCTCAGGTCCCGTCTTCCCCGTCTTGAAGTGGCGCGACGAGAAGGAGGTTATTCACCGCGCCAACGACAGTCTCATGGGTCTCGGCGCCTCGGTGTGGTCCAAGGACCTTGAAAAGGCGGAGAGCGTCGCCAAGAAGCTCAAGGCCGGCAACGTCTGGATCAACACCCACTTGGAGCTGCAGTACAACGCGCCTTTCGGCGGTCACAAGCAGAGCGGTATCGGATACGAGTACGGTGCTGGCGGTCTGAAGGCGTATTGCAACGCGCAGTCCCTGTACATCACAAAGCCATGAGCTGATAGGCCTCCTCGTTGCGCCGCATCTACGCGCCCGTGATGTGACGTAACGAGAAATAAAGGGTATCCAAAATGTATCGGTGACCATTTTGTCGATTTTGCACGTACTCCACAGCTAGTGAAGGAATTCCCGGAGCGTCCACTTCCTGTGCCCTTTGAGTTTTGCCTCCTCGACTTGTCGGTGTGAAGATCAGCTTTCCAATTCCAAGCCGTGACCGACGATGGGGTTTGCCGGGGCGAATCCTTTAGACCCGGCCAGAACAGACACTTTCGGTGTTTTGCTGGAGTAATTATGGAGCCGTAACGTTGTTGTCGCTGCCTATCAGTGGGTTCACCAGTAGGACCCTGGCAGAATAAACTACATGGCGGAGCTAATGCGCAGCGACGGAGACCCGTTAGCTTCGGTTATAATCGTCATTTGTGATGGTTGATTGTGGCAATATTTCCGCAAGTACATACAACCAATTACATTTCAGTATGCCACCGGGAATGAAAAACGAAGTGATCGCCGCGGCCGCACTATAGGATGGTGGTTGAGGTGATGTGGATATGTCGGGTAGTATTATCGGGCTTTGTCGGCCAAGACAGGAATGAGGCGTAGGTGACTAGATCGTCAGGCTTTTGCGGTTATCACGTAATGACCATGTGAATCAGTTTCCCGAGTTGGTCAAAAACAGCTGGACGATCCACCCGGTCTGCGTACCTCCGAACTGCTATAGTGATGGGTTGATTCCATTAAATCTAACTCTTGATTGATTTCTAGAACTGGGCTCCAAAAGAAGCTGGAATGTAAAAACCATCTCATTCGGGAGACAAGGGTATGTCAAATGGTTACCCGCTGAAGCCACACGTGGGGAAATTAGAAAAAAAAAGAAAGAAAAAAAAAGAAGAAGAAGAAGAAAAACCGCTTTCTGCTTTGCAAAGTTGCCAGGAGAATTGACAGGATAGCTTTACAACCAGCACCCGTAGCTGAGCACTGCCTTTGCATAGTCAGACTCAAAGCATGACCTCGACCAAGCCACCAAGGTAATCGCGCTTGCCATGGCTGGCAGTTAGATAGTGCGGTTATGGTGATTGCACCCATGAGGTTATGAATGAACTAACAGTGCTTGCCACGGGGCTACTGACGAAAGCTGCCAGGAAGTAATTGGGCTAGATTAAACGTCAATATGGCATTTCTTGTCACGGAAAAATGACGACGCTAATTAAGGACAATAATCAACCCTTTGTAAACCACGTTGCATGAATACATGTTCCACCTAATTTTATAATACCACTGGCATTGCTCTTTAGAAAAGACCTCGTATTCAACTTGATCCCGGAAAATACCAAATGGCCAGTTACGTCAATGTCATACCCTTGCAGTCATTGGTCCTTGGCCCTTCATACAGCCAGTGACCAACGAAAATCACTATCTTGGACGACTTCAGGGAGGTCTTTTCGTCAGATAGAGATATGCAGTGTGTTGAACATCGACTTGACGATCTATTTCAGATGATAGATACGGCAGCTAAAGTATATGAACGTCTCGACTCTTTCGTTGGGCCAAACGTTAGACTAACCATTTCCCCACTGCCTAAGTCATTTCTCTAGACTAGTCTGTCCAAAAACACGGCTTTATAGTAACCCAGAAATCAGCTGTTATTTGAGAAGTCAATTTGTTACATGAGCTGCTGCCTCTAATCATAGCTATTGTTACTAGCATTGTGTCAGCCTAGTTTGCCCACCGAGACAGTGAATGTCAGATTTCATAAGTGTATGTGAAAGAGACAATTATAGACCAAAATTAATTTGAAACTTGTCATCGTGAAGGAAATTTTGCTTTTGCTTCATAAGACTAAATGTATTCGAAGCGTCATACTTATTCGCAGGCTGTTGATGTAGATGTAGGCTTTAATCTCGTCGAACGACACAACTGCACGCAGCCTAGAGGTTGAGTGACAAACGTGCTTCAAGATCTCTCTCGCAAGTTTGAAGAGCCGTTCCTTTGACCATATCATTAAACATATTAGAGCCAGGGGTTTGGGGGAGGGGGTTGTTATCGGCAGCTACAAGCTGATGAGTGCATGGATATGTATGTCAGATCAGTTGTCCATTCCGGACGCCTTTCCGGGGAGATACTCTCAATATCTTAGCTATCCACTTCGCCACTCTAAGATATCGAGTCGCTCCACGTATTATTTGTTTCGCCCCATGATTCCTTATGAACACGCCATTCGTCTTGAGAATAAGCCTTAGTTTGTCACGAGTCAGCCTGTTTTCACCAATATTGAGTATCAACTTCCAATGAGGATACTCTTACTGAGGACGGATTGCTTGGCAACGACGAGGTTCCCTCCCCGCACTAAGCCGGCAGCTGAGCGGGTCTTGAACCGTTGGGGCCCCGCGGGCATCCAATTGGAGTCGCCGTCAGGCATCGACATGCGATGACGCGATCGCACGGCGTAAATCCGCAATCACCATACGTGCCACTCTAAACGCTTTTGCAGGGCGAAAAAAAAGTGTACGGCAGGAGTTTTCTAGCCGTTCTGGCACAGCTCTTTTCTCGCGGCAATGCATGTGCGAGGGTACCGACCCGCTGTATTGGGTCCAGCGCCTCGGGATGTTTAAAAACCTTTGCCAACTCCCAAACCCACTCGTCAACAACACCGAAGGCCGTGCTAGTTCGATCTCCGGGAACTTGGAGGCGATTGGTAAGAGACTTGCCGACGGGGTCAACCAAAGCAAATCACCATTGCCGTCTGCTTCTCCAACTTTCGCTCCAGGGTTACGATGTCTCGGTATCGAGCCTACGACAAGGATGACGATGACGTCCCTGTCATCGAGGACACGGGTGTCCGCGGCGCGTACGGGCAAGAGCAGAACTCGACCGATGCCGACTTCTCCGCGTTTGACCCGCACAGTGGCGTCAAGCGAGGCCTGAAGACACGGCACCTCAGCATGATGGCCCTGGCAGGCATCATCGGGCCCGGCCTGCTCATCGGCGCGGGAGGTGCTCTCTCCAACGGTGGCCCGGCAGCTTTACTCATCGGGTTTGGCGTCATCGGAATCATTGCCTTCAGCATCATGCAGAGTCTCGGCGAGCTCACCACCTTGTACCCCACCGGAGGTGCATTCACAGGACTGGCAGATCGTTTCGTCGATAAGGGCTTCGCCGTTGCTCTGGGATGGAACTATTTCATCATCTGGATGTGCGTCTTGGCCAACGAGTACAACGTGCTCTCCAGCATCTTCGTTTTTTGGAGTGATAAAGTCCCCTTGTGGGGATACTTCCTGATATTCTGGGTATGTCGCTCTGAACAAGTTTTGACAAGAGTGAATGACTAATAACATATCAGACTGTCTTCCTCGGGTTTCAACTGCTAGGAATCGAGGCTTTTGGAGAGGCCGAGTTCTGGTTGGCTTTGCTGAAGCTCATCGGCTTAGTTGCTTACTTTCTTTTTTCCATCATGTAAGTGCTTATCAACGAAACCTGGTCCACCGTCCCGTTCTGACCATTTCCCAGCTATGCTGCTGGAGGAGTCCATGGGCAAGATGCCCTTGGTTTCCGATACTGGCGCGACCCTGGCGCGTTCACGGATGGGTTTCGTGGCGTCGCCAAAGTGTTCGTCTTCTGCTCAACCTTTTACGCCGGGGTCGAGTCCGTCGCAGTCGCCGCCACCGAGACCAAGAATCCGCGCGTCGCCGTGCCGCTTGCCATCCGTCAGGTGTTCTGGCGCATCATCCTCATCTACATGGGCTCTGCCTTCTTCTTCGGTCTCACCTGCCCCGCCAACGCCGACGAGCTTGTCAATGGAGGGTCTAGGGCAGTCAAGAGCCCCATGACGGTTGCCATTCAGAACGCCGGATGGGAGGGCGGCGTACACCTTATCAACGCCTTTATCGCCGTGACATGTCTGTCAGCCGTCAACTCGTCCATATTCATTGGCTCGCGCACTCTCTTGTACATGGGCCAAGACGGAAAGGCACCAAAGATCCTGGGGAAAACCGATAGCCGCGGCGTGCCCGTCCCGGCCATCGTCTTCACCAACCTCTGCGGCGCCTTGTCCATGATGAACATCAGCACGGGCGCCAGCAAGGCCTACTCCTACATTGTCAACCTTAGCGGCGTCTCGACTTTCCTTGTCTGGGGATCTATTTCGTTCATCCACATCCGGTTCCGACAAGCATGGAAAGCCCAGGGTCACGACGAAAGCTCTCTTCCATTCATATCGCTGTGGTATCCATGGAACGCCTACTTTGGTCTGGCAGCCAACGTCTTCTTAGCCATCGTGCAGGGCTGGACGACCCTGGCGCCTTTCGATGCCGGGTCGTTCGTCGACGCCTACATCTTGTTGCCTCTGTTCCCGATGATATGGTTCGGGTACAAATTCTGGTTCAAGACACATTTTTGGCGAGTGAGTGAGATCGATCTGCTCTCCGGTCGGCGGAGGGATCTCGACGAGTTCCGGGAGATTGAGACCGGCGAGCATGATTTCGATAAGCTCCCGCGGTGGAGAAGGCTTCTGAAAAACTTCTGAATCAGCATTCACTAGGTGACGTAGCATACATAGTATGGTACCGGCATGCATGGGACAGTTGCCGTTTCTTGCTGGCCGCGATATCAGAGTTGAGCCTAGCCGTTAATCAAACATAACGCCCCGAATGCCGACGCCTCGAAGGATTCGATGCAATCCGAAAGCGGCGTCGTGATTGCACATCTATCAATGATGCTGCCATTGATGCACCCATTCCGAGGCACGTGTACTCACTTACAGGCGACGTCGTCCCAACTTTCCGCTGGCCACTGGAGCCGAGTGGATGGCCCGGTCCCCTTCGCATTCGCAAGCCCTCGTGCATATGCGCTCTGTGTGCGCCCGTCGCACTCGTCTATGCACATTAGCTCAGATGAGAGCAGAAAAGGGGTCAAAAGGTTTGAAGTCTCTTCTCGTTACATCTGCCCGTTGATTGGTTCTGTCTGCGTACCATATCCAATCTCCAATGCCTCTCTTGGCATGGGATTCGTCAAAAAATTGAACCTCTTTCCCATTCCCACCTTCATCAAAGCTGGGCATATACGATTTACCCCCATGAAAATCGACGGCGCTTGCGTTCGCAATGGGTTCTGTGTCAGTGGTATTGACCATGTCAAACTATCTGAGCAGTACACAGAATCCCCAGATACAGAAGTCTCCTGAAGATATCATCCGCACTCTTCAGCTTCAACTTGCACAGCGTGCGAACGGGGGGAGAGGGTTGGCGTCGACGAGCTATCGATACCTCAGGGACAAACGAAAAGCGCCGCACGAAGACCCGATTTGGGATAACAATGTCGGCGGACTCAACCCCGGGGGAGAAGAATCGCAAACTGTAAAAAGACGAGGAAATCGGTTTACGGACCACGCCGGCGAACTACGGCAGTACCTGGATGTTCTACAACAACATGAGGCCAAGCCATACATGCTCGCCCCATCGCCGCCGCCATCGCCGCCGCCATCGCCGCCGCCGCCCAACGCGGTGTCTTTAATGCGGTTGCCGAGCCCCGTCATCATCCCCCAACGGCGCATCACGAACCGCACGCGAGGATTCGTCTGCAATTATTCGTCGTCCTTACGCAATGCCGGTATAGACGAAAAAGCATTCTCGACTTTCATCAATCAGCTCAACAGGTTAGCCGAGCTCAAACCTCGTGCCCAAGCTATCGACTTTAGCGGATTCGCACACTTGTGCTATAATACGCATTACGACATTTTTATCTCCATGGCAGTTGGAACGGCTTTTGAGACTGCCAAGGGCATCCAACATAGCACGGCTATGAATAAGCTCATAGACAAGACGAACGACGAACTCTTTAAGCCGAAGGGACTTGTATGCCTTCTGATGACTTGGGAATCCGAAGGTCCGGAAGGCTCTTCCTTGGATCGTTCATTTAGGTCAAGGCCAGTGCAGCGGGTAAGGAACGAGCGAAGAGGCATGGAAACACGGCCGAAGGCAAATCTCAGCCCGCTCCAAGGGATGGGGATGTTCGAATGGCTTCAGCCCACCACATTCAAACGCATCGACGGAGATGCGAATGTCTTGCCAGAGACGCAAATCTCAGTAACCTGCAACCAGTATCCCTTGCAGATTGGCGGCACACAATTCATTGACAGCCGAACGAATCAATGTCTTGCCGTACATCATCACCTGGAGCACCGCCGTGGATCCCAGGTCGCAACGGTAAACATAGGGGTTACGGCTCACGCACAGGAAGCGATACCGTTCCCACTAGCAGAGATCACAGGCCAGTCCCAGGGCCAGATCTCCTTGAACAACTTGGGCAGGTGTTCAGCCTTGGAGGAGAAGAGAGATGCCAAGGAGGAACAGAACGGGGACCGCTACTTACGCAAAGACCTTAACGATATGGATCCTTTCAACATTACGCCGACGCCTTCATTCACTACCGGCGCCTTAAAGGCTTTAGAGACAGTACGTTGAACGCAGTCCAGCTTGTCTAGCTTGCTAACGAGGACTTGTAGGAAACCCTATATGTACTGATTGCCAATATGCCCGATGATGATGAAACACAAAGAGATACGGTTTACTGACCATAAAGCCGATCGAGCCGGTTGAACATGATGCAACCGTTTAATGTTGTCTCGAAGTATGGAGTTATAGCATCATTTGTCAACATTTGTCAACATTAGAGAGGCAGGTTATGACCGTACATGAAATAATGGATATAACAAGCACTTTTCATCTTCGAATGTTTGGCTCTTTATCTGAAAGCCGTTAGAAACCAGATGGTTGACCATGTCTTACAAAAGAAGCTATTTTGACGTATCGAACAGGCTTCGACAGACTAAACTACCGCAATCATGAATCCTGAAACAGCCGAAAATATAACCAAGGTTGTAGGTCAGGCTATAAAAATAGAGCAATCTTTGAGTGCTGTAGTGTCAAATGAAAGGTTACAAGAAACACGTGATGCGAAGATGATAACAAGGTTACATACTGAAAAAGAGTTCTAGAGACTACCGTGATATTGGTAACATTATATTTACACATTTCCATAGGAATCTGGACCGATCACGTACTCATAACTCTGGTAATCGTCTCCAATTAATCGTTCTTATGAAACTTGAACTCCTTGTAGATTCTTCATGGTATTAAATCCATAGCGTCAAGTAATTCTTGCGCTGATAGACAAAACAACACAAGAACAAATATTTCACTAGCAAATGAAATACTGCTTCTAGCCTTCTCTGCTCGGACATATTCGTCTTTGGAGACCCCAAAGCCATCATTTTCTCTTCTCGGTGATTCCTAGGGCCACCCCAAGAGCATCCTCAAACTGATCCCAGGTTGCCGGGTCCTGATCTGAAGGGAATGCCCGGAAGTGGTGTTTCACCCAATTATAAAATTCATGTGGATCATCTCGGTTTCCTTCCAACTCAAGGTGATTTACAATATCGTTCAAAAACTGATCTCGCCAAATATTTGATTCCGTTGTAAATAGCTTATTGACACAACGGCTGGCCACCGCTTCGTAGATGAAATCCGATGTCGGAAGATCGTCGTGGTCGCAGATCTGGAGTCCCTGAGCAAGTCTTGCGCGGAAGAGCTGGCACTGGAACTTCTGGCCCTGTTGCTGTAGGTGAAACATGACGCGGTGGTACAGCTGGAAAGGTGTGATGTCGTAGTCGGCAAGGATTCGGTCCTCGCCCTCAGTCTCCGTGAGACCCAGGAGCCCATAGACCCGACCCCTAGGGTCTGTGCAATGGTAGTCTTTCGAGAAGACCAGCAGCCTGGTGAGGCGCGGCCGCGCCCCTAGCGTGTCGGTGAAGGAGAGGCGTTTCGGGTCGGTCTGCCAGGACCTTCGCAACCTCGACAGCTCCCTGCAGCTCCCGACGTGCTTCTCGATGCTATGGTGGGTTTCTTGCTTCGACAGGTGCTTGAACCATAGGTTCGTCTGCTGTGAGATGCCAAAGGGACGGAACTGCTGCAGGGCTGCCTAGGAGATGGCCGACGGCCCGCAAAGCACCCACGACTCCCTCGCCAGCGCGAACTCCTGTACGACCCAGATCCTCGACCAGTACGACCGCGTGACAAACCACTTTGCGTCCTTGAAGCCGAACTTGCGCTTCTGGGAGCGCAGGTATTGGTTTCTCTCGCGCCTAGCCGTGTGTTTCAGCCCTCGCAGGTAGTCGAAGAGCAGGCCAACGTTGCCTTCCTCCAGTCCGATCCAAGCAATGACAAGGTGAGCCGTAGAGAAGATGTCTTTCATGAGGCCGACTTGATGGCCGCGCTCCGCGGTGTCGTCTTGATTGACTCAGATTGCATCGATCCAGAGATACTGCGGCAGCTTCGTGCTGGACTTCTTCTGCTCCGAAATGCAATTCTTCCTCTTGCTTGCGATGTGAACCAACTGCCCAAGGGCGTGCCAGAGGTTCTCTCGAACCCGAAACTTTGCGTCATTGATCTCAATTTCGTGACATGGGTCCGGGGCCCCCCCAGACATAAGACAACGCAATGAAATGAGGCGCGTCGTCAAGTGAATGAATGGGTGGTGAGCGTACAACGAAGGGTCTCGTTCTCTTTTGGGGGCTGAAACCTCAATAGTCTGATTGACCTCGTGTCGCGGTCCAACGCCGCATAAAGGCCTTCTAGGGCGGACATCGTCCGGCATGCCTCAAGGTTTCGACTGACAGTTTGACAGTTCCGATCAAGATATTAGCACAGACGGCGGCGCGTGCGCTGTCGCAACTGACCGTGGTGGTTGCTATCCAAGCGCAACTTGGAGAGAATGCGCGGCAGAGTGTTGCGCTTTCGGGTTGCCCATGCACATGAGCGGATTTGCTCATCCCGCCATTACCTAGCGCTGATTCGGTTGTCTCTGGAGTGATGCAGCGGGAGAAAGGCCTCAATGTGAAATCGGCTGCGAGCGGGGAGACTGCCTTGTATCTTGGATCCTTCAGTATAGCAGCTAGGCTCTCTCTGGCACGAGCAACTCTCTTACCATGCGACCAGCCAATAACATTTCAGTGCAGCAAGTAACATTTCATCATCATGGGTGTACAAATACAGCATGAGCTCAGTCACATAGTTTGTCACGCAGGCGCCATATGGCAGCCTTCCATAGTTTAATACGGATAAACGAATGTGATTATTGCTAGGTGCCTCTTGGGGAGAGGGGGAACTTAGGCCCGGCACATCTTTCCATTGGGTGCAACATCCCACGCCTCGCTTCCCACACCCTTGAGCACATAGAAGAGCGACTCAGGGTCATACTTCTTCTTGATGGTCAGCAACTTCGCGTAGTTGTCACCGAAGAAGGCGTTCTGCCAGTCCGGCTGCCTGAAGTCGGCCTCATTCATGTACGAGGCGCTCCCGGGCGTCACGGACTGGATGAGCGGCATGAACTGCTCCGTCATGCGCTTTTGCGAATCCTGCATTTCGGCCCACGGCGCCGCGTCATCCCACTGGGTGATCAGCTGGAGCTGCATGACGGCCTTGCGCCACGCAGGGTGTACCGAGTTGTCGGGGGCGCCGGCCGGCTTGTTGTACTGGGCAACGCTGCCGGCGAGGAGAACGCCGTTGGCAGTGAGGTTTCTGACGACCACCTGGTACGCCTCGTTGTCGTTCTCGATGACCTCGCGGGGGATGAGACGGCCGCCGAACTGGTAGCGGGTCACCTCTAGATTGCCCTGGGGGAGGGGACCCATGTAAGTGGCGTAGTGGTCGCGGTACGAGAGCTCACTGTACGCGACCGCCAGGGTAATGCCAATCTCCCCCAGCGCCTTGGTGAACGGGGCAAGCACGACATCGCGGACGTGGGCGGCAGTCGAGTTCCAGACGGTCAGAGGACGGAGGGCCAGGAACTGGGAATTGTGGAGGAAGACGGCCATGGCGCCGTTGTCAGTCATGGCGGGCAGCAGCTCGTGGAACTTGGAGACGGCGGCGCTGAACTTCTCGGGCGTGGTGCTCGCGGCAAGGAGCTGGAAGGCCGCACCGCCAACGGTCTCTTCCGGGTGGGCGCGGACAGTGACAGCGGTGACGACGCCGAAGGTTCCGCCGCCACCGCCGCTGAGGGCCCAGTACAGATCTGCGTTCTGCGAGGGAGACGCAACGACGGTCTCGCCATCCGCGGTGACGACGTCGAACGCAAGCGTCTGGTCGGCGGCGAGACCGAACTCGGTGGATAGAGCGCTGTGGCCTCCGCCCTGGATGAATCCGCCAGCGAGACCGACGGTGGCACACTCGCCAGAGACAACTGCAAGTCCCTCGGCGTGCGCCGCCTCGAGCACCTCGTATCCGAGGACACCAGCACCAACTTTGACGGCGGGGCCGGAGTAATACTCGTCAGACCAGGTGGTGAAGTCCATCGACTTCAGGTGGTTGGTCCAGATGGCCAGGGCACCAGCGCCAGTGGATCGACCAAGGAAGCTACAGAACCCGAAAGTCAGCCACTGTCTCGGAGAAGCAAGTATTATACGGCTTCAGCCGTCAGTGATCAGTCACTTACTCATGGCCGGTGTTACGAAAAACGACACGGATGTTGTTGGCCTTGGCAAACTTGAGAGCGTTGCTCACATCTGCCGCGCTTTGGACATCGACAGCATAGCTGACATAGTTGCCAAGGGTACAAGGGACGGCTCTATCAGTGAAGGGGTCGCAGGACTGGTTGGCAAAGTACGTCTGCATCACAGACGAGGAAGATGGGATGCTAGTGCAAAACAAGGTTAGGACTTCGTCAGTTGCGTGTGGTGGGAGCGGGAGACGAACTGGGTCAAGGGGTTCGACCAGGATGACTGCAACGCCTCGCAGGCGGCGGCGTCGTAGGTGGGATCATGGCATGGCGAGCCAATGGGGGCGGTCGCGACCAGACGTCCACTGACGGTGGCGTTCAGCCCATCCCAAGAGGCAGTCGACGGCCAGCACGCATCACCAGGCAAGCAGCGACACTGTTGCGTGGGGGCGACGGCGGCCGAGGTGAGTGTAACCAAGGCGGTGGCTACGGCCAGATAAGAGATCCTCATGTTAATGGCTTGAGTTGGACAAACAACCAAAGGAGGTAAGAGAATGGAGGGTGACAAGTCAAGTGCGAGCAACAAGAAGTGTGACCGCCAGTGCAACTCATATATTCCTCGCATCAGTTGACCTTGCTCCTGCGTCGTCGCCACTATCCGAGCAGTTGGCGAGCTCTACCTCGGTCGCAACGAAACCATCTCCACCCCTTTTGCCTGTTCGTCCACTGAATACCACGCGAGATGATATCAAGGAATAGCAATCGGATGCTCCCCGACACTACATGATCGATAGACTGCGGGCGAGATACCTCGAACTGGATCGAGTGCACGGCCACACTGCGGGATCCTTGTCCAACGACACCCAGTTATCGCAGCATAGTCGGGGAGCTGCCTATTATGGGTAGGGCTACATGCGATTGCCACATATTCTCGCATGGGTTGATCAAAGACACGATACGCTAACGTTGTGCATACGACGCCCCGGAGGCGACCGGGAAAGTCAATCGGTGGCCCCCGGCGGGCCGGAGTCTATAAACCCTTGCGCGGGGAGGGACATTGCCTCCCGTCCGGGTACCGATCTCCTTCCCCATTCCATCCACCTCACTGCGCACAGCCCCAAAGCTGCTGGGAATTGATTGGGGTCATGGAGAACGGTTGAGACTGATTCAACTACAAGTGGACTCCTTGGCTCAGGGGGACTATATCAAGTTATCGATTGCGTGTAATCGGTCTGCTGCACGTCCGAGCACCTGTCAGTCTACGTCCCACAACGATGGTTGCAGCGACAGGCCTTTTCTTTGCAGCATACAGAGTAATAGTCTGCCCCGTTTCCAGCTTAGCACCACCAGTGAGCGATGTGGATGCCACGTGCCCTAGAGCGTTCTCAAAAGACTAGTCTCGAATGGAACCAATCTGCGAGATTCTATGGTCCTAATTTCCGGGAATCCGGACTTATGCGGGTGCTGTAGCCTGTGCCACCGCTCCGCCTTTCCTGCGCTTATGCTGCAGGGGCTCTTGGCTACACAGTAGATCGGAGCTGGTTCCAGTTCGGGCCGCCAAGGAGCATGCCGTCGACTATCATCGGCTATTTCCCCGTGTGGGCTGTCGATGAGAGCCCTGCTAGTCCGGTTGAAGCGCTGATAGAGCCCCTGTTCGGGGGTTCTCATGAGAGTGTCACCGTCCACCAGAGGTGCGTAATCTGAGGGGATGGCGTCTCATCGGCCCAAGCAAGGGATGAACTAGTGTCGTGCCCTAGAATTCTTTACGATGATGGCGACAATCACCGAGGGCTGGACCTGAATGGGCTGCCACATAGAGGATCGGGAATGGGCTGGCTGCCACATGGAGGATCGGAAATATCTGCAAGCAAGAACGCCATCGATTTCATTTATGAAGGGATGTTCATCCGGATCCATGGGGATCCCCCCCCCCCCCCCTCTCGAGATTGAAGCACCTACCAACCAAACATGGCCTCCTTTCTTCGTCTCGTGTTAGCCATGGCCCTTGGCGTTCTCGCCGTACAGGCGCAGCAAACAGCCTCCAACAGCAACAAGCCTAGTTATCCGGCCTGTGCCGTGAGTTATCCCTTATTATTGCTTTTTCTTACGTCTTCAGCGCTGGAGTTTTCCGCACAGGAACCTATGCAGATCAGAAGCTACGGGAAACTAGCGAGTTTAACTAATGGCGTACTCATCTCTCCCAGACGAAATGCATCGCCAGCGCTTTCCGCGGTGGCCTCTGTGCTCCCACGAACCAGACTTGCATCTGTACCGATGAGCAATTTCAGCTCAACGTTACTCTTTGCGTGTCAGCTACCTGCACTATAACCGAATCTCTTGGTAGGTCTTCTGCGCCTCTTATAACGACGAGGAGCTTCGACGTCTAATCACAAACAAACACGCAGCTACCAAGAATGCCAGTCTTACGAACTGCGGTGCCCCCGTGCGCAACCGGGCTGAGGGATACGTGGTCTTGTCCATCATCATGGCTGTCATGGCGGCAATCTGCGTCTCGGGTCGTTTCGCGTACAAAATCTTCTTCGCCGGCCTCGACATCGGCTGGGATGACTGGTTCGTCCTGGCGACGCTGATCGCCGCCATGCCGAGCATCATCATCACCGTCCACGGCACGACCGCCAACGGCCTGGGCAGGGACATCTGGACGCTTCATCCGCAGCAGATCACCAACGTGCTCTTCTACTTCTACCTTATGGCGTGGCTGTACTTCCTGCAGGCCGCTCTGGTGAAGCTCGCCATCATCTTCTTTTACATGCGCATCTTCCCGGCTCGAGAAGTGCAGCGCATTCTCTGGGGAACGGCCATCTTTATCATTGCATGGGGTTTGGCTTTCGTCCTCACCGCTGTTTTCCAATGCAAACCGATCCATTACTTCTGGACTAAGTGGGATGGGCTGCACGAAGGCAGTTGCGCGGATGCCAATGCCGTCAGTTGGTCGAATGCCTCAATCAGCATTGCCTTGGATCTTTGGATGCTGGCGATTCCGCTCTGGCAATTGAGGTCTCTAAAGCTCCATTGGAAGAAGAAAGTCGGCGTGGTGCTAATGTTTGTCATTGGCACATTGTGAGTTCATCTGTCTTCCAACACCGGCCGAGTGTCAGCTAACGCTCGACAAGTATGACTGTCGTGAGCATTATTCGCCTGCAATCACTTGTTGATTTTGCAAAGGGACACAATGCCACAATGGATTTCTTGGACGTCAGTGTATGGAGCACGATTGAAGTATCCGTGGGCATCATGTGCGCATGCCTGCCCTCTATGCGAATGATCCTCGTGAAGATGTTCCCATCCATGTCTGGATCGACGCTCCGGAGCAAGGGAAGACAGTACTACAAGCAGTACGGCAGTGACAACAGGTCAAGAACAGTGGAAAGCCATCCACGCACCATCGGCGTCGTCTCGGTAAACAGGAACGACCCAGCCCCGGAAGGCGGAGACCGGCAAATCAAGTTCCAGAAAACCTTCCTTGTCTCTTACAGCGACAGTGATGAAACGGATCTTGTGCCAATGAAAGATATCCAGAGGCCAGGGAGAGCGCACCATTAAGGGGTTTGCAGACATATTATGAGATATATGAGTAGCTATCACGTATAGAACGATTTGAAATTTCATTTCTTTTGTCAATAAAAAACATGTTAGATATATTCAACGCACATTCTCTAGAGATTGCAATGTACGTAAATAATCTGGACTAGGTGTTGTTCAACGTAGCACAATTGCATCACGGTATTCCTGTCGCATCAACCGCTCTGTTCAAAAAGTTGTTTTTATCTGTAACCGACCAGTGTATCCAACACATAGCTGATCTTGGAGGAGTGCTTGGGAAGTTGGTTGTATGTTGTCTTCTGGATTATAAGCCCAATACTCCTGTGCATTCCGCGTAACTAAGATATCATCTACATAAGTAATCCTTTAGTTATTCACGGGCCACAAGTGGCTTTGCAGGGTTTTCAACTCAATGCCTCGGGGTATCATTAGTTATGTATTATGTATGCACATTGCATGAACAATGCATCTGCTGCTGGCTTGTGCGTCTTCTGTATGCCTCTGATTAGGGTGTCGAACACTGAAAGCCGGAAAGAAATCATTCAACCCTGCCCCTTTTCAGTGAACTGATGCAGAGGTGCCTCCTTTCCGGACCATAAACGAGCCATATAGTGAAGGTTCAGACAACGCACGTACAACGAGTCTTACTGAAGGTGGTCAATATGACCCGTTCTTGCCCGCCAATTTCTGTCCACAGCGTTCTAGAAACTTTGAATCTGGGTTCTGCTGGGAATGGAGTGTTTCATGATACATTGAGGATGAGATTCCTCGATTCGAGGTGTATATCGGACTTGGCTTGATTTCGATGACAGAAGGAATGGCTACTTTGAGATGATATCCCACAATGAGATTGAAATGCCGCTCAGCCACTTCGCGATTCGTTTGCACCTTCTCCAGATCCTGTTTCAGAGCCTTATTCAATCCAGATAAATATCTCCTGTTGTTGTAAGGACTATAGATGGGTTGATGCATCAACAAGACGTGGTTGTAAAAGGCATTAATTCTCTAAGTCTAGTGGTCTAGCTGGCTGGAAACGTAGCCAGTTATATCGAGCTTCTGGCAACTAACTCATGCGTACGAATATGGTCGGATTAGTGTTCTAACACCTGTACTAATTATCCGAGGATTTCAGTATTTTCTGTTCATTTGTTCCAGAAATTCGTCTGGCGTGATTCTTTTATGATTACCCACAGCTCTGACGTATAGCCGTATACACTGACAAGTGAGAGGGCTGTCTCAGAAGACGGTTTGTCATCTCCTAGAGAATTCAAAGGACTTACAGGTACCTGAAGAGACATGGGAGTTAGCTGTATAATAGGGGAGAAAGAAGGAGGGGATAGTGGACTTGAATCACCTCCTGACCCTCTTCCAGGCTCAGAGCAGCCCTTAAACATACATATACCTCTCTAGGTAGTTAATTGTCTTATCCGCCGGTTTCTTCTTCTGGTCCAGCATCCCGTTGGTCTGTGACTCTTCAGATTCTCGATGTATTCATTATAGTAGATAGGAGTTCAAAGACGCTATAGCACTGAATATGCGGGATAATCAGATATATCAGCGGTTTCCTATTGCTGTTTCTTTTTGTCCATGTTTTATTTTAGGCAAAACTCACCCAAAGAAATTTTCACCAGCTATAGCGTCAACTATGAGTTCTACATGTAACACTTAGGAGGGAATGTACACAGAAGGGCCGTCATTATTTCAGTTCTCGAAGCGTGTTAAAATACATCTATTGTTGTTTGAATGTAGCCTGTCAAGTTTCCTTACACGTGCTCTGCGTGAGTTGCGTTTTGTTTCTCCCCATCGTGGACATTGTGAATACGCTCAGCCAGCGCCACAGCATTCCTAGGCAAATTCTTCTCGACTTTCACTGGATCCCAGATACTCTTTGACTGAATAAAGATGTCATCGATCTCCTCCAAAGTACGACCCTTGGTCTCTGGGTAAAAGAAGAATAGAACTACGAAAGTAAAGAGAGTGATGCAAGAATAGACAATGTAGTATCTGTAACCAATGTTTTCCATGGCATGAGGGGACACTTCAGCAACAAGGAAGTTGAATAACCAGTTGGCGCAGGCACTGATGGCGGTGACCTGGGCACGAATATTTAGAGGCGCTATCTCAGCAGCATACATAAAAGGCAGAAGGAAAAGACCGACGGGGAAGAAAAACATGGCAACGAAGTAGAAGAAGATGGCGGCTTCAGCAGCAGACTTGTCGGCCCGATCGGACATAAGACCTGCAAGTGAAGTCTGAGCAACGCACATGCCCAAAGCACCAGCCATGAGCAGCTTTCGACGACCAAACTTGTCAATGAGTACAAGAGCAAACCCGGCAGAAATGAACTGCCAGACCTGTATGCACGCAGAAAAGATGCGAGATTCGGTAGGCGAGTAGTTGAGTTGCTGCTCGAAAATGGTTGTGGAATAGAAGGTGACAATGTTTATGCCAGACATCTGAGCAAGAACGGCGAGACCAACAGCGAGTGCGGCACGGTGAAATTGGCGCTCAGGTCCCATAGCAAATACGGATCCAGCCTGGTGCTGCTCCTCTACGTAAGCGTCGCGGATGAGGGAAAGCTCCTCGTTGATGACCTCGGAGTCTTCCGGGAGGCCCTCGAGAGCAGCCATGACCTTCTTCGCATCCTCAAAGCGCCCCTGTTTGATGAGCCAACGAGGGGACTCGGGTAGTAACATGACGAGAGAGGTGATGATGATGGCGAATAAGCCCTGGAAGGCGATGGGAAAGCGAAAGTTCACTTGGTTGTTTTCGACGAAGTAGAGGCCGAACTCCATCCACGAGGCAACCACAATGCCCCCAATGGCGAAGAAGCCCTGCAGAAGCACACGGCGACCACGTTCTTTAGCACTAGAGCACTCGGACACCCACATAGGGACGGTAGCAGTAAAGGCACCGACCCCGAGACCTGTGGCGGAGAGAGGGAAGATCCGCCAGTCAGCAAGGTTTGCACTTGCGAGGTTGCCCATACAGCAGATCAGGAACTAGGAGCTGACAAACCTGTGATGATTCTGGAAGCAATGAGCTGGCCGAGAGAGAACGAGCTGCTCTGTATCACGACACCAATAATGACGATGCATCCGGCAATGAAGATGGTGCGACGACGACCGATAACGTCACCAATGAAAGCGCAAGACAGCGCTCCAATCGCGCACCCAACTTCGTAAATGGCCACGGCAGTACCTGGAAGAGAAGCAAAACACTCGATTAGCCGCCATTATGTCGCAAAGGGATCCAGAAGCAAAGCTGAAAAAGACAACAAATGCGTGCGTACCCTCAATATCGGCGTTCTTCAACTGGGGAAACTGGTGTCTGAAGGTATCCAGGGTCAGTAGACCGTTCATGACGGCTTGGTCGTAGCCCTGGAGAGCGAAGGCCGTGGCTGCGACTATACTCAGTGTGATACTGAGGGACTTTCCCCGAAGGCCAAAGTACGACATGGTGGGCTGATTCTGCACAGTCTGGGCGGAAACTCGTCTTTGCCAGCATAAGTTTACTCGAGAAGAGAAGGTGGAAAGGAACAAGCGGCGAGAGTCAATTAAATGGTCCCGGCAAGGAAGAAGGTGAAAAAAGTAAGTCTCTTCTCTCTTTTCCTTGTCCCTTATTTGGAGTAGCTCACACGAAGACCAGAACGCGGGCGGAGGGTAACATCATTATATATCTATACTTCGCCCCAGCTCTACGGAGAATCCAGAGAACCAAACTTGTTTTTCCGTGTTGGCGCGCTGCGTGGTCTGCATGACCTCCGGTTAACACGGCACGGTAGACAACGCAGATCCATCGGTATTTCCCGGACCTAACAAGAAAAGGAGGTACTCCTATTCGATCCCCCATCTTTCCCCGCTAGCCACTACCGCTTCATATCATTTATACCCCGGATTACTCCCGCCTTATACGCTATCTAGTACAGAACCCATCCCCTGGCAAATAGTTACTTTGGGGTGGTACCCAATAGTGCTCTAGAAGCAACTCATTGAGCAGTACTTCTCTGGCCGTATAGCCATGGAACTCGCTTTAAAATATGAGTATTGATAATCTCCGGTGTACAGTTATATAGCAAGATTGCTCAGACCAGTCACTCTATATCAAAGTACCAGACGTACTGTGGGTCACAGCCTATGCGTGAAGCGCATTTGGTACCCTAGCGGTGAGGAAGAGAGAAAAGGTTCACTTTGCGTGTTGCTGGACGAAACATGCAGGTCTATCTTCTAACTCTTCTACCTGCGAAACATCTCGACAATGCACCGAGGAAAGACTAGTAGAGAGGAGGTGAAAGTGAAATAGCAACACGCAACCCGTGGGAGGTTCCGTACGGATGAGATTGAGGCAGAGCATACTTAATTGAGATTCGGGGACGAACAAATTGGTGAACACTAGATTGGGGCACCGTACACAGTAGCCAGAAGCGTCCATGAAGCGGAGAACTTGGAAGTTGTCGGAGACAGGTCTGTCTCAGAGCACACAAGCGTATGTGGCTTCGCTGGAAGCCGCTGCACATAAGTCAAAGCACCCGCTTTCCGATCACCCCCACTTGGCGATCACCTATTTCCCACCAAAATACACTAAAATACACCAAAACTACTCCTTTTTACTATAGCTATAACAGTATAACCTTAGCTTCTCTAATTCTATAAAAATTCCTATAGTTAGTTAAATACTTACTTTTATTATACTAGGTTTTTTTACTTTATTCTTATTAGTATAACTTAAGATATAAGGTTTTATATAAAGATATACTAAAATACTAGTAAATTATTATTAGCTATAACTTAGTATTTACTAGTAGTATAAGCTTAAAACTTTATAAATAGCTATATTATCTACTATATTAAGTAGTTATATTTTTTATATAAAATATATAGTCTTATATAAGCTTATATAAGTAAGTTAAAATTTCTCTAAGAAAAGTTTCTTAGTAAATTTTATATTTAAGTATATACTATAGTATAACTAGTATAGTCTATAGTATAAGCTAGTAAATATATACTTTATACTATAAAGTAACTATATAAAATATTATAGGTTTTTTTACTTTATAATTCTAAAGTTATATAGATTTTTATACTGTTAAGGAATACTAGTAAAATATACTAAAACCTTAACATTTTTACTACTTTAGCTTTAAGTAGCTAATACTTTACCTATACTTAGTAAAAAAATTATATAACTAGTATATAAACGTTTTATATAATTATCTATATATAATAATTTTCTTAGAATTATTAAGACTAGGGTTATATAGTTAAAGCTATAGTAAAAAAGAGCAGTTTTGGTGTAAATAGGTGATCGCAAAGTGGGGGTGATTGGAAAGCGGGTGCTTTGACTTACCTCGCCTCGTAAGCGCAAGTCATCCAGAGTACAGGCCTTGGCCACCTATCTCAACAATGTGTCAGCCAGGGCAAACACAGAGGTGCTTTCAAGTACTCTGAGCACTATCGTCCTGCCAGTGGAGGAGACCAAATCTCATCGTACAACGCACCATAGGCCAATGACCGACTGCAACGTTCAACAAGCTCGTCAATGCCGACAAAACGACTGCTCCTTGGATATTGGGTTTCATGATCACAATTGGACGAGAGAAGCTAACTTGATGGGAGCCAAATTTTAAGTGCGTCTAACCTCCCCATTTGCCCCTCTGATGAAATAGACTGAATAACCCGGCAAGACTTTTACCCACCCTCCATCCTTGGGCATGCCGAACCAAACGCCCCCTTCGCATTTCTTTTGGTATGCACGGTCGCAATTGCTCCAATGGATTGTTTGGCCAGCGCCCTTAATTTCATCAGTGCTTTCTTCCTTACTGGCTGCATTGAAAGCTTCCTGGTCGAACGGGTGTGCTTCCTGCTACTTGTTAGTTGCGTCGCGTCTGGCTCCCTGATCGATAAGCACTTCTACCATTGCTAGTAATTTCTCTTGAGGCGGAGTGCGAGTTCGCTGGACATGAGTACGTCAGAGCTTCTGCAAATTTATTTGCACTGCTGAAAGTCGGGTTTTCATAGTCGGATCTCCATATAAAATCTAACTTGTTCCAGGTGACATTGCACGTGACCAAGTTTGATAATATTTCGAGATACAAGACGAAAGTAATCCCGCTCCATTGCAATACTGCGAAACATTATCAAGATCCCGTTATAAACTCAACTGCTCTTCGTCCCATTCTTAGTATGTGTGCTTCTGGTACCACTCCGTCTTTTCTCCATATTTGCCCATTATCTCCCAAGGGCTTTCGCCCATTTCTTTCTTCAATGACAAGAATGCTGCGTACCATTGACTCGTTTCAATTGCAGAAGATATCGCACTTCTTCATCTTTCGGCTGCCGTGTAAGCTTAAACGTACACCAACCTGCAAACGCTATGTTAAGTAGGAAACGCAAAGTGCTACACGTTATGCACGCCGCAGACTTGGCGACTTGGACTGCTGACTGACGTCGGATATTACGAGCCGGTCAAGAGGAAGCTATACAGCGTGAGGTTGACCGATACATAATAATCGAGGGTCTGCCCCCGAAAAACAAGCCGCTTCAAGAATTAGTAAAATATGGAGCATTGGTATGATCAGTCATCGTCTTTTGTGAGACTTGTTGAGGCCAGTCAGTTTGAACGCGTGGCCAAGTCTCCGAAAAAAACTGTGATCAACGGCCATTACACCTATAGCTTGAGGCAACAACATTGCGTCCCTCCACGGACAGATCTTGAGAGTGGCATGGTATCTGGGCATTGTTAGCACAAACAGTGGCAACAACTGTCCTAATATGGAAAGGTAGTAGGACGGTACGGTACCTTACGGTGGAGACTTCAGACGATACATATTTTATATTAGACTCCACCAAAGGAAAGGGTTAAAAGCTTAGTATTAAGCATCTTTGCACTACATATAATGGATCCAAGCTCAAACAGTAATGGAGCGTGCAACACTGGTTGTACTTGATTTCCGATGACTCCCCGTGGCTCTGTGGTATTAAGCACTGAATATAACTTGAACCTCGAAGTTGATTTTCACACTGCCCTTGCCGGGAGGAAAGAATCAAAGAAATATGGCGCTTCGAGTCTTACATATACATGTACCGTCGGTGGACGCTAGTAGTTCATTTAGGGAAGGTGCTAGACCATCGGCAAGGTGTTAAGGCCACTGCAGTTTAGCCCGTTGAAGCTAGTGGATTGTCTAGATCATCCAAGAGACTGTAGCTTAGGGGGGTTTTGGTCTTGATTCAAGGCTGGACTGATGGTTTCGAGAGACGCAAGATATGATGTTTAAGCTGATAGCTGGGGCTTCGTTCTCATAGTCAGCAGCGATCGCCGATGATGATGTCTGACAGAATTTTCTGCGAGGCTGATTGCCTCCTGTACGGTTTCGGAACAGCGACATATTATACTCGGCGCTGCCAAGATATATCAGATGGGAGACAACAATCGTAGACCATAACGTAAGTCACATATTACACAAAGAGAAGGAAAATAAACCAGGCCACCTAGTGTGATACGGATAACCCTTTCAGTAACGGAATTCGACACATTGCCCCCAACGGGTAAGTAACAGCTTGACCTTTATTCGACAGAGCGTGAACTAAGGGCGGAAACCACTAGAAACGTACCTGCATATTATACCGCTAACAGATTCTCTGGATCTACTATATGTTATGTGTCCAAGTGACATGCTCATCTCGCCCACCCGGCCTTGAGGCGGTGGGTGATTTGTCTGTACCCGAATAGTTTAGTGGAAATATATTAGAGAAAATCAGACTTTGGGGGTAGGAGAAGAGATCGGAATTTAAGAGGGTGTGGCAAAACACGTTGCCTTAGTACCTCCCTCGGATTAAGGATAAACATGCCTAGACAGGCATATTCGAACCCGTATTGTCACTGGTATCACAGCCACAGACATATGCTTTATCGTCATTCGGATTCCCATGATTCATGAGTATAATGGTGTGTATAACTAATGTACCATGCGGCATGTTTTGGATGCTTTCTGTCCGGGGCAGATCATCTTGCTGGGTGAGTTTTCTACAGCTTTGTTTTAGTGCATTGGCATGCTGCAACGTTGGGAGGCTCATGTAGGTACTCAGGCTCGGCCTGGCTGCTTCTCTATACATGTTTGTGCTGACGGCGCACCATACCGGATGGGGACGACGAACATAAGATAAGAAGGACAGCCAAGCCTGCCTTGTGGGCTACGTATTGGAGGTGTTACGGCCAATCTTTTGTGTTTCCCAGGCCCCCCTCCTTTTCATTGCTGGGAAAACGGGTAGCTTGTCCTTGGCGTCCCTCTGAAGGGGGCCCAGCTGCAACCCAAACCACAGGAACGAGCCTCACGGTACCGAAACCCCGGTAGGAGTCTGCTTCCTGCGACGCAGTGAGATACAGGGTGTATGAACCCCCGGCGCCAACGATGCGGATAAGAACGCACGGGGTCGTGCAGAAGACTCCCAGAAACAGAAAAACTGCGTAGCAGCGAGCGTGACGCGAGGCCAAGTATAGAGACGAACAATGCAGACAATGGGATATCGAGCTGCGGCGATTTGGGGATGCGATTGGTGACACCCAGATTGTTGCACGCGACACAAAGACCGTCGCACGTTGACGAGAAACCGCATGCGCCACTGCTGCCGCCCCCCTTCCTCAGCCGCACATAAACACTCAAGGTGCTACTCCCACCAACAAACACATGGACCACGGCATGAGCCATTTAGCATGGGCATCTGTGCAGCCTTGCCAACGTAAGAATACCACCGAGATCAACCCAGCGCCGGGTTCGTTTCCAAAGAACCGCGGAACAAACGACGATGGATGCTGGCTCAAGCCCGGCAGCCCATCAGGCCCAGGGTCCAGGAATAGCCTCGTGCGCTGCTAGCCGCTTCGCGACATGGCAGGTTTCATACGACGCGGCACAGTTTTCTTTCTACAGCCAGTCGGTGTTCTGAATAGCGTTGGCTCCCCCCTGTAGACGAGTCAGACCGAACCAACTCGACAACCACGCCGACTCGACGACAAGTTACTTTTTTCGATGTCGGGGACGGCTGCAGCGACGACGAGAAGCGCCGACCGCTCAACGGTGCGGGCATTTCGCGTGATGGGAAGACGCGCCGTTGCAGACCTTTTTGCTGTCCGAGGTGGCGCACGAATCGGAGCGCGATGCAAGAAGGACGCATGACCCCCGCCCTCCTCTTTCTCTCTCTCTCTCTTTCTCTTTCTCACTCATTCCCCGGATGCGAAATGAAACGAAACTAGAGCGAGCCTATCTGGTGAAGAGTGAAGACTGCAGGTGCCCGTGACTAGTGCGGTGTCCTGTTCTTGCCGCCGCCCGTCCAGACCGTCGGGAAGCATCCAACTAGAAAAAGGGAGAAAAAACACAATGGTGCACCAAGTAATTACGCTAACCTATCCACGGCCGGCGGAAAGGAGCCAATGGTGGAGTTCTCACCGCGCTTTAGCCTAAAGATGACCACAATTGGCCAGCGACAACGGTTGGTCGCCGTCGAAGTTGCGCGTTGGTCCGCGTGCAGGCACACGCATGCAAGGGCAATGCTATCAATTAACGATATCCTTGAAACAAGATTGCTGACCTCGGGGCGGCGGTAGCGGGTAGAAACTCGGGTTCGGTGGTCGGCCTAGTGCTCACCGAGATGCGGATGGGGAAAGCAGGCTAGATTGGCAAATTTACGCCTCTTTTGTTTTTTCTTTTCGTGTTTATTCTCTTCAATCGGGGACGACTCGGCCGGATCCATCAAGGAGAGAAAGACCTGAGTATCCGTAAAACACCCGAATACCACGTGCCTAGGTCCAATAATGATTGCAGGTCACATTACCATCGTGCAAAGCACATGTGAACCATTTCAAGCCATGACAAGCTGGCCCCCCGGTCCCAGCCCATTGCAACTCCGTGCAAAGTAATGGTGAGCTTACGTAGTATTAGGCCCGAAATTACGAATACATCCCGACCCTTGCACATTGGAACATATATCATCTCCTCCTATTGGAGCGCGTCCACGTGCAGGTGCAGGAGGATTCTCTGCCGGGCTCGCTCCATTGGGGCCCGATATCCGACGCTAACGAGGAACGGAGGCGGGGTTACTCTGGGGTTTTACGGGGAGTTGTGGAGCGCCTTTGCGGGGGGCGGGCGGGGAAGAGGATTGGGGGAGGATGGGGTTAGCGGGGAAACACAGTTGTACGGCACAGCTATGCATGGGTTCACCCCAAGCTGGGGCAGGATTCACATCCCAGTTCCTGTCGTCCGTTTGTTTCCATGTGTAGTGGTTGCATTGGGTTGGAGACAGAGAGGGACGGAGAGGGACAAAGAGAGACAGAGAGGGACGGACAGAGAGAGGAGGGGGGGGGGGGGGGGGGGGAGAGTCAGAGACGAGACTGGATAAGCGAGAAAGACAAGACTTTTAATAACATGCAGCCCAGCTCCAGCTCCGTTTTTTTTTTCTGCGTCCTTATCTTCTCTCTGTGTCCTCCTCCTTCACTTCATCCTTCATTCCATCCCTCTCTCTCCCCCTCCCTCTCCCCCCCCCCCATCTCCCCGAGGTTCAGCAAACATGAGCAACCAGACCGACTCCAAGCCGCCCGGCGAAGACCCCACAAAGGTCGAGTCCTACACCGCCGACGTCAACCATGTCTCCGAGGTCGACGAGAAGGCCAAGGCCGCCGACTTCAAGGCCGACGCCATCGAGGCCGAGCAGGCCGAGCAAAACATGGGAGTCCTCGAGGCCGTCAAGCTCTACCCCATGGCCTCCCTCTGGGCCTTCACCATGTCCACCACCATTGTAAGCTTGCTTCCGACCCCCCCGCCCCCAACCACTTCTCCACCGAGTTGCCGCTGACAAGCATGCGACGCCTACCAGATCATGGAGTCGTACTGCGTCTTCCTCATGGGCGCCTTCGTCGCCATGGACCAGTTCAAGGAAGAGTTTGGTGTCCTCGACAGGGAAGGCAAATATCAAATCGAGGCCTCGTGGCAGTCCGCCCTCCAGGTCGGCGGCCCCCTCGGCGCCATCATCGGCGTCTGCCTCGCCGGTCCCATCTCCAGCCGCATCGGATACCGCTGGGCCACCATCTCCGGCCTCATGCTCCTCAACGCCTTCATCTTCATCTTCTACTTCGCCAACTCCCTCGCCGTCATGTTTGTTTCCCAGCTTCTCGAGGGCATTCCCTGGGGCATCTTCATTGCCAACGCCCCCGCCTACTGCTCCGAGATCGTCCCCATGAGGCTGAGAGCCCCTGCCACCCAGATGCTCCAGATGTTCTGGGCCATTGGCGCCATCATCGTCGGCGGTGTCTGCTACGTCTACGAGAGCAAGAGTGACTCGAGCGCATGGAAGTTTGTGCCCCTCCCCTTCCTGACCGTCATTGACACCTGCCTGACAAGGAGTGAAACAGGGTACCTATCGCCCTTCAATGGATGTTCCCCACACCCCTCGCCATCCTCCTCTTCATCGCCCCCGAGTCCCCTTGGTGGCTGGTTCGCAAGGGACGCCTCGAGGAAGCCGCAAAGTCCGTCCGCCGCCTCGGCCGCTCAACGGACCGCACGAGCATCGACGAGTCCATTGCCATGATGCGCCGTACCATCGACAACGAGAAGAGCGTCAAGGATCCCAGCTACGCAGAGCTGTTCAAGGGCACTGACAGATACCGCACCCTCATTGTCTGCGGTGTCTACGCCGCCCAGAATCTCACCGGTAACCTCATCGCCAACCAGGCCGTTTACTTCTTCAGACGTGAGCTTCGCCCGTTTAACTCCCATTAGCTGATGTTTCATCTGGGCTAACGCATACTAAACAGAGGCTGGCATCGGCTCTAACCTCGCCTTCGCCCTCGGTCTCATCACCTCCGCCCTTCAGACCATTTTCGTCATGCTTTCCTGGATCCTCACCACCTACCTCGGCCGACGCACCATCTACGTTTGGGGCTCGCTGATCAACGTCGGCTTCCTGATCGCCCTCGGCATCGCCGGTTCCGTCGGCGATTCCGACGCCGCCTCTTTGGCCATGGCCTCGCTGGGTCTCATCGTCTCGGTCGGCTTCACGCTGGGACCTGCCCCCGCTTCGTGGGTCATCATTGCCGAGACGTCGGCTATCCGCCTCCGCCCCCTTACCACCGGTATCGGGCGTGCGGCTTACTACGCCGTCAACATCCCTTGCATCTTCCTCGCAACCTACATGCTGAACCCGACGGTATGATGCGCCCTCCCATCCGCCTTTCCCCTCTTTGTCCGAAAAGTCCTGCAATAAGCAATCAAATTTACTAACATTACATTGTTTAGGGCGTCGACCTGGGCGGCAGGTGTGGCTACGTCTGGGGTGCAACCGGTTTCGTCTGCTTCGTCATATCATACATCTGGTTGCCGGAGATGAAGGGCCGGTCCTTCCGTGAGATCGACATCATGTTCAAGCGACGCATCCCGGCTCGTAAATGGAAGGATACCGTTATCGACATTAACGATGACGAGTAGATGGGGGCTGCGGCTTTTGTGCTAAGATTAGGTCCTTGACCAAACCAGAGTATACAGGCTCGACTAATGAGTGATGCATTCAAAGCAACCCCAGCTTGAGGGATATTTAAGAGAGAAATGGGGGTAAAGTGAAAGCGTGAAAGCGTATGTCATCAGAATTTCCGACGTCCGCTTCCTGACCCAGAAAGAGGGCAAAGTTTTGGCATAGTAATGTCCAGCAGCAAGAGTCTTTACCATATACCAATACAATCACGCGGTTGCCAACAGTCTAATAGCAGTTTTGTCTACAATGTATCTGGCTCACCTCGACCACGCCGCTCAGCTCACGTTGCGAAGCCTCCGGGCGGCAGGTAGTCACGGGTCCTGGTGGCTGCAAGGGGGTGTGATCTCATGGCAGCAGTCGTCATCCAACTGGACCTACCTCAGGATAGGGTATTCGTATATTCAGGGTTGCGCCAAGTGGTCTTTTCGAACCATTTGTGGCTGATGTTGTCTTGAGTCGAGACGTTCTGTGCCATCTTTCCACCGTCATGCCGACATCAACTTGGAGATGTGAACCAGGACTAGAGGCCTGTCTCACCACAACTGCGGCATGAACTGCCGAGTCAAGCGACGGAAGACTTCGGAAAAATGAGGGTTATGCCGAGTAATGAATAGGTTAAAAACTGCATCGAATCAGATCTTTTAGACACACCATGAGGACCTTCAAGATCCTACCGATGCGAGTTAGCAAATGAGGTATACCAGCATCGCAGCATACAAGATAGCAGATAGAGCAAAGGACACATATTCAGAGAGAGATTCCAGCTTTCCGTTCTGGTATCTTTGTTCATGCAGTGTCATGGTGATAGGGGAAGATCCTCAGATGATTATCTTTCGGACAAACCTATCCAGATGTGGTAAAGTTGCCGGCGCCAACCATCGTGGCTTGCTGGTGGTGCTAGGCCCAAACAGGAAGAGTAAAGTAACAAAACAACGACGGAAGTGAATGAACATGCATTTCCCTGCATCGTTAATAGGACTAACACCAAAAGAACAAAGTGACGAGTTCATCATGAACTAGATTCTAATGCTGACCGCGGGCCCAGGCTCTGGAAAGACTCAAACGAAACCCGCTCGATCTATTGGATGTTGGTGAAATTTTGGTACATGGGACTACTGAAAGTCTCTCAGGCCATTTAACTCATAACATCTGTCCAAACCTATTCGGCCCTGCCGTCTTTGATATATCCGTCTCTCTAGAGGGTTCAAACTGGGTCTATATAGTCCTTTTGCATGATTCAAAGTCAAATTTTCACCAAATCGTCTCTTCCGTCTTGGCGAGGCTCTTTACATCCTTGCCGTCACCTCATGCGTGCGTGTGAACCGCATTGCCAACACGCAGGCAAACCCCGCCATCGCCATAGCTCCGGCGTAGTACGCAGCAGGCCTGAAGTTTTCCAGGCCGTCGGCGCCTCCCGATAGAGAGTAGAGCCCGGAAGCGATCGGCGTGCCCTGATTGGCGGTCAGAAAAAGAAAGAAAGAAAGAAAAGAAGAAGAAGGAGAAGAAAAAAAAGCTGCACATGCGGCCGAAAAGGGCGATCCGACTTACGAAGAAGAATCCGCAAAACCATGTGGTCCAAATCACCGGAATGATGCTGAGTGTATTTTCGGCGCCAAACGTGGCACCGACGGCGATGGGCGTCAGGCTGAAAAAGGCACCGCAGCCGACGCCGTTGAAGACAAGATAGACGGCGAAGATGCCGATGGACGAAGACAGGGGCCATACGACGAGAGAGCTCAGGCTCATGAAGAGCATGCAGATCGCCAGGCTCTCCACGGGGCCCAGCAGCGTGTCCGCGACCCAACCCGCCATGATGCGTCCCAGAGTGGATGCCAGATTCCATGCCGCGAGGATTGTGATGCCGACCTCCTTGGGATAGCCCATCGACCTCGAGAATACGGGGATGAAGTAGGGCGGGATGAACAGCGGGAAGCAGGCCAAGATCGTCCCGCCCACGAGCAAGAGAAACCGCGGTTGCTTGAAGCGGTACCTAGGCCCGTTAGTCCTTGGTTCCTTTTTAGGCTCTACGGATGTTAATCTTACCACTGCAGTTGACGCGAGGCCTTCTTTCCAGAAAAAGTTCTTTGCGGCAAGAAGTACGAGGCGGGTATCGACACCCCCCAGAGGATGAAGCCAAGGATCCGAAATGTCCACGCGACGCCGAGGTCCCTTACGAGGAAGTTGGTTGCGACGCTCATGACTGCGGATCCCAGACTTCCGCCTCCAAAGACGAACCCCATAGCCAGGGCTTTGTGCCTCTTGAACAGGCTCATCGGAGCAGTCGAGACAGACTGTAGGAGAAGCCAGGTGTTAGTCGGGGAGGGGGACGCCAGGGCTCGAGGCTCCGCGGGATCGCATCCCCGAAAGCAAAAGACTCACAAAAACACACAGTCCGCCGCCGAGGCCGAAGACGAGGCCGTGCAGGAAGAACAGCGCGACAACATGCCGCGTCGCAAAGCTCGCGAGGACCTCGCCGAGCCCCATGAAGACGCCGCCAATCAGCGCCGCGAGCCGGTATCCGACCCGGCAGACGATCTTGTCCGCGACGATGCTGAAGCAGACCATGAACGACGTCGCCAGCGAGCCGACGAACGTCAGGGTCGTCAGGCTCGAGCCCGCCGTCTCGACGAGCCGGACTTGCATGATGCCCCAGGAGTAGATGACGCCGAGGTAGACGAACATTGTCAGGGACGAGGCCGCGACCGTGATCCAGGCGTTGCGGCCATCGCACGCCTCCTCTTCTGCTTTCGTCGTCGGGCCGTTGGGGACATCGTCGCTCGAGTGGTCTGTTTCGTGCCCGTCTAGGATCGAGGCCGGCGGTGCGTCGGGGTGGACGGGGTTCGCGGTACCTTTTTCGGGATCCATGGTCGCAAAAAGAAAATTCTCTCAAGCTCTTCCGGATACAAATACATTGAGAAGAATATTGGACAATCTTCTTTTTCTTCCTTTTTTTTTTCTTTCATTCCTCGGTTTTGTGCTGTGTATGCGATTCCTGAAGATTGGACATCGTATGTCGGGAACCGGCTTTCGGCCTTCGGCTTAGGTTCAGAACCGATATTGACGAGTTCCGTTGATGATTATACGACTTGCTAGTAGATCACTCTGATGCAGGGACCCGGCCGTTCGGCTTTAACAACTAGTGTGGAACGAAATGGTAATATAAACTTATCTAACTTTCTGCAAGACACGGTCAAAGTTCCGCAGCCTTCACTATTCTTGTTCCAACAGCTTCACCTCTGTAGCCATGGCACCCGCAAGAGTTGATGAGCTTTTCACGCCGGCCACTAACAGCCAGCCCCCCGTCAGCATCAAATCCCAAGATGGGGAGGGCCGCTTGATGCACCGCTCCTTGGTCCAACACCCGTCGATGGTTGAATCAGCCAGCGGGGTATACCTCTACCTGGCCAGCGGCCAAAAGATCATTGATGCCTGCGGCGGTGCTGCTGTTGCCCTGCTGGGCCACGGTAACGAGGAAGTCATCCAAGCCATCGCCGATCAGGCCCGGAAAGTGAGCTACGTCCACACTCAGGCATACACCACCGAGCCCGCCGAGGAACTGGCCAACCTCCTTCTCGACGGCAGACCCCACGGTCTGGAGAAGGCGTTCTTCGTCAGCAGCGGAAGCGAGGCTATCGAGTCGGCCTTGAAACTGGCTCGTCAGTACCACTATGAAAGGGGGCAACCCCAGAGACTGCACGTCGTCAGCAGACGACAGGCATACCACGGCAATACCATTGCGGCTATGTCCGTCTCCACTGTCGCGGCGAGAAAGGTCCCCTACCAGGGCTTCAGCTACCCTCACGTCTCCCACGTTTCGCCCGCATACGCGTACCAGTACCAACGCAACGACGAGACCGAAGACGAGTACACGGCTAGACTCCTTTCAGAAGTGGAAGCGGAGTTTCAGAGCATCGGCCCCGGAAACGTGATTGCCTTCGTCGCAGAGACCGTGGTCGGTGCCACCGCGGGATGCGTGGCGCCCCCCACCGGCTATCTCGCTGGCGTTCGTCGGATTTGCGACGAACACGGGGCCCTTCTCGTCCTCGACGAGATCATGTGCGGCACAGGACGCACCGGGACGTTTTTCGCCTTTGAGCAAGAGGGTGTCGTCCCCGACATCGTCACCGTCGCCAAGGGGCTGGGAGGCGGCTACAGCCCCATGGCCGGCGTTTTGATCCACGAAAGGGTGGTCGCCGCTCTTCGACAGGGCTCCAACTCTTTCAGTCACGGACACACATACCAGGCCCATCCTGTGGCCTGTGCCGCCGCCTTGGCGGTCCAGAAAATTTTGAGGCGGGATCACCTTGTAGCCCGCTGCGCTCGGCTGGGCAAGCAGCTCGAGGCCGTGCTACGGAATGAGTTGATGAACTGCCGATCGGTTGGTGATATCAGGGGTAGAGGACTATTTTGGGGAGTGGAGTTTGTTAAGGATCGGGAGACCAAAGAAACCTTCGATCCCAAAACCCGGTTTGGGCTCCGTGTCCAAGAACGAGCCTTTGAGAAGGGCGTGGCTCTGTACCCTGGCGCTGGCACAGTAGACGGCTCAAGGGGTGATCATGTGTTACTTGCACCGCCGTTCATAATCACAGACGAGCAACTCAGGGAGGTCTGCAGAGTCCTCCGAGAAGCAGTTGAAGAGATTGAGGCGGAAACGATGTGAGAGGTGCAGCGTCATGGAACGATACGAAATGGGCTCAAGCTCAGAAAAGTGCACCACAGTCGCCATTGCAGAGGAGCAGGCATTAAGTCTGTTCTTGATTTCGCGTTGTCTAGATATCTAAGTGAATGGATAGTTGCGGCATATTGTCACGCGAAAATGACGCCGTTAAGTGCGGGCAATGATTAACGTCGTAATATGCTCACAAGTGAAATTTATATACCCGCGCCAGGCGCCGTCGACCCGCCCGATATTGTCCTCAAACGAGGCCATCCCGAACGAACCTCTCGTGGCACAACGATAATCTATAGCGCCCCTGTGTTGATCGAAGAACACCCAGTCTTGCCGATTCGCAATCAAGTTAGAGCAAACAGCTCTGAAGTATTAACATCTTCTAGCATCGACCACCAATTGGGCCAGAGACCCTGGTCATCTATGGCCCCCGTAGCGTCTATCAAAGTGTGGGCGTTCAGGCCGATGCTGTTGTTTCGCTGCTTCTCGGTTGGGAAACCTCCTTCTGCGGCGCCGATTGAGCTTCTCTCAACATTGTTGATCTCCTCTAGATGCTCCGCTGACCTATCCACGACCCGGAACTCATGCACGGACTGGTGAAGGACGCTGAAGTCGAACCGAGATCGGCCACGATACCTCTGAACGTCCGAAGTCGCCCTTTGGTACATCAGAGAGCCGTTCTGGATAGTTTTCAGCTGCCGCGTGTTAGTCCCGCCGTGGCATCCGGACGCTGCCAGAGGTTTTGTTGGATGCTCACCCAACCGTCGCCGAGGTCCCAGACCTCTCGAAACTTTTTGAGATATTCAATGCTCGAGTCCATCAGCTCCTCGGCTCTTGTACCATAACCGCAAGTGATACGTGGGAATCTGAAGCCGTAAAGATTGATGTAGCATGAAGTGAAAGCGCAAAAGCCCGCAAAGGGCGTCATGACTGCCACGCCGCATTCCGAAGCCTCTTGGAGGATGCTCGCAAGATTTGCAGCTCCTTCGAACAGTTCTTTGGCGCTCTGCTCCCACCAACCCGGAGGAGCTTCAGCCTCCAGGGTGGGTGGGTCAATCGGCCCCTGAGGGGTCATGTCTAGAGTCGGTAAAAAAGGGAAGTACTCTCTCTGAAGCATTATGATGCTGTCAGGTCTCAACAGTCAGTTCTGGGCCTGGCTCTTGAGTCAGAGCACGACTCACCTTTGATAATAGAGCAGGTTGAGATAAACAAACGATTCCCCGTATCCTAGAGTTGCATGCGCCGCAACACTATTGTCGGGATAGTGCAACCGACGGTGCTGTTTCAACCTCCAATCTTCAAGTCTGCGGCGCCAGCACGCCACTGGAGATGTTGGCACCCAAGGACAGTTCTCTGGCAGACACATCCCCGGCGCTCTGCGCCCTTCATTGAAGACGAAGGCCATTATGTCGGAGTAAATGTCGAAACCGTCCGCCATGATACCAAAGCTTTGGTCAAGATCGAGGTAAACAAACGTATCTGCCCCATTTGAGGCCGAGCCTTCGCCAGGTTGCTCAGACTGCGCTGAAGTTCCTGCTCCAAGGGCAAATTCCGTGGAGGTAGGTGGCCGCGGGACATTGAGCTTGGCCATTTCTGCTTTCGGTAGTACGCGCGGATTATACGTACCAGAACTGACCATGCAGTCCATTATGAAGCACGCCCAGAATGTCCTTGCTTCAATGGCGGGAGCGAGGCTGTTTGGCTCGTTACGGTGAGAGATCTCGAGAGGGAAAGGCGCAACTCTTGAACTGTGAAGCAGCTGCATCATACGGATCGCGATACCTGCATGCATCATGTCAGAAAGAAGGTATCTTGCGGGTCGGTATTCTTACCACAATGCATCCAGGCTTTGTGAAAGTCGCGTGTGCCCCATTCGTACAGCGTCAGTATGAGCAGTGCCTGTATGACCGTTACATCTGGCGGCTGCAGTATGCATGCTGCCAAGACGCCGCACGCATAAGAGGCATACCGTTCGCTGTCATGCACGAGCCGCGTTCGCAGTCGATCCGAGTCTGGTTTTTGGGTTTTGGTCATTGCAAGTACGGTTGCCAGCAATGCTTTACATTCCCTCGGACAGGTTGATCTGAAAGATTGCATGAATGAGGATGGGTGGATGACACGGAGTTCCGGGAATTTGCGCCAGAAAGCCTCCAGTGCGATGAATACTACGTCTTTGGGAATCTGTTCGAGATGCCTGTCCATTTCCTCCCGGCCATCTCGAAAACCCACCCCCGAGGGGGACGCTGGACCCCGAGATTCGGGTGCGGAGATCAGACGCCGCTGGGGGTCGGCATCGTGATCGTGCGGTATTGACGGCGCCTCCTCCGTCGCTCTCCGTGCCTGTTTAGCCGCTCGTCTAGTAGACGCGACCTGCGGCCTAGTCAACGCGCAGTCGAATCTTCCCGACTTTTCGCATTTGTTGCATGGCGGAGTTCCGCTATTGACGCATTTGACCTTGCTCCGCCTGCCGAGTACTCGGGGTATTAAGCGGTGCTGATCTCGGAGCGGACGATCGCCGGGGCGGGGACCGAGGCTGGGACGACTTACCGGCAAGATTCGCACGAAAGACTGGACCTCATTCTTTTTCCCGATGTAACAAAATTTGTCTCGGCTCTGGTGAACGAACCGACAGAACGGGAATGAAGTTTTCGGCTTACGGTTTTCGGCTTGGTCACTGTGGGGCTTGGCTCGATGGATCCATATCAGTCTCATTAAAGAATCCAGTATCCGAGTCTCTCCGATGCAGAGTAACTATCAGGCTACTCTCTGAGCGAGTGGAATTAGAATTTTGTAGCCTTCAAGAAGGATTTCGGCGTGCCTGTGAGCGTCCGACGCTCAAAGGATGGTGATTTCTTACTTGACCGCTAGAGCGCCGAACCAACGACAAGTTCGAGTTACTATGCACGAGCTTGAGTCATTGACTACCCACTGTAGATTTGATCTTAGCATATTGGTGTCCTCTGCTATTGAGGAAGGTCGAACATTGTCAATGGTATCAACACTGGGAACCGTGACGAACGGACAATAAAATATGGCTCAAAATCTCCATCTTCCAGTAATGAGAACATCACAATCGTGGCTTGACGCAATTCGACACGCATACGTCCAGCCCAGTACTCTCTGTCCAACGCTTTTAAGTCGTCCCTCTGTCAACGTAACGGTTGCACTGAACAGTTTCAGAGTGAGGTGTGGATACTAGATGGGGCTCCTACTGCTATGCACATCACTGTGCCGCGCAGGTATAAAGATATATCATGAGTTAATTACTCAGGAGCTATAGAAGTCTATCCTTAAAGCATAACCAAGTCTACCCTATATATAAATCTTAGCTCCTGTTAGTATACTATAGACTAATCCATATATATCAGTCCTCTGTTACAGAAAACCCTTAGTATATTAGTTCTAGCGTGGAGCGCTTATTGGATACCAGTTCCTCTTATTGCCACGTGATCTATACCATAGTTCTTCTGTTCCGGGGAGTCATCTGCATGACCTTTTCCTTTACAGACTGTATCACGATTGTGCTGCCGGCGCTTCCAAAGTCTGGTGGGGCTGGCGGTGGCTATAGTTTGTTGGGTTGTAACATCAACATCATGGCAGGTTACTTTCTTCTTTGCTTTGGGTATTGGCATCAATTAATCCGTCTCGTCAACGCTTATAGAACCTAGATACTGGGCCATGACTCCTCTGCTTCCAGTATTGTCTTCCGCCCCAGATGTCCTTAGCCCTTCCACGCTCCCATTCACAACTTCCAGTCCTGGAAGCGGTTACGCCCGAAAGGCACGAGCACCTTTCTTGCCACCTGGGCAGATAATTAGCTTCTGTCAAATGGAGCCTAGTTAGGGTTCGATTTCTTACCAGCTTTGTTACCAGTAGCAGCAGCAGCAGCACCACCACCACCACCACCTGCACCACCTCCGCTGCCTGCCTGTTGCACAACAACGCAGTTGCCGAATCCACCAGCCGTTTTGAAGGACGCAAGGCACAGGTCTCCTGAAGCTCCACCGCTGCACTTGGTACCAGCAGGGAGCGAGGCGGTCACCTCCTCGGTGCCCGTGCTTGCTGGGGCCTGTGGTTGATTCTGTTAGAAGACTGCCACAAACCCATCCGTATGCTTCTAGGGGAGAGACTCACGAGCTGGCCGTTGGCTGACACGTCACCATCCACAAAGGTTTTGCCGTCTCCGGCAGCGTTCACCTTCATGGTGACCTGGCGCGAACCGTCCTTGCCACTGGAAATACGAGTTAGTGTTACCCCAACGACGGCCAAGGGCAAAGTATACGGACCCATTGAAGTTCTGGACATTGACTGTGAAGGAGCCCGAGGCATCGGCCTTAACCGCGGTCGAGCTATCAATGGCCGACGCAACGTTCACGCCGTTTCCACATGGTGCGTTGTTGGACGGCCTCTTGACGTCCTTGCGAGCAGCAGTGCCGGAAACCCCCAGGACCGGGTTGATTGCGGCATGGGCGGCAACCTGGACGGCGGAGAGCGCCAGAACAGCACTATAGACGAAGAGCGACTTGAGCATCATGATGCCGAAGGGTGTAAATGAGTCTTTGGGAAAAGACTGTAATAGGTACCACCAGGGTACTAGAAATCAAGAAGAGAATAGAAGAAAGAATGACGGAAAGGCAAGAGAATGAAGAGAATGCGATGGTGCGGTCTTTCTGTGCTTCATCTTGGCGCTGCCTCGAGGCTTTTATCGTGAACAATGGAAGCAACACGATTCAAGGCCCCTGTTACACAACCCGCGAAATCACGGTTACGGAGCAGTTCCCACACGATGCTGGTGTGTCCGTCCACGCAGGGGGCGGCCAGCAGCTCCCTTGGGGCCAACTATAACCGGCTTGCCCTGACCCTTGAGTGTCGGCTACACCTTTCATCTTATTTTTTTTAAGCGAGCCCAGAGCGATCCCGGCAACTCCACGCTATGGAGTGCATTCTCACGTAGATCTAGTGGATTCTGTGGCTGGTTTCGACCTATGCTAGAATGCCGGGGTGATGAGGTGAAACCATGACTGTTGTTACAACTCAGCGGCAGCAGATGACAGCATGCGTCAAAATCGTTCAGGTGGGCGTCGTCTCTGACAGGCCCACAGAAAGTAGATCCCCAAGTTCAGCCTCTGTTTTAGGTATAGTCTTAACCCTTTTTTTCCCCCATGGATTTGTACGGAGTTGCCTCTAGACCCTCAACGCTGAGGATTCCTTGCGTGGGGTGAAACAGGGGTTCCTTGAACGGAGAAACCGCAAATCTGACGTCTTTGGATGCTGCGCCAGGGCGGATCACCAGCAATGCTGGAGTCTCCAAGCCTAAGCCACAGTCAACTGTTCGAATTTTTCCAGACTTAGCAGTTGTCGCAGCATCAAATTCTTGACTGGTTTATACACGGCTATGCGCCTGAGTGAAGTTTTGGGAGAAGAAACGAGAAAGCTCCCGCAGTACGGATACGCCAAGACGAGCAATTCGTTGATCTCTGGTAGAACCCGCAGATCACTGATACAGTCCCATGTCGAATCCACCCACAGGTGTCACCCTGATCCCTCTGGCAACTTGAACCGACGCTAAGTTTCATGATCTGATATAGGCAAAGCTTAATGGGGGTGCTGTACTCTTCACCAAGTGGCTTAGAAGTTAGGATGAAATGTCCTGCTACCTATATGGTAAAGTGCAGCATTAGTCCCAACCGTTTGGGATTCGACCCGTAACCGCCCCACCATCGAGTGAGGTTATTGATACCGTAGCGTTTCATTACGAGTACCGAAATTCACTTCCGTCCGGATCAACTAATCCGCCAGTGCCAGACTGCGAAAGCCATAGGTCAATTATTTCGCTTACCCTTTTTTTCAGACGCCTACATAGTAGGTCAATCCGCTGGTACCGGATTGCTCAAGCGTGAAAATCTTGCCACAATGTGCTTGCTGCAAGTCCAACGTCTCCCATCTCGCATTAACAGTCGCAGGCGGCAATAGCGCATCCGTTATTGCAGCCTGGCAACGCAATGCTGGATTGTTGTTAGCAGTCCAAACTTAATTAATTAGTTTAGGAGGGCGCGTCTACCAAGGCAAATAACGGCAGCAATTCTGGAAGTGGTGGCGGGTTACGGTACTACGGCTGAGAGCAGAGGAAGGCGAGAGAAGAAGAACGATTACGTCACGGAGCAAAGAGTGATCCTCCTACCTACACTATTGCGATCTTTGCAGAGCGACGGTTGATCCGGCTGGCAACTGTATATATAGCTGAGATAAGACTGGGGCTTCTTGGCTGATCGTCATGCCAATCAGGAACGTCTAGCTCGGCGTGTACGGCACTAAGAGCATGTACTTGGCAGATCATATTTCTTCTCGACTTGACTCGTGTGTTGAGACGATGTCCCTGAGCTCGCTTGCCCGTCACCGTCATGTTAGTTTCAGTCATTACGTTCCAGGCTGTTACAGCGTAATAATAACCGAAGGATGGATCTCTCGCAAGGATGATGTGGATGTTTGAACTGCTCGCTTTTCCTTGCCGCCTAGGCTCGCGAACCAAGACATCCACGAACAGACAGGCATCACAATAGCTACCGACGGTAGGTCGGCGTTGAGTTTTGATCAACTCCAGCCCAGAAGATACTCATAAAGATACAATCAGGCATGCAATCGGCGGCTGTTGGGCCGACCCCTCGAGCCTCTCATGCGCAAAAAGAACAGGAAGTTGGATTGTGACACTAATGTCCTGTTCAATCGAAGGGCATTGTTGTGTCATTCAAAGAACTTCCATCGCAAAAAAAAAAAAAAAAGAAGAAGAAGAAAAAAGAAAAAAAACGCCGCCACAATCCCGAGATATCAAACGTCCCCCTCCTGACCCCCTTCCGAGCTCCCGAGCTCCCAGATCGCACACGTCTTTGCTCAAGCAGCTCGGCACGCGCCTACGGGGATACCCAGGAGCCACGTCGCCCCCCAAAACTTGCCCGCGCTCTCCTTGGCACCGACCCGTAGCTCCCTCTCGACCGCGCTCGCCAGCGGCCACCTCCACCCGAAGACGGCCTCGGCGGCGGCCGGGGCCCAGCCGCGGGACCCCCCGATGTCGGCCGGCGTCTGCTGCGTGGTCATCCACGGCGACGATGATGATGACGACGACGACGACGACGACGACGACCCCTCTCCATCCCGCCCCGTCGGCGGCGGTGGGTAGGCGCGCGACAGCCGCGCGACCTGCGACGCCGTGGCCGGGGCCGTCGCGGGTGCGGGTGCGGCGCGGGCGACGGCCCAGTACAGCCTGCTGAACGCCTCGACACCCCGGAACAGCGCCTCGTCGAACGCGTCCGGGTCCCCGCTTGCGCGGCGGAGGAACTGGAGGTACACCTGCGTGAGGCGGAGCGCGTCGTTGGCGCGGCAGTCGCGCAGCTGGGGAGTGTCGGCCGTCCAGAGCGCCGTGGCGTGGTACGGGTGGCCGGGCTCGCGGGCGTTGCCGAGGTCGCCGAGCTTCCACCGCCCCGGGTCGCTCTCGGAGCCGACGAAGACGTTGTCGAGCTTGACGTCGTCGTGGCAGAGGTTGTGAGCCGCGTGCAGGTCCTCGAGGGCCGCGAGGAGGGACTCGAAGGACGGCCGGAACGCGCGGTCGAGCTCGCGGTGCGAGGTCGGGCCGCCACCGCCGCCGCCAGCTCCGGAGGCGCGCAGCTTCTTGGCCAGGTTCTTGAGGGTGCCCGACTTGAGGAACGGCGTGACGAGATGCCACTTTGGTGACAGGAGCGGGTCTGCGGCGGCTAGGAAGTAGTCCTTGACGGGGACGAACATTTCTTTGTTCGGACCGTTGCCGGGCGGCGGTGAGCTGCCCTCGTGTCCTCCCACCACCAGACTGGCCGGTATCTCTGTCGGCCACCTTCTCGGCGGCCCGCCCGTGTTCAGCATGCAGTTGCGGAACGGGCTCGACTCCTCGTCGTAGACCTTGATGACGGTGTTGTTGAACGTGAACGTCTCCCCTTCGCGGCCCTTTCCGAGCCTCTTCCAGTGCCGCCTGTTGTCGAGCAAGGCGCGGCGCTCCGTGTTCGTCACGTCCGCGTTGGACTCCCACCCCGTGCCAGTAAGGACCGCTGTATCGTGCTCCGACAGGTTGCCGAACACGGTCGGCAGGTACTTGAGGCGCATGGCCTCTCGATATCGAAAATGCAGCTCGAGGACGTGGTACATGACGATGATGGACGCAACGGCGAGGATCCGAAGAGTCAGCCGGGCGGCGAACGACTTCAGCCCCCTCCGGCGAGCCCCCACGGGGCTCCAGTTCCGATCTTTCATCGTCGTGTACGAGCCAGGATATGCTGAATGGCGAATTGCGGTAACTTGCGTATGAGAAAACACTCCCCCAATCCTCCCGGAGCAGAGGAGCGGGAACCCCCTCTCATCTAATAAAGACAACCTGCCAAGGAGGCCAGATGCCGTCAGAAGTACGCGACCCCATCTTTGGAGGTATGAACCGAACTCACGAGATGAGCAGGCAGAGAGGGGACAACTTAGTTGACTGGAAGGGCAAGCTACGCGACAACGTCTAATGTGGTGACACACCGCCAGACGCGGAGGGGGGGGGGAGGGGACACGTCGTCCAGCCATCCCCGTCATAACCTCCCACCCACTCAAAGCAGGCTTGGCTTGTGACAGTATATAGGACCCGTCTTCTTGGCCGCTGAAACGGGCTCATGAGATGGGCTGGGCCGACGTTCTTCGTCGTCATGTTGGCGCCCACAAACAGGGTGGGAGAGCCAAGGGTAGCCAGCCATGGCAAACATGCGCCCCAAGCTCGGCCACACCATTCCCTTCCCTCCATTTGGTTCTCACATCTCTTGATGGATGGGGCTCACGGCGTGAGATCCGTTGCACCACTCCATGCGAAGCCGATCCGGAGGCCGGCCAAGAGGGTGTGTGTATGTGTATGTGTGTATGTGTATGTGTGTGTGTGTATGTGTGTATGTGTGTGCGTGCGCGTGATTGAGACCAATCAGCGCGTCATGCGCGACTCCTTTTCTTTGCCCCCCCAATGCTGCTTTCGGAACTGAAAAAAAGAAGTCAGCTTGGGACGCCAGGAGATGGCGCCGGCGAACATACGATTCAATCCTGAGACCCTGCCAAGATCCAAGGCACCCGAAACCTCGGGATGACCTCCAGTCGCTCCTCTCGCGGGCGATTTTGGAGGACCAATGAAATGTGGTGGAAGGGGTGGAAGTCAGATTAAGGTCCATCTTGTGGTGTGTGAGCGGGGGAGTCCTCCCTCCAAACTCCTCGCAAACTCGGCGTCTGCCGACGTGCCCCGGTGGACTTTTTTGTCTTTCCGCATCGGACGTGTGTGCTGGACCTTTTTTTTCCCCTTCCCAGCCACAGTGCTCAGATGGCCTCCCAACGGCAACGATTTCCTCTCTGGCTCCCCCTTCTCCCTCCCTCCCTCTTCGTTCGGCTGAGTTCGCTCGCTCGTCCGCAGGAGGGTAGCCACCGCCAGGGCCGCATATTTTCCGAATGCGGTAACCTCCGGAGTCTCTTGGGGGGTGCGGGTGATACACCGTTGATCAATGCTGAGTTGAAGAGAACGAAAAGCCCCATCATCGACTTCGTTCTGTGCGACTCGTGAATTGGTGAAATCAGAAGAAGTGAAACCAGCCCCCTCGCGTCTGCATCTATTCTACCCACAGACAACCAAAGCCGCACACACACACACACGGCGCCACGCCAAGAAACCCAAACGATCGGCTGCGGCGCGGATTGAATCCAGGCCTGTTTGAACTGCCCTATGCAAAGAGCCCCAAGCTCCGAGTCGCCCGCCGTCCGATGTGGCAAAGTCCCAACGTCGCGGGACCGGCTGAAGCTTTTCTTTCTTTCTTTTTTTTCCCTTCTTTTTTCTGCCCAAAGCTTATACGGTCTTCTCGTCACCCTCTCCCCCGTGTACTCTGTAGAAACAGATAGAACCGGGTAGTCCGGATCAACAGTCTGAACCAACCTAGCGAAGCCCTTTTTGGTGTCCAATGTTTCCGCGCCCCCTTTCCTTCCCGTGCGTTCTGGGATGCGGAAATAGGGGGGGGGGGGGGGTTCCTCCTCCCCTCCTCCGCCGAGATGTCCAAGTTGAGAACTCAATGCCACAGGCGTCAGAGCAGCTGGCGTTGACTTTGTACGGGATGGGGGTTAATGTCGTAGAGCCTGGTTGCTCTTGTCGACTTCCACACGGCGAGAATTTGAACGACATGCAACGTAGTCCGTCATGGCCGGGCTTTGGTTGCTCGTCGGTGTCCACCGCTCGAGGCACTGTTGAAAGCTCGTGGAGTCGCTTTGTCGTGATTCGAAGGGAAGGGAATGGTGAGAAGAGGACCACGGAGTGGCCCGACCTCTCTTCTGAGCGTGGCTGCGCCTTTGCCGTGGTATGTATGATGAACAATAAATTGATCAAAAAGTCGGCTCAGTTCTTGTCCTGACCACCGTCTCTCAATACCCCAAGCCTCGCCCAGCACGCGTTTCCACGATGCCCCATGACGCCCTCGAAGGTCTCGGCGAAGGTATACCAGCGCGGCGGCGTCTGAAGCAACAAGAGAACACAGCAGGCGGTGTTGCATAACGGGGCAGCCAGGTCTTTGGTGGGTCATGCCCGTGGGAACGATGAGATGAGCAAAAGCACTCTATGATGGAAAGATGAGCGAGCAACCCCCCCCTAATGGGTACGAGGCCAAAGAAGGCGTATTTACTCCTTGGGCATGTGTCAATCACCGGTCCAAAGGTCTTTGTCAGTCAACTTGGGCGCAGGAGCGGGTAAAGTCAATCAAAGACCTGGGCCCAAGCGCGAGCACAGCGTCATGGTCGTATCATTTCAGCGAGCCTCGACATCGTATAGTCTTACAAAACTTTTGGAACATTCAACTCGTGGAGTCTATATATGTACATTCTCTTGACAAGCTGAGGCAACCCAACAACTCCCTGATAGGTTGATCTTTTTTTTGAATACCGAATTAGGCCCCCAGGTTAACTTTGGAATGCGGAAAATGCTGAAATAGATCGAAAGCACTTTTTGAGGATTTTTGTTGTTTTTCGTATTGTTGCCCCAGAGGACCGGCGTTCTTCAGGATGAAACCCGCCCGTCGCCCGTTCAAACACTGGTCCCAATGCAAAAAGGGAAGATTTTTGTCGAAGCTGGATCTCGATTGTGGCCGACAAGACCCAACAAAGCTGGTGGTATAAGATGAGAGAGAGCAAGATGCATGGACGCCTCCGAGTTCGAAAAAAAAAAAGATGAGATTAACAAGAAAGAGATGGGCGTGATCAGTTTAGCCGTGGAGGCCACACGTTCTCTCGCGCATCAGCTCGCGGCGCTTCTTGTCCTTTTCTGTTTGGGGGGGTCAGCTTATGATCTGGTTAGGGAGGGCAATTCACGGCAATACTAACCTCCATCCCATGTCAGGAACTCGTGGAGGGCTGATCCAGACGGCACCATGGGCAGAACGGGCACCTTCTTGTCGGTGACGACCTCGAGAAGGGCAGGGCCGTCGGTGTTGATGAGCCACTTGAGAGCGTCAACGACCTCATCGGGCTTGATCACTCTGCGGTGCTGGACACCCATGGCATCGGCCAGCTTCATGAAGTCGGGGTTCTGCTGGTGGGTGTGGGCGTAGCGGTCCTCGTAGAAGAGGTTCTGCCATTGCGTGACCATGCCCTGTTCCTCGTTGTTCAGGACAATAACCTTGACGCCGATGTTGAACTGGGCGGCGGTGGAAAGCTCGGTGAGGGTCATGTTGAAGGAGGCGTCGCCGTCGATGTCGATGACGAGAGCGTCGGGCTTGGCGACCTTGGCGCCGATGGCGGCGGGCAGGCCGTATCCCATGGTACCCAGGCCACCAGAGGTGATCATGGTTCTAGGGTGTCTCCAGCGGAAGTGCTGGGCAGTCCACATCTGATGCTGGCCGACACCGGTGGAGATGATGGTCGTCTCCTTGCGGTCGGCGGTCAGATTGCTGAGCTCCTCGATAAGAGTCTGGGGCTTGATCAAGCCGGAGCGCTCAGCCTTCTCGTAGTCGGACATGGGCCACTTGGCCTTCCACCCCCTAATCTTGTCGAACCACTCCTTGCGGTCGTCCATCGACTTGGGCTCCAGGAAGGGCATGAGGATGCGGAGATTGGTGGCGACGTCACCCTCGACGGCCTCGGTGGCCTGGACGACCTTGTTGATGTTCTTGGGCATGATCTCAAAGTGGACGATGCCACCACGGCCCTCAGCGGCGGCAGCCTTGGCGCCGGGGGCAAACTTGGCGACGTTGAGGGTGACACGGTCGTCGAAGCGGGCACCGAGGGCGATGATGAGATCGGCCTGCTGGATGGCCATGTTGGCGTAGGCGGAGCCGTGCATGCCGAGCATGTGAAGGGACTTCTCGTCGAGCTCGTCGAAGGAGCCCAGGCCGTGCAGGGTGGTGGTGACGGGGATGGACATCTTCTCAGCAAGCTCCTTGAGGATCTCGGGGCCGCCTTCGGACTGGGAGATACCCTGGCCAGCGTAGATGATGGGCTTCTTCGCAATGTTGACGAGGTCGGCGACGCGCTTGATGGACTGCTCGAGCTGCTTCTGGAGCAGAGCCATGGCGGCTCTCGAGGCGGCGCTGGGCAGAGAGGGGAGGTCGGTCTCGGTGGGAATGGCGCGTCTCAGGACACCGGCAGTGACGTCCTTGGGCAGGTCGACGAGGACGGGCCCGGGGCGGCCGCTGGTGGCGATCTCGAAAGCCTCGTTGATGCGGCGGGGAAGCTCGGCGATGTTCTTCACCATGACGTTCCACTTGGTGCAAGCGCGAGAGATACCGGTGACGTCGGCCTCCTGGAAGGCGTCGCTGCCAATGGCAGAGGTGACGACCTGACCGCAGAAGACAACCATAGGGGTACCGTCGGAGAGGGCGTCCTGCATCGGGGTGATGACGTTGGTCGCGCCGGGGCCGGAGGTGACGAGGACGACACCGCACTTGCCCGAGGCGCGGGCGTAACCCTCAGCCATGTGGCCGGCACCCTGCTCGTGCTTGGGCAGGATGAAGTCGAAGTGTTTTGAGTTGTAGATGGCGTCAAAGACGGGGAGAATGGCTCCTCCGGGGTATCCAACTATAAGTCACGGTCAGCCATGTCTCTCTCTGTCTCTCGTCAAATAAAGAAAGAAAAAGGCATTGCTTATGGTGGAGGGAGGAGGGAGGGAGGGAGGGAGGGGAGGCGCAATAATTAGGGGCCACCAACAAATGTGCTTAACGTTGTGTCTCAACATCATCTCGTGGAAGATCTCGCCTCCAGTCTTGCCAATGAAGCTGTATACTGGTAAGCATTTCCGCGCGCTTACAGTCGGACGATGACGTCGGGCACGGCTGCGAGGGCTACATACGACTCGTCCATCTCGGGGCCACGGGAGGCGACAAGAGGCTGGACATGGCTACGGTCCTTGGCGGCATTGAAGGCGGGTGCGGGCTTGCTTCGAACCTCACTAGAGTTGGGAAGCACTCTTGTTAGTCAAACCGTCGCATGAGTCACCTTGTGGTATCCCTCCCCCCCCCCAACCAGAGACGGCTGGGAAGGCTGCACAAACGGACGGGAGAAAGAGCAGAGCAGGCAGCGAGCTTACGGAGCGGGCGAGGTGGCAGAGGTAGCCTGATGCCTCACGCCGGAAGGACCTCTCTTCGCGGCCTGGACGGCAGCAACGGCGGACGAGGTGGTGAGGGCGCGGGGAGCGCTCGGCGTCGAGATGGCCTTGAGGGCGCGGGTGGCGTGGCGGCTTCGGAGCATCATGATGGGCGGAGAGTGGGGAGGAAAGAGAAGAAGTCACTCGGCGTGATGCCTCGTCGAGATCCTTGGGGTAAAGAAACAAAGGCGGCTCGTCGAATTGGACGATCGCAGGGGGGGGTGAAGAAGGTTGCAGAAGTCGAGGGTCGTCGATGGGGGGGGGAAGGGAAGAATGGAAGGAGGAGAGAAGCAGTCACAAGGTTTGACTGCGAGCAAATTGGGCAGATCGCAAAATCAAATTCAAGATTCGGACGGGGGGCGCACCAATGCACACAAACATGGGTAGACTAGTGACTACCTACAATACTCTCTCGCACACGCCGGCAGCGGTAGCTCGAGGAGTCAGAGCGGCAGGGGGGGAGGGGATGGGGACAATTGGGTTGCCGGGGTGCCTCCGGTAAAGGACCCTTTCAACTTTTCAATGACGGTTTAGGCCTGGACGGTATGCAAACTTAGGTACCGGTAGGCAGACCATTCCATTCCGGCTGTGCTGCTGATTCCGAGGCGGGTAGAAAAGAAAGAAAAAAAATTATTATCATCGGCCGCCAATGTGTGGGGTAGCCAAGCTCTGACTGGCTGGAAGCGAACAAGCGTCACCCATCGGGAGACGTGCACGGACCAAGGATCCAATCTGGGGAGGCGATATCGGCCCCCCCCCCCCCCCCCCCCTTCCTCCTTCCTATCCATTCTTCCCTTTCTTCCTTTCTTTGCCCTTTGGAGTCTTGCCTGGCAGACAGACACTTTAAGTCTTACTTGATAGGCAGCTTTGGTTTGGTCGCTTGCGGTCTTCTTGTCTTCTTGTTGGCTGACGCCATCTTCCTCCTGCCCGCTCCCTGCATCCTGCCGTCCACCGCCAATTGCTATGTCTTCATTCGTAGTCTATCCGTATGTCCCCTCCTCAGCTCTCCAAATTTGCATCTGTATGCATGCACATCCGTCCGTCCAAGACTGGATTGGTTTATCCCTCAACCCTATTGGCTGTAGAACCCCTCTCCCCCCGAACCGCAGCGGGTGCGAAGGCGCGTATTGTACGGATAGGTACACTACTAGGTATGTACAACCGAGGGGAAGTGGGAGGAAGCAAACGCTTTGTCCGCATTTTCCCCGCCAACCCTTTCGTGACAATAAAAGGTGTGGAAGAACGGGAGGCAGCGGGAACAAGTCACAGAGCCACCTCCCCCTGTTGCTATCTTTTCCTATCAAATTACCCCGGCTCATTAGGCTACGCGGTGAGTAGATATCTATCTACGTATGTACACCTCTATATAGGTATTCTTTTTTCCTAAAGATAGACCCCGAAGATAGACCCCAAGGAAAGAAATACTTCTTTTTCCCGGGTCAACTCGCTACGCTAGCATTTAGAACCCCGGTGGAGGTGTACATGGTAAGTGGTGCATACAGCGGTGATTGTAGGTCAACACTGCTTCCTCAGGCATGCGCATGCATGCGGGAGCTAGTGAGCTGTCAGGAAAACGGTCCATCCCAACCGGAGACGAGAGACATGGGCGCTGCCACAACTGGATGTACATTCCATAGCCGGAGCTGGCGCAGCGATCGTTTGCCAATGTAGCTCGGCAGTGGTACCGAGAGTAAACTGCAGTTGGGAAGGAATAAGGAGAGTGGAGGACAAACGCCTGCTGTATTGGTATTCGTATTTATTTTTTCTCCCTTCATTTGCAACTCCGCATCTGCTTGACTCCCAATGCAGCCAGCCCTCCACCGCCCCCAAACTCCAAAAAAAGAAAAGAAAAGCATACTCAAAAGGTATCTTTGCCGTAGCTACTCATGTACGTACTGCAATGTAACTCCTCCTATTCCTGACCAACACTACAAGAAAAAAAAGTAAAAACAAAAACAAGAACAAAAGGCTTATCGGACCTTGTTATGGCTCATTGTATCGGTACTCTCTCGTCCCGTCTCCGCTCCCCTCCTCCGCCTCGATTACATCCGGTTACATCCGGTGTTGGTCGCTGAACGGGCCGTGCGCGTCGTGGTAATCAACAGCCGGGTGGCCGTGCTCCACGAGCGGCTGGCTGTCCGTGTTCTCGACCCGCAGAGTCGGCGCCTTGGCTGGTTGCCTAGCAATGCTCGCTGCCTCGGCCCTGGCCGCGATGCGCTTCTTCTGCTTCCTCTCGCGGCAGCAGAGGAACGTGAGCCACCCGAACGAGAACGCGACCGCCACCGCGAGGAAGACGGCCACCGCGATGCCACCGGGGTACACCGTGTTGTCCAGCTTGAGGCACGACGGGTTGCCCGAGAGGTCGTCCGTGCAGCGCAGGCCCGCGGCGCACGTCGCGAACACCAACTGCGTCGGGTAGCAGCCCTCGTTAAGCGTCATGCCTTTCCTCACGCCCGTCGATACGACCGGGCAGAGTGTCGTCGACTTAGTCGTAGTCGTGGAGCAGGTGAGCAGCGAGCGCGTGTCGGTGTCCGTGCTCGTGGCCGTGTTGGCTGCCTCGGTCGCCGTTGTCGCAGCAGCAGTGGTCTGGCGCGCGAGCACGGGCATGTGCCGCTTGCGCAGCTCGGCGGGAGCCTTCTCGTCATTGCCGCATCGATCTAGGGTCCCTTGCGACTCGATAATGGCTTCGGGAAGATCGCAGCCGGCGTGTATGTAGCATCTCTCGAGGTCGGTCTGCCTCAGATCGTCGGGGAGCATGTCGATGCAGTGGGCCACGGATCCCGGCTCACCACAGCCCGCAAGCTTTGCAAGCTCAAGACTTCTCGAGCGAAGACAGTGCAGCTTTGCCGGCGACAGAGCGGAAATCGCCGTCGCGGAGAGAAGCGCAATAAGCGCCGAGGCGGAATGGGACGAGCGCATCTTGCCCGGGATTTGTGGGTGGGGTGGTGCTGCAGTAACTGCCGGGACGGGGGTCCGTTCGGAGAGATAGTGGGTTGGGTGGAATCGACAACGGTTCGGAGTGTGGGCGCCTACTACGTAAGTGCAGCCCCAGAAATTTGCCCAAGTCGAGTCAAAAGTCGTCCTCTGGCAGCTTCCTGATTCGGAAAGCCAGGTTCTGCGGCAGCCGCGACGCAGCTTCTGCAGTCTATGTTGGAAAAGGCCGGTCTATATGTCGGCTTGTCTAGGGATTCGTGTGCGAGTGGAACGACGACCGGTTTGGGCTGGTCTGCTAGATGTTGGAGGGTCCTCGAAAAGACGAGGGAAATGGCAAGGTAGGTAGGTAGGTAGGTAGGTCCCTTTTGGTGGAAAGAAAGGGAGGGAAGCAGCACAAGACACGTAGGCGGGTGAGATGGGAATGAGCGTTATAAGAGGAGAGAGACAGAGGCAAAGAAGGAACGGCGCCGCCGCCTGGTACTTTGGGGCTGGACTGGGCTAGAACAGTCGGCGCCTACCTACCTAGGTATTACCTATTTTGGCTTGTTGCCATCCTCGTTGTCTCGTCGCAGCTTTCTTTCTTTCTGTACGTAAGCTAAGGGACGCCAACGCCAATGCCCACGAGCATCGGCAGCTCAGTCCCGAGCCAGCCGTAGTTGGAGTCCCTGGGATTGGCCAACTTCTGGTCTCCTACCTTCCCACTATCCACTCGTTCGAGGTAAGCCTGCAGCACTTGGACCTTGGCTTGGACTGGTAAGGCTGGGGCGGTGTATATTGCCGGCTGGTGTTTGTTGACATTCGATGCTCGAGGGTCCTGTGCTGCTGCAACTTGCTGTAACACAGCCCATGTGGTTTTCCTTGGTTGCGGCTGGCGAAGGAGTCGTGGTGGCTGACGGGGGTCCACCTCCATAATTGGCCAAACTGCCCTGTCTAGGTACAATACCCTCCCTCATCAGGGTTTCCCATTTGCTAGAGGATTAACCTCACGCTGCTTGTTTTCCATGCGGTGAAGGCTGTGCAATGATAGTCTGTACTCTACGGAGTATTGCTTCTCAATCGCCTCTCTGTAGACAAGCATCTCGCCACAGACCGTCACACACCAAGCTCCCCATAACCCATGATGGCTCCGTCCGAGACCTCTCAGCTTACTGCCTCTGGACCCAAGCTAGGTAAGAAAGATGGTGCTGTTCTCGTCCCACAGCCCATGCCCGAAGCGGACAAGGGCGCCTCGGGTGATACGGCGCAAAGCTTAACAATGGCAGGCTCCTCCGGAAACGTTGCACCAAGTTAGTTTCAGTGCTGGGCATTCATTATATTCATTCTGCCTCGACGTGTCAGATTCGCTGTGTTGTGTAATTCGATAATAGGCTGCAGTACGGTATTCCTCCCGCGGTGTTGCCTGCCACTTTCGGCTACTTTTGGCAGGGGAAGAAAAGAAAAAGCCGCCGTCGCTTCCGATGAAACGGATGTTGGTGCTGCAGGCAGTACATAATTATCTGCTGCGGCTCCGTCGCTTGCTTGTTGGTTTGTGAGCATGAGCTGGGGTGGCTCGTGGCTGAGACCCGCCGCCCTAGAATATGGAGGGCTGGACCAGCCATCGGCGCTATTTGGGCGACGCCGTAAAGCAGCAGAAGCTGTCCTTTTTGCTGCCAGAAAGGAGCTCTCGTGTCACGTTTGTCTTTTTTTTTTTTTTTTTTTCATCATCTTTGTGGAATACAAGGGAGCACAAGGCCGTCCTACCTGCTGCAAGAAGGGGTGTATCTTTGTCATCTCAGAACAAGGTGGCCGGGAAACAGGACTTGCGCGGTCAGACGTTGAAGGCACCCCCACCTGCGACGTCTCTGTCGCAGACAGGCGGGAGACTAGTGTATGCTTGGAGAGCCATTTGAAGAGGGGCCGGTCAGCAGAAGAAAGCATTCTTCCCCAAGGATTTGGGCTGAGTCGAGTTCGTCTGTTTACTGTCATCTCACTGCGGAGCGGGGCGGTGTCAGCTTCCCCACTGGATGCAGAGCACACACGGATGAGATGATTCATCGGAATCCGAGTCGGACAGTTCTTGGAGTCGGTGGTTTTTAATCTTATCATCCCTTGTCAATAGACACAGCTTTTCTGCCTGAAGGAATGAACGGAGGAAGGGCGCGGCGCCCTGGACCTTGTCTAAGGAAAATCGCAAGAGCCTCCTTCCGTAGACAGACGCAGCAGCACGTGGGGGGGGGAGGGGGAGGGGGGGGTTGATTACGTAACACATCATCACCGTTGTACTTCGAGCATGAGGCACTGCTTTCTTCTTTTGGATGTTACTAACGATCATAAGAGACAGATACTTGCTTTTTCGCAGCTACTCAACTCGTATTGTTGACTTTTAAACTGTGGAAATGAAACACAATCACCTAAGAAACGGTTTGAAACAACCAGTCAGATTGATCCACCTAATATTATCAACATAATAAGGGCGAGCTCCCACAATGTTGCAAGCTCGACCTCAGAAGTGACGAGTAACTATACGGATGCAGCAGTGACCCCTTTACTAGCTCGCAGATGGTTCCCGTCAAATGAACTGGATCTTTCTGGGGACAGATGTAGAACTGATATCGACTGGAAATGTGAAACAAGCCAATGTCGGTCGTTCCACTCCTTTTCACACGTTGTGCCTGGGTGTGACAGTTGCTCAACCACGTATTTGCGAACACTACCACAATAGCTAGTCGTAGCTCACAAGGCTGGTATTTGGGTTCACATCGGCACGAGCCCCGTCGTATTTTGTCCACAAACGACGGTCCCTGGTAATTATAACGACGCTGATTTATATCGGCCAAGGAGATGATCGTAAAGCCCTTGATGGTTATTTTCAATATGGATCGAGGGCAGGCCAAACCATCTTATATAGACATAGATGGGCATTGTTAGCGCCGGCTATGCGAAAACACACTTGCCGTGCCACCGAGCAAGCACGCTGGCATCCGGTCATGGTCGTTACACCACAGCCGATCACATCAGCAGCCAACCTAATCAGAAAGAGGAACGGGATGCGGCTCAGACGTAGAGTTTTGACGCAGTTCCTCCTGCGTCAGATAGTCCCGGCCGGCGGTTTGCGTCGGGGGAGGGAGCCGGCTCGGAACCCAAAATGCAACGGAAACGACCCCGCCCCCACACCCACCCTTGCGACGTCATCGGTCCGCGCCAGCTTCCAGAATCGTCAATCATGCAACGCACCTCACCCACACTCGTCTCCCCCATCCATCATCCATCCCCCCCGTGCGCTTGCTTTAGTATTAAACCTCCAGCAAATCCTCTCTCCCCTCCGCCCGGTTTTTCTTCATATTGTAGCCCGACAACCCCACGACATACTCTTGCCAGTAACAACCCGAGCAACAAACACACAAACCCTTCCCCCATCACCACAGCTCAAACCGTCACCATGCCTCTCGTCGTCCCCGGTATCAACAACGAGTCCTCCGGTGACAAGACCGAGGAATGGACCAATAAGCTGGTCGGAAAGAAACTGCACGAGGAGGAGTCCAACGAGACGGTAAGTTGCAGTCCGCTCCCGCTCCCGCCCCCGTTTGCCGAGTTGCTCTGACTCTCGTCCTCAGACATTTTGCAAGAGAGACCTACCCGAGAAGACGCGCGTCATCGAGCCCGGCATGATGGTCACCAAGGACTTCGTCCCGAACAGGCTGAACGTGCACATCAAAGAGGATGGCACCGTCTCTCACGTCCATCACGGCTGAGCCGACATGACGACTGTTGCCCGTAGTCCCCGAATAATGCCTGGCTCCAGTGAGGGTTACGCGATGATGGTTTTATGATAGACTTTTGCATGCCTGTACAGCTATGAATAATTACAGAATACGATCTTTCAAAATGTGCTTCAACCCGCATCCTGTGATTCTGCATCCTCTTAAGTGACGTGATGGTGCCTGTAATGCACCCCCCCTTCGGGTCATCCTACTCCCCGCCGCACGGCTGCCCCTCCATAAGTGCATGTCTGGTCCGCCCCGCCCGCCCGATTGCGGGGCAGTTTTCCTCTCTGCGAGGTTCGCTCCAAGCAACCCCACCATCACTCACGACACTCAACTCACGACTCGAACGACGCGGCGAGATTTTGACGACGATCGATTCCCGAAGATACCCCCGCCACCAAGCATCGCGACGTCGATTCAATACCGCCAAAATGTTCAAGAAAGAGTACGCATCCAATCCCTATCAACGCCCCACTCTTACGCTTCTGAACGGGGGAAAAGCCCGCGGCGATAAAGGAAGAAAAGCTAACAGTTTACCCCTCCTCTCGCGCAGCATCACCTCGGCGCCGAAGCAGAAGCTCAAGTCCTCGGTCCAGCGCTCCCTCCGCAACTCGCTGCTCGCGAGCTACCCGCTCTTGAACCCCTTCATCGACGAGGTCATGCCCAAGAAGGCCTCGCTCGAGCAGATGAAGCTGCCCGACCGCTGCTCCCTCTACGTCTGCGAACAGCAGCCCCTCTTCTACCAGCAGGACAACGCCACCCTCATGCCCCACCTCCGCCTCGTCCACCGCTTCCCCCAGGCCTTCCCCACCATCCGCATCGACCGTGGCGCCATCCGCTTCGTGCTGTCCGGCGCCACCCTCATGGCCCCCGGCCTGACGAGCCCCGGCGGCCGGCTGCCCGAGCCCCGCGACGGCGACGAGGGTCCCGACGAGGAGGGCCGCTGGAGCCGCGAGCTCGAGAAGGGCGAGCCAGTCATCATCATGGCCGAGGGCAAGACGGAGGCGTGCGCCGTCGGCCTGCTGGTCGCCGGCACCAAGGAGGTCAAGGACAAGGGCAAGGGGCCCGTGGTGGAGGAGGCGCACTTCCTCGGTGACGGCCTCTGGAGGCTCGGTACGGATTGAGAGGGAGACAATGGTATGGGGACTCGGACGACTTTGCAGATACGGGAAAAGGGGGGTTGGGGGGTTGGGGGGTTGGATATGGATGACGTGATTCCAGGCGGTCCGGCATGATTGGGTCGGTTTGGTCGGCTGCGAAGACTATCAAGAGACATGAGGAGAATATGAAGCAGCGTTCATGATACCATTTCCTTGATGCCGATTCTCGTCGCGAGACTCGGCAGTATCCAGCCCAATGACATGAACCAGACAATCGAGGTATGTGAGAGGCCCGCCTGACGGTCTCGCCCGGAACTTGCGCGTGTTACAAATCGGTGCGCATCGAGGCTCGAAAGTCAGGTGCGCGGCGATGGGAAGATTCGAGAGGCATGTGTCCGGGAATGCCATGTCACGAGAGATGGAATCACTGCACACATCCATCCACCTCGCGGAGTACTTGTTGATAGTCAAATTTCCCACGTTGTAGTGCCGGCAAAAATTGGTTCAGAGCCTACCCTCAACATTCGATTTGAGTGTTGCTTGCGTCCCTTGCACTGAACAGACCGAGATAGAGTGTTGAACCGGTCGAGATGCTGAAAGGGGTCTACGCAGCTGCTGGAAAGTTGGACTCGTGTACTTTCTGCTTCATTCATTCTCCGCTCCACTGGCGTTGCTTTGCTTCTTTGCTCTACATATAACCTTGGCATCATTCCACCGACTGCACACACAAAAAAAAAAAAATTTGAATGAAAGAAAATAACTTTTTCGTTCCCCTCTCCCTTCACCGTTCCCAACGCTGGCATCGACGAGCCCCCCCTTCCGCTACCTACCCCTCGAACCCGGCGTAGAGAACCTTCTCCATCATCCCCGCCGCCGCCTTAGCCTCGACCTTGGCCTCGATGCCCCCGTTCCCGAACTCGTACGCCTCCTCGAACCCCTGCTGCCAGAACTCCCACCTCCTGAATGAGAACCCCGCGCGGCCCTTGAACCTCGGCCCGGGCCTCCATCTCTCGGCGTCCGCGCCCTTCCCGTTGCCGTTGCCGTTGCCGTTGCCGGTGTCGTGGCCGTCGGACTCGCCTCCCCCCTCCGACGTCACGGAGAGGTGATACAGCCGCTGGCAGGAGTGCACCGCCCACTGCGCCGCAGCCATCAGCCGCGCGTCGGCGCCGTCCCGGTCCCCGGCATCCGAGGAGCGGCGGTCCTCGAAGGCGGCGCGGAGCTGCCGGACGGCGAACTCGCGGCCGTCGATGAGGTTGTAGGACCAGAGGAGGGCGGCGAAGGCGTTGAGGTTGATCCAGCGGGTGAGCGTGTCGACCCTACTCGGGGACTGGTAGGGGGCTTCGAGCGGGCGGTGAGCTTTTTTCATACACACCAGTTTATGCGGTGGGATAACGGCCAAGGGGGGGGGGGGGGGGGGGGGGGGGATCAGTGACTTACAAACCATACTGTCCCTGATGCTCTGGTTCAGGCCATGGAGACGGCTCAGCTGCTCGAAGCCATCCTACGAAAGGGGTCATCAGCCAAATGTCTCACGCATCGACGCAGCTCGACTCACCACCGTGACCGTGGCCGTCGTCTTGGGCGACGAGGATAGGTAATCGAGGATGACGACCAGATCCAGCATCGCGATGTTCCCCGACGGCGTCTGCTGCGCCAGCGAGACGAACAGCCTCCACAGCGAGCCCAGCACGTCGTCGTCATCATTCGAGGGCCGGCGCGCCGGCAGCAGCGCCGCGATCTCGACGGCGACCCGGCGCAGCCGCCGCGGGTCGTTGGTCTGCTCCAGGATCGCGCTGCGGACGGCCCCGAACGCGGCGGCGTCGTCAAAGGCCGTGCTGTCCGGCGTGTGCTTCCACCGCACCACCGCCATGTTGCCGCCCGTCATGTCGGCGACAAACTCCTCGAGGTTCTTGGGACGGTCAACGTCCGAGGTGATGCGGAATGACATGATGTGTGGCTGTTCTTCTGTGTCTGTTGAGCCGGGGCGAGATCAGCCGGATGTCGCAATTGGGGGGGTGGTCAGTTGTCCTTTTAAGGTCTGCGACGTGGAAATGATTCGCATCCGCTGCCCCAAGCTCCTAAGGTTTAGGTTATCCAGAGGGGGAGGGCAGAAGGGGCATTGACTTTCCAGGGTAGTAGTTGAACCCTTTTTGTTTGCATGATCGGGGGGGGACATGGAAGAGGGCTCTTGTGTCGGGAGATCCACGACATCCTGAGCCGGAGCTCCTGATGCGTATGGTGGATCTGCGGGGGCAGCAACAACCCAAGGGGGTTCTACATAAGAGGCGCAATTGCGCGAGTCGGGAACTTATCGGCTTTAGTGTTGCCGCCTCGGAACGGGCCCAGCCAGGCGGGGGTCCACCGCTCCCGGCGGCTTGATTCAGGTCTTTGAGAGGCACGAATGTCTCCTTTGTTTCTTCAGTCTTCTTGAGGAGGAAACGGCTAGGGAGCTCAAACTCGCCAGAATGAATGGCGTTGGATTCTTCCTCTAACGTTGACCTGCGTAGCTCGAAGAAAGCTTTCCTTCAACGAAGGATTTCATGGGTCTTTTGATCGACAAAAAAAATTGAAATTAAAATAAAGGATTGGAAAACACCCTCCCTCAGGGCCGCTGAAGTCATGGTGGGAAAGCATGCACAGCGGGGTGTCGACGCTGTATCATTCCCCATTTTGCGTTCTTTTGTTCTTTGATTGCATCAACCAATATAGAATAACGCATTGGAAATGCTCCATCGATGAAGTCGTAAGGCGGCCAACAGAGCTTGCCTTGGACTGTCAGATATCTGAGGAGTTGAAACCACGGTAGGATAGTGGCCGTAACATGCGAGGGGGAACGGTTCAACCAGTTTTCAGATTGACGCCTCCCAGCACCGCAATTGGGCGAACCAAACCGTCCTCAACTATGTTGAATCAACCAAAGTTAGATGCTTCGAGGCATCTCCGAAAAGCCGCCCTCTTGTGTCATATGCCCAGCCCAGTCGTCGCCATGAATAACAAATCAAATTAGAAAGAAGCAAAGCAAAAGGGGAAGAAATAATCACGCCCACAAGCGGACGAACATTTTCAATCGTCTTACCAAATCATCCCAAGGAGCTTTCGAAACATGTCCTCTCTAGGCCTCCCGGACCCGTCCAACACGCCCCACGGCGACGCCGCCCTCCACCGGTCCTGGAACCGGTTCCTCGACGACCACAGCCTCCGAGCCGTCTTCCAGGCGTCCCCGGCCCAGATCGACGAGCAGTGCGCCGACGCCATCGCGGCCCTCCGGGCGTCCGGCGAGCGCCGCGCGGCCGTCGGGGACGCCATCCTGCGCCTCTGGGACAGCATCGGCCTCGTCGTCGACTGCCTGCCGCCGGACGTGAACCCGCACTGGAGGGCCGAGGAGCAGCTCCTCAAGCCCACGGCCCTGCGTCTCGCGGCCCGGAGGGCGCGTCTCGCCGAGGAGGAGCGGGAGCGGGAGAGGCTCCGCGAGGGCTTCTGGGACCCCATTTCCTTCACCCTCGACATGTCCGTCCCCTCCAAAACGTTGGAGGCTTCGGAGGGGAACAGGGAGAAGGGGGAGGGAAAGGACGAAAGTGAGACGACACTCGAGGTCGCCACGTCCCTCGCCAACACGGAATACTTCCTCGGCCACTGCCCGGGCGACCCCATCTTCTCCTACGACCGTCAACCGACGTTCCGCCCCGCGGACGAACGCAACTTCATCTACCGCGGCCGCGTCCCGCGCAGACCCGGGGAGGACCTGCCGCGCTTGCAGCTCCTCCTGCCCCGGGTCCTCGCGCAGCTCGTCGTCCTCCTCGCCTTCTTCCCCGAGAACCCGTCCCTCATCCCCGTCGAGTGCGCCAGGATGATGGGCGAGGTCGACAACCTCGAAGAGAGGGTGTTCCGCATGATCCGGAACTGCTGGCGAGCCAAGTTCGGGGCCATGTCCGCCGCCGCCGCGGCGCCGTACATGCACTTCCTCCGGAGCAGCCCGCTGGTGCGGGAGCTCGCCTGGCTCGTTTGCGCAGCGTGCCTGGACGAGAGGTGCCATCGGCTGACCGAGGAGGCGCGGCGGGCGCGCCGCCTCTGGACCACGCTCCTGCCCGTCGTCGACGTCCTGACCTCGGACAGGACGGAGGGCACCTCGGCGTGTGAGGCGCTGCTGCGCATCGCGAAGCTGCACGTCCAGGACGAAGACCGCCGGGCGCGGGATATGGTGTTCAAGGAGGGGGAGTACGGCCGCGCGCTGGTGTACAGGGAAGGTATCCTCATCAACAAGGTATGTCCCGACTCCATCTCATCTTCGTCGCCATGAATTCCCGCTCGTTTCAAGGCGGGCGAGCCCGTCGATCCCGAGCTTGAGCTCGAGCTCGGACCGGGGCTCATGTCAGGGGACGGTATCCATGCGACCCTGCAAGGGTCCAGCCTCAGCTCCCCCCGGCGGCCCCGGATAAACCATCCTCCACTTCCACACGTCGCCCGTCCAAAATTTCCCAAACCTCCAACGTCCAAATCTGGTGATCGAGAAACTGACGTACTTTCTCCTCTGTAGTCAATCCACGCCTTTTACTCATCCTACACCGGCCGCCTACGCCCTGCCGCCGGCGTCCTCTTACGGCCCAATCCGCACCCGATTTTCCCCGCCGAATCAGACCCCGACGGTTTCGACACCGACCCCGTCCCGATCCCCGACGAGGTCCTAGCCGCGTACGAGAGCATCAGGGCGCGACACGAGCTCCCGCCCGAAGCCAACGTCGACGTCCCCGCGCCGCTGCCGGAACAGCCCAGCCGAACTGAGACGACCACTGTCGTCAGAACAGATCGCCGGAGAAGGAGACCGGAAGACAAGGACGCCGTCTGGGAACCGCCGCGCAAGCGAGCAAGACGTTGACCTTCCCCCCTTCCGTTCTCGAGGTTCCAATACTCCTCTTCTACCCCGACGAAAGAAAAGCCTTTGCCGACAGAAACCGAATTCCTCCACAACGAACGAAATGGCCTCCCTCGTCTCCCTCCGCGGCCTCCGCCCAACCCTCACATCCCTCGCCCCCGTCGCGACACCAAGCACCACCACCACCTCCCGCGCCCTCTCCACCTCCGCGCCACTCGCTGCCCGCAAGGCAACCTCCGGCGGCACGCCAGAGTACGCCAACCGCATCGCCAACATCCGCCAGCACCTCTTCTCCCAGCCCCCTCCCCCGCTGCGCATGGCCCGCAACCGTCACCTCCGCCACTGGACCATCCACCGCGCCTGGCTCCTCCTCCAGCGCCAGCAGCGCGAGGCCCGCGAGCGTGAGCTCTCCCGCCTCCACAGCAGCATGTACACCGCCAACGAGGAGCTCCGCCGCACGGCCGGCCCCGGCACCCGCGACGAGGGCTGGCTCTACCGCGTCGCGCAGGAGAAGAAGGGCGTCTACGGCCCCGGCGCCATCCCCATCGAGTACGCCCGCCACCAGTCCGAGACCCCGGCCCGCCAGGCCTGGAACCACGAGTGGAAGCGGTGAACGAGGAGGGCCTCGGGGCCCCTGGGGATGCTTTTTATGAGAGAGGAAATATGTAAAAGTGAATGGGTGGGAGGGGATTTGTTCGAAGAGAGAAAAGAGGACGGCATGCAAAAGCCGTGGATAAGGATAGACCCGGACGAGAGAGACTTGCGCGTCTTCTTCCATGTACCACCATCACCACCTCGTGTCATTCTACAGTACCATGCTGTAGAAGTGGCCTTTGTACAATGCGGAAAACAAGAGTCAAATAATGTCATGTTTCGAAGCAAGTTTATGAATCGCTTTCCTTCTTCAATATTTGTTGCGTAAAGTGACTGTTACCTCTCCTGTGCAGGGTAGATGAAATACGATCCCTCCCCGACATCCCAGACCAGCCTTCCCTGGCTTGCACTTTTGGGTCGTTCTATGTTACGCTATCCTACTAATACATACTATATCTCAAAGACGTCTCCGCTGAGTTTTCGCGCTGTTTCCCGCTCATTATGGCGCCGCTGAAGGAAAGAAAATAATCAAACCAGAATAAAGGAGGGAGGAGGGGCGTTAATAATCAATCCGCATGATGAGCGCTGTAAGTATGAGATGGCTATGTCCAAGCAAGTCGTCCGGGAGTGCTTTGCATTACGATGTGATCCCGGCATTTGTGGTGGTAGGGTGTGGGTGTGGTGCCTATATGTGCTAGCCGGCCGTCGTATGACCGGTCAACCTTGATCGGCGGACAGCAATTGTGTTTCGAATTGTAACACACCCTCCCCTGCAGAACTCGACGAATTTCGTTTCTGTTCGCTATTTCGTGCCCGCACTGGTGGTTGATCGGAAGGGCGTAAAGTGGATGGCGAGGCTGCGTTCGCTCACAGAATGACACAGCAGCCGCCTCCTTCGCCCTTTTCAAAGGTCAGCAAGGCGGCGCGCGTGGCAGCTTCGAAGACGTCGTCGACTCCCTCGCCGCTGAGACTGGAGCACTCGAGGTATTTGCGGGCACCAATCTCCTTGGCGACAGCATCGCCCTCTTGGTGGTTGACGAATCGCAACGACTTCTTGCGCATCTCCTCAATGGCGACAGGATCTTCGCGGAGGTCTTTCTTCAACCCGACGAGAATGATAGGGACGCCAGGGCAGAGACGCGTAACCTCTTCAACCCACTGTAACCAATCGTCAGTTCTGGGCCCAAAAGCGCCGGGGGCCTACAAGCCAAACCGGAACGAACCTTGTGCTTGACGTTATCGAGAGAATCAGGGGTGTCGATGGAAAAGCCGATGAGGATGACATGAGCTTTGGAATATGCCAGGGGACGTAGCCGCTCGTAGTCCTCTTGCCCGGCGGTATCCCATAGCGCCAGCTGAACCGACTTTCCATCTACTCTGCAGTCCGTGACATAGTTTTCGAAAACGGTTGGGATCTATAGCTCAGGGTCGGTTAGGGATTGGTCGGGTGGGAGAGGAGATGGGGGCTGGTTATGGGACTAACGTAATGCTAGAAAAAAAGAAAAAAAAAAGGTCAGCAAAGGGCCATTAGAATCAGGCTTCAACGCGAGTCAAAGCGGACTTACTGTAGGAAAATAGCCTAGGGTGAAGACACTCAGCAGACTAGTCTTTCCGCAAGCACCGTCACCGACAATGACGAGTTTCCTATGGGCGGTTAGTCAGCAATGGGGAAAAGTCCATAGACGGTTCGGCGTATCGAGACTGGCCGGCTCGACAGCATAATAGATCTTGTGAGCACGGCGCAATGGCCTGCCACAAGGTCATGGTCTTCAGGAGTTGGGGTAGAGAGTGCGGCGCGAAGTGGACAGTGCGGCCGTACCTGCGAATGACGTTCTGGGCGTTGTTTGCTGCTGCCATAGCTGCGATCGTCTACCGGACCGAGGGAGGGGAGTGTGGAGGTGGATATCGACTCGAAGTCAATTGGAAGACTGATCGAACCGTCTGCAGCGGGTCTCGGTGTTGAGCCGCAGGGCGGACAAAGCTAACGAAGCTGATCGAGTACAGACAATAGGGGAGCGGCGACGGGCCCGCGCGCGAGGCAATCGACGAACGTAGTCAAGATCGTAGTCGGTGGGCTCGTATGGGGTGTTGCCGTAGAGTCGTTTCGAGGGGGGGGGAGCGGTGCTGGGAGAGCAGCGCCGTCGAGTGGTAGGTGATGGTTGCTGGCTCTAAGCAATGCTGCCGGTCTTGGAGATGGTGGGTGTATGGGATAATATCTTCGTAGGCGGGTGGAATTAGACCAAAATAGAAGACTGCAAATAGGGCAATGGCGGATATGTCAGAGGGAGAAGAGGCGAGTAGCGGAACGATGAGATTGGAAATATGCGAGAAGATGGACAGAGATCGGGCCGAAGGAGAGAGAAAGGGAAGAAGGGAAAAAAAAGCAAGGCGATGAGTAAACAGTATCGGTAAAGGTAGGTAGGTATGAGGAGGAGGGTGTGCTTGTGTTTTTTCGGGTGGAGGAACGGCAGGGCGACAGGAGGTGTGAGAGAGAGGGACGGGCGCTAAGTGAAGGCAGTGTGAGGTCCGGTAAGGCAGCTAACGCGTGAAAGCTTTGCAACCAGTAGGTGGGAATACGAGAAGAAGCGAACACACCGGGGGTTAACGGGGTTTAAAGAAACGGAACATGGAATTCGGGAGAGGCAGAAGAAGAGAGTAATAGAGCAAGAGAGCAAGAGTAGATAATTCAATGAATCCAGTGGAAATGGACGGGGAAGAGAAAGCCGGGGTGCAATTTGATAAGATACAATAAAAAACGACATTATCCGTACGTACACACTAAAGAAGCTGCTGCTGCGAGCAGCTACACTGCCCACTAAACTCTGTACACTCGAGCTGAACTAGACTAGGTAGCACAGCAACGAGGGTGAAAAGTCCAGGACTTCAGGACTCCAGGACAAGGTCCAGGGGGGTAAAGGCATAGTACGATGTACCTGGCGCGCCGGGTCGGCGGAGTCCAGGTGGGTGGGACGGGTATCCCACCACCACTACCACCACAACCTTCACCATCATCACCTCGTCCACCATCACGCACAATGTGAGTGAGATACATTGTTATGCATGAAAAGAACGGCGTATTAGCCTCTCCTCCTATACTCTCTCTCAACCACCAACTCTGGTCAGAACCTGGGGCTGACTGTTGACCGGCAACATGATGCCGACGCGACTAAGATATCGTTTGATCTGATCACCGGGCAACATCGTGTGGCGGTTTTGAGAATTTCAAGCTCAAGGCCAAACGAAAGAAAGACCTAGGGGCCGGTGTCGGCAAAACCTCTGGATCAGTCAGTGGAAGAGATATCTCTTACCACACCATGTCGTCGAGCGGTGAGCGTGCTGAGACGATCTACACAGATCCGTGCCCACGGTGTACAGTAAGTGGCAGTGTACGTACGTACGTATGTAGACCTCTGACAGCCATCGTACCTATCCACCAATGTTTGCTTAGCTTTGCTTGTTACTTACAGGCGTACGATGTACATAAGCTACAGAAAATCAGATGCAGGCTATCCACGAATTGTCAAACCTAGCTTGAACTTCCAGGGAAGCTAAAGGAGCCCAAAAACCGCGGAAATCGGCCAGTCACGCCGGTATTATGGTAGGTACACTACTTAGTATGCCTCACCTTCATGCATCCTCCCCTCATTCCGCCGCTCCGCCCCAGGCCGCGACTCCGGAAAAGCCCACCCGCGTGGGTGCGCCGGGTGGTGCGTGTGGTGGCACAGCAAGAAGATACCGTGCCTCGAAGAACGACACTTTCAGGGTCACTCCAGGAAGAGAAGAAAGGTAAAAACGAAGGGGGGGGAAAAACAAGGGACGAGGACGTCAGACGCATTCGGATGCACCCTTTCTGGGCCCCTAGGACCGCCCGGCCCAGTACTTTACGTTCGATGCGACGAGCCGGGCAAAAGTCCCAAAAGTCCCCAAAGTCTCAAAAGTCCCATCATCATCATCATCACCACCAACACAGCAATCAAGTGGTCCGATTCGGCTTCTCGGTGCGGCCGGTGCGGGGGGCTGACATCTGAGCTGATCGAGAAGAGAGGGAGAGCAAGGAGAGAGGGACGGAGAGCCTGCAACCCTCGAACCCCTACCAGCCAGCCGCACCAGTTGCAGCGGTGCATGAGAGGTAGATGGGGGAACCATTCCGGGTACCGCCAACGCGGCCAAGAAAGGCACGCACGAACCTAGCCTGGAATCTCACGGCCCTATGGAGCCATGACAGACAACACAACACAACACTGTCCTCCCCCCTACGTCAGCACCCGTACTTCGTGCACACGGCGCGTCGTGCGTTGGGACCAAATTTGACCATGGCCGGCCCATGGGATGAGATGGGGTTCCGGGGAGGCTGAGTTGACGGGTGGCATGCAAGGCAAAAAGCCTTCGAGTCGTAGTCGGGGTGCTGCCCCCTCCCCTCCCTCCCCTATCCCCGTTCCTAATTGTCGCCCTCTGCTATCCAGCATTGTCCAAAGATGGGATCGCCGTGCTGTCAGGTACCGGAGGCCAGAAAACAAGCTCTTCCAAGAAACAGCGCGCCCGGATTCCGCCATGATCGTCCTTCGATGCGTTGTCTCCTCGCCAATGAGGTTGGAATAGAACTCGAAAACCGGCGACCGATTCCAACAACCAAACCAAGACACCTCAGGACGGACGTTGTCGCCGCCCGAATGGCGGATCCATCCGCATAGACACACCCACTACTCCGTACCCGACTTCCATTCAGCATCGAGGTCGCCCTCAGTTTTTCTTTTCCTTTTCTAAATCAGGCTGCGGCTGCATTCTCTGCCATGTCATCCCCCCGCTCTTCCTCGCGGCTCGCTCGCGGAACGAAATGCAAATTGTCAATAAGGTTTTCGGGAGCCGATGGCCGAACCAGCGGGTTGCGTCGAAAGGATTCCAGCTTCCGGGTTTCCCTGCATCGTCTGCTTATCCTCGTCTCGGCATATGTCGATTCACTGTCTCTTGTCTCTTCTGGTGTGTCTCCTTTAACATTATCCCCACCAGCCGCCCCCCTTGGCAATCAGTGAAGGGATGGACCCCGTCCTCGTCCCGCAGGCACGCCTAACGTTTTTGTCCATACCTCCGCGCTTTCGGTCAAGACAGGACTAGTTGGCCGACTGCGGTCGTTAGTTAATAGCTTACATCATGTGTTGCGTACCTGTACCTGTAGGTTTGAGAAGACGCATCTTCAGACGCCGTTACGGCACCGATTGCCCTGCCTCGACCGGGTCTTTTTCCTAACTGTCTTGTCCCCCTCACCTCAATTGTCGTCATACGCAGCGCTGGAACAATAAGGGTGGCGCCATCCGGCAGCCGAAGTGCGGCTACAGGGCGGCGCACGCCAGCCCAGAAGGGGCCATCGGATTGGCAAAACCCGACCACACCTCCGTGCGCCGTATCCCCGTCTCGCTGCGCGATCACCCACACCATCACAAGTGCTCTGCTCCTTCGTCCGTTCAACGTTTGCACCGTCTTGGATGTGCTGCTGTGCTGTTGTGGTAGTGTATGATATCGCGCAACACTGCAGTCCCCCATCTGCAACTATCCGGCGTACGAGCACGTAAAACTACCATGAACCACCCCTGCTTGGTGCAGGATCTCCAGGGGTAGGAGCAAACTCAGTATGGAGCGGCTGTCATTGTGTCCAGTCAGCTCTTTGAGCATAGACGCGTCTTTGGCGCACAAGTAAGCGTTTCTTGCCAGGGTCGGCGAGGTATGGATATCCGCCGTGTTCCTGACAAATTCTTCGTCCTTGAACCATATGAGTGATCAGACATGGGTCTTACAAGTATCCCAGGAAAATGAGGCTCAACCCCAGGTATAATTGCTCATTATGGAGCTGCAATCAGGTGAAGAGAATGATCCTTTTCTTTCCTTTGCTTTCGCTTCAACACTCGGAGTGGAGCCTGGCGGCATGCAGCATTGGCGTGAGCATTGTCTGTTTGCACATATAGTTGGCCACAGCCCGCGCAACGCCTCGGGACAGGTGGAATGTTTCCCTGATCTCGGCCCAGTCCCGCCATTGTGACGCCGCTAGTAGTTAGCCTCGGGAACGACGGATGAACATACGTTTGGGGTACCAAGGATTGGCTGGCGACGCCCACAAGCAGCCACTGCCAGTGGTGCATGGTCCTCGAGGAGAGTATCGGGTTTGACAGTGCTGGCGAGTGTCGGATGATTGGAAGGTACGAAAGCTTCGTGTAAGGTAATGTATCACGGGGGAGATGCATTACCAGCTTGTGGCACGGGGGTTTGCGACGACTGAGTTGGAATCGCAGAACACCCTGACGAAGCAAGGCTGGAAAAGTGCAATTCTCCAGCTCTCCGCGTGGGAGAAAGAGCGAAAGTGGTTGACGGTGCGTTTCTCTTTCTCGCAACGGGAGGGTAGGTGAAGTGAGACGACGTACGGAAATACATGGTAGGTGATGGGATGACATCAAGTCATGAACCCCCGGTAGGTAGCATGCTGGTAGCAGTGTACCAAGTACAAGTACGCAATGCATATTCCAAAGTCAGATTAGGTAATATGGAGATGGGGATAGGGATAGGGATAGGGATGGAATATCTGTCCGGGTTCTCAAAATCGCATCTCAGCTCAGATGAGGTCGCGAATGATTACGTCAGCTTTGCGAAGGAACAGTCAGGTCGAATGGCTGAAAGGCTCCACTCCTCCAGCCCTCAGTACGCACAAGTACTTGGTACCAGTACTGGCCAGGAAGAGCTAGCTTGCCAGCCGGATGGGTTGATGCCAGCGGGCAAACAGTCACGTGGACCACAGGCACAATGGCACACTGCAGCCTCGAAAACTGGTTGACGGGGGTCATACACCACTACCTAAGGCAAGTAGGTATTACCTAGCTAGGTAAGTGTCGAGATACGGATGCGTACCCATGGATTTGGCGAGTGCGGTACACCAACCTGTCGACTGGCGTGTGTGTGTTGGGGACTTGTTGGCGTGGTGTGCCTGTCCTTTTCTCATGGTCATATACCCCTCTCACACAACTGCGCCAGTGAGTGACTTTTTTCCCATTCTCAATCCGACGCCCATTCACCTACCTAGGTAGGTACTTTACCTACCTACCTTACCTGGGTATTGCTAGGTGTTACCTCTATATACCTAATCATCATCTCCATCGTCCACCTGATCTTCAACAACGAGCCAACATTGGACCTGGGATGGATGGCTGACGACTTGGTTTGTTTGTTTCCCTTGGTCCCTCGCTGGAATGAAGTTGGACCAGCCAGAAGGGTCAGAAAACCCTCCAACCAACAGTCTCCGATATCAGCCAACCCGCATCATCGTCGTCGTTGCCAAAACCACTAACTAGCCTTGCGACTTGCCTTGTCTATTGTTCCCACCCACGACATCTAGATATCTTCTTGCCAATCCATATTTACTGGAGTAAATACCGCTGGTTGCCAGTGATGTCCTATCTTCATTTGTCCTGTGCCGTGCTGTGCTGTGCTGTGCTGAATGTCCCTCCCTCCGGTGTGCGATGCCTGCCACATACCTACAGGGAGTTATAGGTACTTGGGTACGCTACCGCACTATTACAGTACCCTGCTGCTGTCCCTTGGCAGATGAGTGTGTGGCTGAACCCAGCCCCATCTCGAATAATATTCGCCTCCACCAGTGAGTGAGTCCTGCCTCATCACCACCACCACCACCACCACCACCTACCTTTGTAGCCTGCCCTGCGCGCTGTACCCCGATTCCGCCTGCCATTTTCGCGAGCCGCTACCTTTACCCACAAACGCCCTGCCGCCCAACCCAACCAACTTCTCACCAAGAGGGGCGAAACGTCTCGTTTCGATTTTACTCACCCATCTCGACATAGCTTTACTTTGCATCTCATTCAATCGCCCCAGGCCCGACCGATCGCGAGCCCGCCCGCCGAGCCCCCGACCTCGACGACTCTTACTCTCCCTCTCAACAACAACCCCTCCCCTCCGACCAGACCCGTCCCTCCCTCCCTCTCCCTTCCTCTCTCTTTCCCTCTCTCTCTCTCTCTCCCTCTCTATGACATCCACGTTTGTTGCTTGGTAGCATAGATTCGACATGCCGGCCAACCACCGCCAGCCGGCATCACAGACGCCTGCGTCTCCCAATACCAAGGCCACGGCTCGCTACACGAACAAAGATGGCTCCAAGATCATTACTGTGCCCAAGGGCCCCCCCTCCACCGAACCCTCGCAGCCTTCCACCCCGACCTTGTCGGCAAGGCCTCCGAGTGTTCAGACCGCAGCCACCAATGGCGCCGACTCCTCCGTCCCTACCGTCAATCGCAAGAAGCAGAAGCGTCGCGCAAAGGCTGCCGCCAAGGCTGCTGCTGAGCAGGCCGTCGCCCAAAACCCCAATGGCCGCTCAAGTCCCGCATCTGGAACACCTGGCGCACCCGCCTCCAAACCTCAGCTTGCTCAGGATGACGACGACCAGGATTCCAGCGACGACGACGCCGACGAACACCACGACCCCGACGGCCACTCACGTGTAAACGGCGTCGCCTCGGCCAAATCGTCCAAAAAGTCAAAGAAGAAGAAGAAGAAGAACGCAAAGAACCAACACCTTGCCGAACCCCACTTTGACAACGTCCCGTCGCACTCCCACTCGCCATTGACGCCCCGTGGGCCTGGAATTTCCAAGGATAAGATCTGGAACACCAGCTCGCAGGAGGAGAGGGAGCGCATCAAGGAATTTTGGCTTGGCCTGGGCGAGGACGAGCGCAAATCGCTGGTCAAGGTCGAAAAGGACGCCGTCCTGAAGAAGATGAAGGAGCAGCAGAAGCACACGTGCAGCTGCACCGTCTGCGGCCGGAAGCGCACCGCCATCGAGGAGGAGCTGGAAGGCCTTTACGATGCCTACTACGAGGAGCTCGAGACGTTTGCCAATAATGGGGAGGGCCCCCATATCCTCCCGCCTCACCGCGAATTCCCCCTGCGACCCTCGCGCCTGCCGGCAACATACTCGGGGCAACCGCCGTCGCGTGGTCGCATAGTGGAACATGTCGGCGACGATGACGAGGACGAGGACCCCGAAGAAGAGTACAGCGACGAAGAGGACGAGCTCGAGGACGAGGAGGAAGAGGAAGACGACGATGAGTACAGCGAAGAAGACGAACCGCCAGAGGATGCTCACCCTCACGATCGAGATGTGGCCGACTTCTTGACGTTTGGTAACAGCCTGCAAGTCAAGGGTATGCAGCTTCTGGACTCTCTACTCTGCAGATATGGTAACATGGACTTAGGCGGCATACTCACCGTTGCGGATGACCTCCTCAAGAACGACGGCAAGCGCTTCATCGAAATGATGGAGCAGCTCGCCGAGCGCCGCATGGCACGCGAGGAGGACGCCAAGGAGCACTTTTCCCGCGCCTACGGTCATCCCGCCAACGGCTCTTACTCGAATCATAACCATCCTCCTCCCGAAGACGACTACGACGACGAGGACGAGGAGGAGGATGAGGACTATGATGACAGTCAAGAAGAGGAATACGAGGATGAAGAAGTGAGCTCCTCTCAATACACATATGACCATAAACACTCGAGTACTGAGCATTACTGTTGTCATCATCAGGACACGATGACCGAGGAACAGCGCATGGAAGAGGGTCGTCGCATGTTCCAGATATTCGCCGCTCGCATGTTCGAGCAGCGCGTCCTGACAGCCTACCGGGACATGGTCGCCAAGCAACGCCAACAACAGCTCATCGAGGAGCTCGAGGAGGAGAACCGACAAGACGCCCAGCGGAAAGCAAAGAAGGCCAAGGAGAACCAGAAACGCAAGGACAAGGCTGCGCTGAAGAAACAGCAGCAGGCCGAGGAGAAAGCGCGCAAGGAGGCTGAAAAGGCGGCCGAAGAAGCCGCCCGACTCGAGGAACAGCGAAGAAAGGCCGAAGAGCAGCGACTGCGAGCCGAGGAGAAGCGCCGCAAGAAGGAGGAGCAGAAGCGTCTCGAGGAGGAAGAACGCCTCCGGAAAGAGGCGGAGCGGCAAAAGCGTCTCCAGGAACAGCAAGAGAAGCGCGCGGAGCAGGAGCGTAAGGCGCGAGAAGCCCGAGAAAAGGCGCAGAAGCTGAAGGAGGAGGCTCGATTACGCGAGAAGGAGAACCGAGAGCAGAAGGAAAAAGAGATGCGGGAGCGGAAAGAGAAGCAAGACCAGGCCAAGCGCGACAAGGAGGCTAAGGCCAAGGCCGAACGGGAAGCCAAAGCCGACAAGGAGAGCAGCGAGCGGCTCAAGCAGGAAGAGAAGGCGGCGCAAAAGGCCGCCACGATCGCCGCCGCCCCCATCCCCATCCCCAACTCGGGTCGACGTCCGTCGCAACACCCGGTGCCGATCCCGACGCACACTTCCAACCCAGCATCATACGCATCTCCAAAGATACCCGTTGCGACGCCGGCTTTGCCCAAGGCTCCAACACCGATCCGCCCCAAACATGCGTCCCAACCCCTGGAAACCAGCTTGCCGGGATCTCAAGCTTCGCAGTCTGGCTCCACTGCCAGCCAGAACCCGTCACCACATCCCGCCACACCCGGCCACACGAGCCCGGCGCCGATTGGATCTCGGAAGACCAGCGTGGCGACCACGAGCTCGCTACCGCATCCTCACTCCGTATCGCCGTCGAGTATCAAGGGACCCATGCAGGCGGGTCCGTTCGGCATGCCCATGAGCATGCCCCCTCCCGGCTTCGGAGGGCCGCCACCTCCAGGGCTAGCGAATCGCATTCACGATCCCATCTTCGGCCCGCCCGGTATTCCTGGCTTCGGCCGACCGCCGCCGCCACCTGGAATGATGCCCTGTCCGCCGGGGCTTAATGGGCCCGCGGGACGCGGCTTCATGCCGCACCCGCCTCCCGGATTCGGACAGCCCATGGGCGGCGACCCGATGCACAACATGGCGCCAGGGCCCGCGACACACTCGAGGCAGGCCTCTGGGAGCTTCGATCCGGCTTCATCGCCGGCGCCGGCACAGCCCATTGGAAGACCAGCACCCATCGGACGGCCCGGCAGCGTGGTGCATGGACAGCGCAACGATCAGCCAGACGACTTCGCCAACCAGCATCTCGGTAGCAGCGCTCTGCTGGACGACGCCGAGGACCCGGTCAATGCGGCTATGAACGCGGCTAGGCATCGCAGCCAGGTTCCGCGACCGGCGTTTCCGACCATCCCGTTCGTCGGAGGCATGGACAACGGATTCCACAACATGCACAACAATGTGTGGGGACCGTCACCGATGGGCTTCGTCCCCCCTCCTGGGCTGGGCAATCCCACTTGGGGCGGTCCGATGATCCCGCCGATGCCGCCACTCGGTCAGATCCGCACGGCCGGAAACCCTCGTTCGGTCACGGTCCGCCTGATGCTATGCCGCGCCTGCAAGGAGCTGCAGAACCGCAACGCCGACACCTCCGACTCGTTTGTTGACTTGGCGGCAATCAAGGCCGAGGTGGATCAACTCAGCGGAACGGAGGTCATATCGGAAGAAGATCTGTTGGAGCTAGCCGAAACGGAAGGCAACCCCCAAAACGGCGGAGGCACCTTTGAGATTCGACGAAACGCAAACGGTCCCGGCCAGCACTCAGTTCGGTGGGTGCCCGAATTCAACGACATGACACACCCTCATCACAGAGCGGTCGGCGCTCCAGGCGAGATCGGGAGCCCCATCACCGGCAGTGGCACGGCGGCATTCTTGGCTAGGGGGCAGTAGGCCCGTCCATCTAGCGAAGGATCGGGGTCTGCGTCTTCAACCGATAGCCTCGGCACGTCGTCGGACAGGCTCTCTCGAGGAATGTTTCACGCCATGCAGACGGGCCGCATCAACAGGGTCACCAGGAGTGTGGGTTACGTTGGCGCAGAAAGGAAGAACCAGGCCAAGAGAACATGTTGATTCCGTGGGAGGAGGACGTGGTTCTGGTGGGAGAGTTGATGTGGGAACTTTCTTTGAATCTCAGTAATCGAGCCGCCTCGGGCTTTTCTTTTGCCCGGATACCTGCCACGCGCAGAGGGGCCAGCCGTTCCAGCCAGCCTCCATGGCGAAGCGATGCACCAGCGTTAGCCAATAGACTACCTGTGTTCTTTGTGCACGAAGTTTTTCTTGCTGATGGTTTGGTGCGCCACCTTTACAACCCAGCATCTGATGGACATTTCTTCGCAAAGCAAGTGGATATCGAGTAAACAAAACGTCACCACGATAAGACGAACTGGAAACAGGCCATGCACGCACAACCCAGACGTCCCCGCCGCCCACTTTTGCTCCCACCCCCGATCTAGGTTACTTATAAGCTTGCTCACTTGCACAAACAGAAAAAGGAAGAAAAAGAGGGGGGGGGGGGGACGGAAAACATGAAACGGAGGACGGGAAGTAGCCAGGGCCCGGGCCGAACGAGACAGGCTTCCCGGAAGGGGGAACAGGAGCCATCAACCCCCTCTAAACGATTCCCAAGAAGCCGGTTTACCCCGGCTAGCTTGCTCAGTAATTATACCTCAGTAATTATACCGCGAGAGACCCTTGGTCCAGAGGTCGTCGCGTGATTTTCAACCCGTAAAGGTACGTCGGCGGCATATAAGCGAAAGCGGGAGAAGGAGGTTAATGGTCGCGATGGATCGTCTCAATATACGAGATAGCCGCGTCGGGCCCAATTCCTTCTTTTTCCTTTTTTTTTTTCGTTGGGCCAGTTTCTTTTTCTTTTGCCCATTTCGCTTTTTTTTTTCCTGGACTTCCTCTCTCTCTCTCTCTCTCTTTCGCAGGGGGCGGCCAGGGATGACCGAGACAAAAGAGAGGCCCAGGTTAGCCCTACGCCCTTTTGTCGGAAGCCGGGCCTCTGTCTCGTCCTCCCTTTGTTTCGTTCACAGACGACAAGGGAGAGAGATGGTCTATCTTCGCTTGACCAAGCTTTGGACCTCGGAGCCTACGACCACTACGAAGGATGGCTGCTGTGGACGTGGGCAAACGCCCTCGTGATGAGCAGACCTCACGGATATGCCCTCCCTTTTTTTCTATTTTCCCCATCAGCGAACACAGAGATAACATCACGACTATTTTTCAAAAAGTAAAACTCCAATTTCTATTGTCTATGTGGTATTTCTAGCCACCCCAGGTCGTCAAAGGTCATATGCGTGTGTGTATATGTGTGTGTATGTATGTGTGTGTGTGTGTGTGTGTGAACCGGATCCCTTACAGCATATAGCCAGTAGGCCCGGCACCTCGAACAAAAAAAAAACCCTCCCACCCCAAAATGTACCGTTTTTATACAGCTACCTCGTTCCACCCATCAGGTATCGTAAGTCTATTGGCTGTTTTGAGAAAAACAAAGAAAAGGGTAAATAAACAGTAACAGAAACAGGAGAAAGAAACCGCGTCTGTGAGACGGCTGCGCCGCTACAGTGTCGTGCAAGCATTAGGTACTACAGGCGAGAAGAATAGTAATAAGAATAGAAACATGTGGTTTCATATGGACAATTGGAAAACCCCAAAGGGCCGGCGTCGTGGTTTTCCCAGATATAGACGGCGGGGAATGGGGGAGAGAGATAAGAGAGGAAGAGAGAGAGAAGGGAGGGGGGGCTTAGATCCAAGCGGGGTGGACGCGCGCCTTGTTCTCAACCGGCGGCGACGACCGGGACAAGCGCTTGAGGCGGTGAGTCCAGGAGACGGGCCGCTTTGAGGAGGTCTGGGGGAGCTGGAGGAGGGCCCCAAAGGCCTCGCGGTCGTCCGCCGCCACCCGCTGCTGCGGGCGCGGCGCCAAGCCGCCCAGCGACTGGACGTCGTCCCAAGGTGTGATGGAATCCGGCGACCCGGCGGCGCCACCACCGCCATCGGCGTAGAAGACGGCGTCGTCGAACAGTTCATCGTTACGGGGGCCGAGGACGACGTCGGTGGACCAGGGGTCATGCTCGGGTAGGGCGAGAGGCGTGCCGGGGTGGGGGTAGGCGAGGGAGTCGGGCTCGTCGGGGACGGAGCGGGGCGGCGGGTGCGAGACTGTGGCGAGGGTGGTGTGGAGGACGGACCGGTGCTGGCCGAAGGAGCCGCGGTGCAGCTCGTTGTGGCCGCCGACGGTGAGCGGACAGTGATGGCGGAGCGGGCGGGTTGCGGGGCCGGGGAACACGGGGGGCGGCGGGTGCTCGGGGGACGAGAAGGAGGACTGGCCGAGGGTCCAGGCGGCGTGGAGCACGCGGGGCACGTCGGCGAGGTGCCGGCACTCGAGGAGCTTCTTGAGGTCGCCCGACGACCGCGGCTGCCACCGCAGCTGGTTGCGCGCCGTCTTGTCCCAGAGGGTGTGCTTCCACTCGTCCTTGAGGGCGCGCTGGCGCAGGAGGTTCTGTATCTGGTGGTAATAGGCCCACTCGGCCGACGGGGAGGCGCCGCCGCTGCCGCCGCTGGTGCTGCGGGTGTCGAAGTGGCCGGCGAGGTGGTCAAAGTACCTGTCGGCGGCGGCGGATGCGCCGCTGTCGTCCGCAGCCTCGAAGACTTCCTTGCACCCGAGGAAGCCGCAGGCGAAGACGACCTGGGCGCAGAGCTCGACCCTGACGCGGTCGGGCGGCGGGTGGACAATGCCGTGGTCGATCTTGTAGTGGGTTACGAAAGCCTTTTCGAAGTCGAGGACCATGCGGCACCCGCGCTGCGGGCAGGCCCAGACGCAGTCGGTGTTGTGGAAGTTCTGGAGGTGCTTCTTGAAGTCGCTCTTGCGGCCAAAGCCGACGCGGACGTCGTAGACGGCGCACAAGGGGCACTCGATAGGCTTGCGGCGGGAAGGGGACCGGACGGCGGCCGCGGCCGTCTTGTCGCGGGCCGGGGTGGAGAGGTGCTCGCTGATGTGGCGGTCCTCCCACTCGGTGCCGGAGAGGGAGGGCGTCGCCGACGGCGAGAAGAGGAAGGGGATGTCGTTGTCGCCGTCGCCTTGCCAGGCGTCCTGGGACTGCTGCTTCTGTTGCTGTCCGCCGTCGAAACTGCCGGCCAGGGAGGCGACGTCCGAACCGCAGAGGGAGGCGTCCGAGTTGCTCCAAGGGCCGGAGCTCGTCAGGGACGGCGCGCTCTGGTTGCTGCCGAAAGTCGATGTGGAGAAGGTCGAATCCCGCTCGGGGGTGTCTCGATATTGCTGTTGCATTTGCTGTTGCTGCTGCTGATGCTGCTGGTGGTGGTGATGGTGGTGGTGGTGGTGGTGTTGGGGCGGCGGCCGAAGCGCCGTGTGGTTACTGTTGTTGTTGCCGCCAAGATGACGGAGAGTGTTCTCCACGCTCCCCGACCCGTACCGTCCGGCGAGCTCGCGGAGGACCCGCATGTCTTCCGGGGACATGGCCGATTGTTCCGGGGTTGGGTACATAGTTTGAGCGTTCAGTCGCTCCGGGACTGGGTGCCTGACGTGTCTACGGTCTCATAGGCGTCTATCCGTCGAGCCTCCGAAGGGTAGGTTGTGGGTGTGTGTGAGAAGCTGTGAGAAGCTCGAAGAGTAAGAGTGGGCGAATAGGCAGCGAGCGATGGCCGACGTGTCCGAGTATCACCAGAGTGAGTGAGAGAAAGGCCGGTCGTCATGTAGCGAAAGGAAAGGCTCGAGGCGACACAAACTGCCAAGGCGAGAAACAACAGAACGGGTGCGTTTAGGGGATCCAATTAACAAGCCGGAAGAGGGGGGGAAACGTTCGGATCTTAAGCACGGAAGAGGAGCAGCGGATTCGACATTTTGTAGTGTCGGCCAAGAGACAACGTCAAAGGCCGCCCCAATGGCAGAAGAGACGCCAACGTCGTGTAGGGCACAGGCACCAATGGTGAACCGGGCGGAAGGGGCATTAGCAGCAGCAACGACGACGGCGACGCTACCGTGGATGTGGCCACTAGTTTCGACGCTGTCCGTCGCGGTGGTCACATCTCTCTGGACTCGCGCGTGTCCGGGCTGTGTGTGCGTGCGAGAGAGACGTGACTGACGCCTCCTCATTCGCATTAGCGCGGGCGCCGGGCTGAGGACTCAGGCCGCAATCTCGGGGCGAGGGTGAGGATGGTACGCGTTGTGCCTGGGGAGGGAGGGCTGCGGGGGAACGTCGAATCCCCAGATGGAGGGTCCCCAGATGTAGGGTCCGCCGCGGAGGCTAGAAGTGTCATTGACGGTTGGTTCTCGAACATCTTGTCGAATCAACATCTCAGGCTCACGGATCTGAAGGGCATTCCTCATGGGAGGGTAATCTCCGAACGGGCGAATGGCTGCTGGGTAACATCTCTCGTCAGCCCTCTCCCCCCCCCCCCCAACGAAGTCTTCCAGAAGCACACGGATCGCCTTAGTTGACGTTGGCTGAACACACGCTAGACGGAAGGCTAACAACCAATCGGCGTGGGCGCAAGGTGAAATGGAAGATTGCCCACCTGCACTGGAACTCAACCCCCTCCCCCCAAACTTGCACCGGGGGTGTCAGAGGAATCTCCTCGACGAACCAGGGAGTCAGGCACGGCAGCACTCCTCCGTCTCAACATGTCCGGATGACAGGTGCGTATTGTAAAAAGGGGGGAGGGGGAGACAGCCCGGTGGAGGCTATGTCTCTCAAGCTGACGTTCGCTCCAGCTGAAATGCCAAGCTGGGGAAAGCCAAGATCACTAGTCGGCTTCTAGAAGGGCGCTAGAACAAAGGATTGCGTGGCTCAACAAGGGGACACGCGAGTGACGACGGTGGTGACGACGGTGATGGGGGGTTGGTCGGCTTCTCGGATAGCGTCTATAGTCTGATGGGTTTTCCGTACAGACAGGCAGGCAGACAGACACACACTGGTCGCGATGAACCCGCCGTTGCCTCCGTTTCCGATAGTTGCCCGTGGGTCGGGGGCCGTCGACTCGACCAGGAGAACGGGTCTCGCCTGGCCCGCAGCTTGGGTCCGTCGCACGAGGAGAGAGGAACCGACGGGTGGCAACCGCTTATCATTTCCCCTTTCTCATCATCTTGTTCCATGGTCTCGTGGCAGTCTTTGTCTGCTCGCTTTGTTCTTGTGGTCGTAAGGAAGACACGCCAAGGCCCCGGTTTCTTTGTCGAGTCTCGCGTGGACGCGAATGGGCATCCGGGAGCCGTGTCTCTTATTGTTCTTTTATCGACGGTGCTGTCGCGTGCCCTTAGGAATTGTGTCATGGCGTCTCTCGCGAGAGACGGAGAGGCTTTCACGTGGGGCCGTTGAAGAGCAATCTCCTCCTCAGCCTCGGACTGCTACTACTGATGTAATAGTGCGCGTCGAAGTTTGGCTGAGTTGGTGAGTCGTTGAGTGCATATAACGAGGGCGAGGCCTTGACACAATCAGCCAAATATTAAGCCTCCTAGTTCCTATTGTAGGAAGCTTACCAGAGAGAGAGGAAGAGGACTGCACGATACATGGCGTCTCATAGCCCGTCCAATCCCATGTCTTGGCTGTTGGCGAGCAGGCTAGGTGAGATGAGGTAAACAAGATAAAAGAAAAGACGAGACGGTCTGTTCCATCCAAAATAAAGAGTCAGAGAAGCCTGCCTATCTCCTGGGCTCCGAAGCTTCTCTGGGCAAACCAACACTCGCTTTAGCCACCTCATCAGATCACAGCCTCGTCTCTTTACCCTCCTCTATCCCTGGAACCCATATACCCCTTCTTCCAGTCTCACATCGGTTCCTTTTCACTGCCTTGCTTCCTGAAAAGCACATCAGGAATGCCGTCCCTCCAGAGTTGCGAGTCGTCCGTTCATCCCCACAACATCGCCCCTCTCAGATCCTTGAGCGTACCCTGTTTATTGCCCGGATCCCTCCACCCATCCATCCCAGCAGCCTGGGACCGCCAAGCCCCCCCCACCCCTTCCTCCCCTCCCCCACTGAGGGAGCACGATTCGTGGTAGTGGCGGACCGAAGAGGCGGGGGTTAGCGGTGTTATCCTCCCATATACTTCAAGTCCGCCTCTCTGCCCTACAGACATTTAGCTCCACGCCAGCCGTATCCCTGGGATGATGCCCCGGGAGCAACCAAAAAAAGCCGAGGAAGGGAAGAGAAATGAAAAGAAAAAAAACTCTTCCCTCTCTTCTGCTAACACACTCGGTTTCTCATAATATGGTGTCGTCTCGTGTCCTTGTCTAACGGATGGCTTGGGAGAGAGAGAGAGAGAGAGAGAAGCTGCCGCTCGTCCTGCGCGAACCACGACATCGCCCATCTTGACCGTGAACCCCCATCACCGTCGTCTGTAGCCCCCCCGCCCCCTCCCCTTGTCAAGCTCAGGCTAACGAGCCCTTTTCCCGGATTCTCCCACCCCCGACCCTAGAAACCCCAGAAGCGATGAACGGTTTCTGGTCCCCGTCGACGGGTGAAACGAGATCAGAGACAAAGAACCCGCCTTGGCCTCGGTCGTGCCCACATCCTCGGTTTCTTCCCCCCCCTCGATCCCCTTTCAGAACGCAAGCCTCGAAAGACATACTTGAACAAGCACTTTGGGCGGTGCCAGTGTTGAGCAGCTGAATCTAGCCCCTCCTCTCCCCCATCCCCCATCTTCGTACAGCCGCGGGACCTGGGGGTGTGCTACGCGGTGAGACTGCCATCGTGAAAGGAAGAAGCCCAACCGTAACCGTTGCCACATATCTACCGTGCATGACTCAAACTCCCGTCTAGACGAGCCGTTGCACCTGCTCCCCTAGGTATCGCCTCCGGCATCTTGCTAAATCCTCTGGCTCTGGGAGACTCCGGCTACGCGACATGACCAAGCAAAAGGAGTTACACGGGCATGGTTGACCCAATGACCCGCTACACATAGCATGGAAAGTTTGTCGTTCTTGAAAAATGACTGGGCGTTTTCGTCTCGTCTAAACTTAAAGTATCAAGTGTGATGATTAGGTTTCTTCCGTCTCGTCGGTGAATTGTAGCACGCGACACGTCTGGTAGGCCTCATAAGGCTCTCTGCCTGGATGCTACCGTTGTATTTTGTCCATCCTTCTCTCGCCAACTCTATTACTGGTCTGTAATACATCCCTGCATCCTACTACCTCGTCCCTTCTAAAAAGAGTCCAACCATCTTTTCTGTGCCAATATACTCGCTCGTCAAAACGACCGCCTTGGAACGACCATGGGTCAGTGACCGATCATAATATACAGAATCCCCCACTTCCCCTCCAGTCGTGTATTGACGAAGTCCATACATACAGCAAACAAAGGAAAAGTGGCGGTTGATCGTTGTTGGGTATATCATCTTCCTTAAAACTCCGACAAGGTAAAAAGAGAGAAAGAAAAAAGTGGAAAAGAAAAGACAAGAAAATAAGGGAGAAACAATGCGCGAGATGAAGCTGAGGTTTCAGTTTAGCATGCTTTTGAGTGGTCATCCATAACAAATACACCGGACCGCTCATCGCTTTCTCAAGCAAGTCGATGCCCAACCCGGACTCTCTTGCGGCCGGCACTGCTGGTGAGGCGGATAGAGTAAAGCCCTTGGGGTCGCTGATTAATAGGCTTGTCCGGGCGGAAAGAATCCGTCTGCGTGGCCTGGTATTGCTGGACTCGCGAGGCTGGCTGCGTGCGGCGCATACTGCGACGAGAAATCCGCCATCATTCCTGGATCCTGCATCTCCACGTCGGAGGATTCGGGCGTCCCTGCTGCCATGCTCCTTAAACTCTGCATGTCGTCTGCAATTATGCCGTTTTGGTGCATAGCACCGCTGCTTGACCCAAAGGCCTCGGCGTTGCTGTTCGGGCCGTATATCGATGACTCCATGGGCGCCTGAAAGAAGTGGCCGAGCGAACTGTGATTCTGGCTGTTGTGATGAGACTGCTGGTGACTGTGATGACTCGAATGGGAGGAGTGGGACAGCCGGGAGTGGCTCGTCATCGGATTTGACGACGGAACTTGCTGGTGCGGATGGTGTAGTTGCGGTGGCCTCACAACTCGCTGTTGTCTTGGCACGTAGACTCTCCGTTGAGATGCCATGTAGGCGGCGAGGGCAGGATTCGCGCCGCGTGATATCTTGAAAGAGAAAGGGTCGGCCGGCTCCGGGGCGGCGACACTCTGCTGCCGTGACTTGTGGCCTGGCATGTGCAAGGTGCACGTGTCGATAACGGGCGTGACAAAATCCTCGCGGAACTTGATGGGACCAGAGTCCGAGCCGAGCATGAGGGCATACTGCACCAGCAATTTAACATCGCCAATGTGACGGCATTCCAGTCGTTTTCTCAGTATTCCCGACGTTTGAGGGTTCCATTGAAGGGCAGCCCGTGACGCTTCGTTCCACACTGATTCGTTCCAAGTAGCCTGCACTTGGTTCTGTCGTAGCAGGTTGCGTATCCTCGCCGAGTACGACCATTCGCCGTTGTTGGAGCCCTCGTCGAAGTGCTTCACCACGTGGCTGACATACTCCTTGAACGTGGAGCTGGCGTCGGAATCGCCTTGTGCCTCATACACTTGTAGGCAGTTGTCAAAGCCGCATGCAAAGACCACCTGAGGGCAAAGATTGACCTTGGCCTCGTCCAGAGACATTCTGGAACCCCCGTGGGCCTGCTTCAAGTGGGTCTTGTATGCGCCTTGCCAGTCGAAAACCATTTGACAACCACGATGCCGGCAGAACCATTGGGCGTTGACGTTGTGGAAGTCCTCGATATGGCGCTTCAGATCGTTCTTCCGCGTGCACGTCTTAGTGATGTCCTCCTCCTTGCAGAAGCCGCACATGAAAGCGCCCTTCTGTTTCGATGCGCTCGTCGTGCTCGAGGCAGCGTCGGGCGCCGTGTTGGATGATGTGGGCACGTCGTTCCATGTTTCCTCCTGTGGGGTTTTGATGTCTTGTTGTGCTACCTGGGCCTGAGCCGCCGCCGTGGCGCTGCTGCTTTGACTCCGTCTACCCAAGATTTTGGACGTGCCCCGAGAAACATTGGAAATGATGCTGCCTGTGATGGAGGATGCGTCGGACGAGAAGGTCCTAACGCTCTGGGTATCCCAGACGCTCGAGTGGTCATCCGATAGAATGGATGATTGCGCAGACGACACGACGGAGGCATCGTCCGACTCTGCGGGTTGTCGAGTCAACGGAGGAAGCAGTAAAGTCAGAAAAAGCTGTACTCACGAGGACCTGTGGTCTCCTGGATGAGGCGGCTCAATTCGTCTGGTCCGTATCGGCCGAGTAGGTGCTTGATCATCTGTCGGTCCAGGACGATATCCTTCTGTGACAGCTGCCCAGACCGGTGAGAGGCGCCGTCGCCTGCGGGCCAAGCATTCGCCGACATGGCCCCGGTTATGCGTCGAACGCCGGTCGGATTATCCAAGAGCTAGATAGGAAGCGCACAAATGTATACTGAGGTGTCTTTGTTGGCGCGGACCGGTGAGCGATTGATTGGCTTGTCGATCGTGAGGTGCTCTATGTGATGGTATGTATCGCAGAAAAGATGATTGAGAAAGGAGTGTATCAAAGTCAGAACGGGGGTGGTGAGTATGGACGGTGGGGAGCAAGATTTCCAGGCGGCCGGGGGCCTGGGACCTAGCGCTGAGCGCAATGCGGGAATAATAAGTTGGTAGTATGGAAGGATGAAGCAGACCGGCGGGGGTGGAAATCGTTGCAGCTAAGTATCGGTGGCAGTGATGGAATGCGCCCCCTCCCCCGATTGATTGGCAAGGCCAGGCTGGCTTATGCTTGGTCGGAAGAGCAGGGTTGACACTCTGAGCAACAACAAGGTCGATGGACTGTGGCTCGAGGTGCTTGTCTCTCTGGACCTGCATCCGAATGGACGCGACCCGACACGGGATCTTCGTTAGTGCGGGCGTGAAGACGGAAAACGCTGGATCTTGGGCCTTGTCAGGAGAAAGGCAAAAGGATAATTCGACGATGGACGTTCGTACATGCCTAGGTAGATTCGAGGACGACAGTATCTTTCCCTGCGTTCTTTTGAACCGACGCTACGTAAGGCTGGCAGGGCTGGTCTAGTTGATAGCACGCGCTCGGTAGCTCGTGGCTCTCTCGAACCCAGGATCTCGGATAGGGGGGGTTGAAGAAGGGACAAGGTCAAAGCAAAGGCGACTGGCCGTTGGGTTTATGTCAGGGCCGCTGTTGAGTGTTGACGTGAAGGATCTTTGCCAGCTTTGGTGTGCCGGTCTCTCGGATCGCTCGTCTTTTATTGTTCTTCCCTCACTGGCCGATGATCGCCCTCTCGATTAGAGACCAGAGGATTGACGGACGAGAGAGTGCGAAGAGGAAAGAGAAGGAGAGAAAAGAGCCGTGGAAAGGAAGAAAGCCAGGCTGGTGTGCACTCGTCTGAGGGGAAATGCAGCGCAGCTACGGAGTAGTGCTCTCTTCAATCTCGCTGTCTCGATTGCTCTTTAGTCTGTCCTCCCCTGACAGCCTAGCTTGCGCGGGTTCAGACGGTCTTGGATTGGATGGGCTGCGCCAATATGGACGAGAGAAGGGAATCCAGAGCAGCCTGAATGTTTGGGGGCTTCCCTTTCCCTTTCCTTTCTTCCCTCCCTCCGCTTTCCTCCCACGTTGGCCCTCGCTTCGGCTTGGAGAAAAGTGGACTGCCCATTTTGTTGTGCTGCGCTTCGTTCAGGTCCCGATCCCCGTTCGTACATATCCTTTGCAACGAACATAGCAGTATTGGTAAGGTAGGGAAGCCGGGGTTGCAGCAGGGATTCGAGTGCCCTGGAGAGTGGAAAGGACCAATCCGAGGGAGTTCCAAACCAGGAGCCCGACGGGTTTCGAAGTGGGTATTGGTGGCAAGGAGATGCGATAACGAGATCGGTTTAGTGGACAGCGACGAGGAGGACGACGACGCCACCGCTAAGCCAACCAAGGATGGCCCAGAGATAAAGGCAAAAGGAAACAGAAATAGGACCGCTGCTGCTCCCAGGATGAGGCAGAATACTTGCAGGGGTGGTGGTATTCGTACGTACTGTGCCAAGCTCTGCTCAGCGCCCAGCACATCACAGTTACAGTTACAGCACGGCATAGGCAAGCTGTGGCCGTCGTTGACCAAGGGTGGGTGAGCCAAAGAGGCGATGGTGGTGGTTTTGATTGCGCTCGATGCAGGAGAGCTACGAGGGACCCCTGACGACAGGCCACCCTCCTCTCGGGATCGCGTTTGTCGGTTCGTTCCATCCGGGCCCCCCTCAGGGACAGACAGGACCAGTGGGCTGATGGCACTGGATTTCATCATAACGCTGCGCCAGTTTGAGAAGTGATATCGGCGTGAAGAGAGAGTTAGCCCAGCATGTCAGTCTTGATAGGCAGGCCCAGCGAAACCGCGAATTGCAGCGGGATGCACTCGGCCGACAGGGAGTTGTCATGTGGTTCGTCTGTACGAATATAGCCGACAAATGCTTCCTCGGGCTGGTAGTGAGGAAAAGGACGACATCAAGGAGCGAGGTCCGTTCCTGAATGCGTCAGTACCGGTATGCCTTTTCCAGAGTTGATTGATGGTCCGGACATGCAAGGTCGGGGGCCCTGTCAAGGGGGACAAGGCCATCGTCGCAAGACCCCTGAGGAGAGCAGGGCTAGTTTGAGTGGGATAGATAGCCCCGCGTGGGCGCCTTTGGCTTTGTCTGACTGCGGAACAAACACGTGAAGGAGGGAGGGACAAGGTAGGCGTCCAAGGTCAGCCAGCGCCTTAGGTGGTGTCGGCCTGAGATAGGTTCCCAAGGCAGCCCCTCGTCGGTAGTTCCAGGCGGAACTCGGGCGGCTCAACTACCTATACCATAGGCATGTTTTCTTGCTTGTTCCTTCGGCAGCGTGATATTGGTGGCCGTGGCTTCTTTTGTCCGACACACTTGCCTGTTCAGGCACGACGCGCATGAGAATTGTCGGCAGTAGATGACGAGAAGCGGGTCGATTACCTACTATCCGTACTACCTACCTATTTTACCTCGGCGGGTACGAATACCCAGTTGCCTAGGTAGGTAGGAACCTGGTGTTTCGGTACGTACCGCAGTGCCTCACTCATCTGGAGGAAAGCGCGGGGGAACCTGGCTGTTGCGAAGCACGGAAAGGGGGACGCATACGCCGGTGACACTTGCCCAAAGGCTTCAATCTCCCCGTAAACAGACAGACGGTGCAGAGTAGGCACCTGCCCAACTGTGGATATGGATACATTGTCTGGCAAAGTTAAGTCTGTACGAATATTTGGCAAGTAGCCCTCGCTTCCTGTCGCCAAGAAACAAACAATGAATGCGCAGACGCTTGAGTTGCAGCAAACACGGCATGTACATGCATGTACGGGCACGCACCTACACGCAAAGGCTCAGTTAGGCAAGCACTCGATGATACGACCGACCCCCTAGTTGCCTCACTTCACCTAACTTACCAGGATCACTCCGCAGGCAAACATCGCCGACGTACCATAGAAATGCGCTCTCAAAACTCAAATCCACTCGCCTCTCCATTCCGCCGCCTCCTTTCCACGATACCCCCTGGAGATACTGCAGTCACTCAACGGTTGCAACTCCCACCAAGAAACACCCAATTTTCCGACCACAAACCTTATTATCCACTGCCATGAACATCCATCCCGGTTCCTTTGCTCGCCCAAGGTTTTGAGCTATTCCATCTCTTGGGAATCCAGACATCTCCATCGGACAAACAGCAAAATCCGCGCTCCCGTTTCACGCCTGCTCTAGGCTAATCCCGCCTTAGTACAGAACTCGTAAGAATATGGCACTGCAGCAGGGGTACGGCAGTACCGCGACGCCCTGCAACCGGTGCTGTGCCCCCCCCCCCCCCCCTCCTCCAGGCTCATATTGATGATAATCACCATCAGCAGAATACCAATCCATCAACCTGCGACGACTTCTCTCTCTCTTTCTCGCTCCTCTCTCCTTCGCTACAGACTCGCCGCCACTATCGACAGTGCTGAAACGCGCCAGCTCATTCGACTCCCGACCCGGCCGCCCAGGGTTCAGACTCGCATACTTCGAGAACGCCGCTAACAGTTTTCCCACGACTCACTTCTTCGCGGCATCGAGCAAACGCTAACACATCTTTACTCCCGCTTCCGACAATCTCAGTGGCCGGTACGAAGTAGACTCGTTCTGGAACGCACAGAAGGGTACCTACCCCCTCCCCCCAAAGCGTGCAGCCGCTCTCGATCCCATGCATCAAATGACGCAATACCGCCCAGTCTTTCTATTCTTTTCTTCTTCTTCTGCCCGCGTCGAGGTTGGCCGATATCGCGGCGCCATGCCATTATGTCTTACACCGAACAATTACGCATTCCTTTTTTTCCCGTACCAGTCCGCCCCCAACCTGTGACTAGGGCGGGACCGGCCGGGTCCACTCATTGGCCGACCGGGTGGGGCTCTCCGCTTCATAGAGACCATCCACAATTCCGATCCACGACACATGTAAATGACAAAAGAAAAAAGCTCTGGCTGTGTGGCTGGTCCCGAGAAGGTGCTTGCTTTCAACGGACGGCTCATCTAGCGGTCAATGTCGACGAGAACGAAAACCAAGGTATACCCGACTACGGGGATCACTTCGTCAGACTGGGCTCTGTTTCGCGAACTGTTCGCCAGGAGAAGGGACATGTGTCTGTCAGCTTAATGGCGCTCGTCTCTTGGCCCCCAACAAACATATTTGTGTGCGTTCCGGTGTCGCTAATATCGGAGCGGCTGAAGGCACCTGCACTTCAGCCGCAACAATCTTACCTGCCAGCGAGCAATTTCCTTAGTCACTCTGCGCAGCCAATGTCCATCCACTTGGAGGGTGGGCAGTAAGCTTGCCTGCCGGCCTATAACATGACATAGTAGTATGGCCTCTGACTGTTTCCACGCGCTAAAACAGTCAAGCTCCGCGTCTAGTGCTCGACATCGTCAAAGAACGGATCTTACCTTACTCGCTCGGCAGGTCGTCCCGGTCAAGTTCCGTCGGTTACCAGCTCCCGACGGATGTCTGTCCTTCATTGTCGTCCCTGCGCACAGACATCTGCGCTTTTTTACCCGGGACAGAGCAGACTTTCTCCTGCTGACGAAACTAGACCCTTGGCATTGTCTTGTCTGTCGCCATCCCATCTCAATGATCTGGAGAAGACGCAGATGGCATCGATGCTGCAAAGCATCGGGTCGTCATTGTCGAGATCTCGAGATCGCCCACATGATCTGCCAAGTCCAACGGTCCGAGAGGCTGTCAGCCTGGAACACATATTCTCGAGTCGTACTCTAAGCCCCGGGTGCGCAAGTCAAACGATGCTTAAACTTTTGGTGAGCATTCTTTGAAAAGGGGAGGGGTCTGGGTTGCTGGTCCCCTTCGCGCCCACCGTATCTGTAGTTTCCACCTCCCATGCTCCGAAGTCTCCAAGCACACGGCTAGGAGCTTAATGTGTCTTCGGTATGCCTGTTCGTCCATCTCTTCCGACTCCGGTCCCCAGCTGGTTCGACATCGCTCTCTGCTAGACTTGCCGTGGGCTGGCTCGGCTTCGAGACCCAAGTTTCAAGCGGCAGGCAGCAGTGCCAGCCTGAATTCACGAGCTTCCCGAGGTCCTCGCCACGAGGTTCTGACCGCCCTTTTTCGTCTTTGGTTTCTTCGTCTTGGTCTTCTTTTCTTTTCTTCGCTTTGTCCCCTTCCCCCGTTGCCAGCAAGTTGTTTTTTCTTTTCTTTTCTCCTTTTTCCTTCCTTTTCTTTTCTTCTTTTTCTTCGGCAGTTCTTGCTGTTAGCGGCTGATGACTGAGTGGACTGACGCTTAGGCTTGGCCCTGTGAGCTGCGGTTCGATACAGGGTTTTGCTGTGTCCTCATCCAAGATATGTAACTGGCCTTTCTAAGCTCAATTCCTGGTACGTGGCTAAAGATCACGGCCTCTTTTGCTGACGCACATTTGTTCCCTTGATAAAAGGAGGTGGGCTTGTCGTAACTCGGTGACTTACTTCGCCGTCGTCTGCCAAGACGCTTGTCAATAAGAAGCACAAGAGCCGAAGGCTCATGATATTGAAGGAGTGTGAGACGAACAATATTTTCTATAATAAGTCTGTGTTGCTCATTCCGCCCAATAGCGTGCCGGCGTCGTGTATCGAGACCAAAGTTTTCCATGTGAATACGCAGCGGATGAGCTTGCCACGTCGGCTGACCGCGGCATCAATTTCCTGGGCCCGGCCCTCACCTCCCGGGGGCACCTGTTACTCTGTCCCATCCTGGATGTCCCTCGAAAGACGATGTAAGCGACCGTCCCAAAACCGTAAACTTGATGAGTGAAAAGGACGAGTTCGTTTACTCCCTGTATCGGTACCTGCGGCCTGCATGGCTTCCGGGGCTGGCCAGCAAAGGCATGCGTGCGCCGGCTATCTGGAACTCTAACTGGACATCAATCGCAACGACTTGACTCTCCATCGAGTTTACATGTCTGACGTGACGTGGATAGGGTTGATTTGTGATTGACTTGAGCTGTAGTTGCTGGAAAGCTAACCCGCAAATCATCTGTCGGACGTCGACTTTGTTTTGGCTGAGAGAGTCGACGGAGACCGTTCGTCTCGATTGGCCTTGTTCCTTGCAAAACCGTCCACCGCCCCGTCTTCATTCCAAGTATTCCGCATATATTAGAAAGTCAAGTTGAAGTATGGGCTCGAGCTGACCATATCTCCAGAAGGCGAATCATATCATTGAGAGGGTAAGACGACACTTTTTGTCGCCTAGAAGAATCCAGTCCTCAAGCGCTAGACTAGACACGCAACCTATGTAGTGGCCAGGTCCGAAATATTATCCATTGACTTTACTTGGTTTTGTAGACCAGTAGTGGTAAATGGTCTATGGAAAGCCGAAAAGATTTGTTCATGGAAGAGCTTCCTTGATCCAACAGAGGGAATCAAGAAGTACTCGCCAGGTTTTGAGGCTTTGCCTCGGTACTGCATTCAGAACTCTACTGCTCCGCTCATACCTCTCGCCAGGTGAATCTCTTCAACCACACGCCAACGATTTCAATCTCCGGGTCAAGCCCACAGCCATCAGCGCAAGCCGTCTATTTGCACACCCAGCCCTTGATGGGAGCATCCCAGAATAATGATTATTGGTGCGCTCGTGAAGGGGGGTTTGTATCGTTGGAATAAGATACCACAGCATATGTCATGTGTTGAATGGAATATTGCGACAGAAAGAGTCCTATCGGAGGTTGTTTGAGGGCGTGATGCTGTGTTCGATATATCCCACCGGACAGCGTCAAATCCGCCAACCTACTCAGCGTTCATGACACCGTCGGACCCGGTTCCTATCGACAATGTGTTCGTACAACTATCCCATTTCGTCTTGGTCAACTTGCCATTTAAAGTGAAGGTTCCACTGAATACCCGGTCTACGTCAGATCAGTCACGAGCGCCACTGCCGCATCAGTCGCAATCCGTCGCAAAGTGGCGTGCCCGAATATATGAATCAACTTACTTATGGATTGGCCTTCCTTAGCCGATGCCCCATAGACCCAAGCAGCCATTGCTCTCGAATGCAAGTGCAACCGGGCTGACATCTCGGGATCATTGTTTCACGTCGTTTGCCGCGGCCAAAGTTGGAATGAATAACCTTATCTTGGGGCTTGAGGCGGCTTACATATGCAGCGAGCCTCCACCACCATAGCTGTGGAATGGCAATAGCGACAGATGACTTGTCGACGATGCTAAGATACATATGGGCTTTCAACGCGAAACGATACCGGGATTTGGAGGCATTTGTCAGCCAATCTATGGGCTTGGGTGTCGCCATTGGTACCCCTTCTCATTGCTGGTGTAGCACATTGATAGGGATAACCCATCGAGGGGCTAGGATACATGGCATTCAATGTTCTTATGATGTAGGCAATACTAACCTGCAGATTCTGGGGTTATTTCTCTACAGGTTACACGAGCTTCGAGGGAAGGGTGTTCGTCCATCAATCGTGACGTATAAACGGTAAAATGGGACCAGGGGTGGGACAGCGCAGATTGAGTACAAATAGAAAAGGAGTTTAAAAAAGAAAAAAACCGGAAAGAGAGGGATTGGAATCCAGGCACGCCTCGTATTTTATCTCTTCCTCCGAGCCTTGGCCAGGTTGTTCATTCGTCAGCTGGCTACAATAGCCCCTACCACTGATTCCATGTTCATGTGAGCCACAAAGTGTTACTCCAAAACCGTTTTCTCAGAGAAAGCCGCTATTTCACGTCTTGTTTTGGTGTAGTCGTTTCAAGTGCCCTTTATCATGCGTTTCTGATATTGCTCAAGCAAATGTATCGTCTGTAGGCGTCCGGAACTCCCGGGTAACTGCCGGTAGAAAAGCTCTCAGATTAAATACCTTTTTTGTTTAATGTTATAGATACCATTGAGTCCATGGCGGGATTCTCCTTTCCCTGAGAATTGCTAGCATGTGTGTCCTATTGAGCATCGACCTAATTTTCATTTTCTCCATCTGCTCTTATTATCTACACACGATACATGCTAGTAGAAGGTGGAAGGTGGACATTGTAGCCTGGCATGCTCTCGTCTCACACTTGAAGAGGAGGAACGCCCACTCACCGGTGCTCTTTCATCGCGACGATGCGAGAGAGAATATAAGCGTCGAAGCCCGGGCACATGCAGCGCTTCGATGCAACATGGTGCCGGCAGAGTCGGCGGTGTTGCTCCAGATGAAACAAAGCACTTGGGAGCGCGACCGATTCGACTTGCAATCTTCCAGATAGCTGGTCATTTGTACCCCGAGCCGCTTTAGATAAAGCTGGCACTAGGTGACGACACTTAGAAACATAAAAACGCTTTTCTTCCAGACATCCTGCCTCTGCTTATATACTATGATGACGATGCATCGAACATTAACGTAGACCTCCCTCTCGACCCCTCCCCCTCTCAAGGTTTTGCCTACAAAGAGCCTTCCTTGAGCAGATACACCGCGCTTCCGCTGCCCGGCCGGCTCACAACAACAGCCCCTTCCTTCTGCTCCTCGGTAAGCTCGCGCTTGGAGTAGTACTCCCGCTCCCAGGCCTCCTTGACGGCGGCGACCTTGTTGGCGGGCACCATGTGGACAGTGCAACCGCCCCAGCCGGCGCCGGTGAGCCTGCTGCCGTACGAGCCGTTCTCGAGCGCGATGCGGCACAGCTCGTCGATCTCGGGGGCGCTGCACTCGTACAGGTCGCGGCACGAGTCCTGCGTCGCGTTGAGGAGGCCGCCGAGGCGCGCGTTATAGTCGGCGGTGTCGGCGGTGTCGGCGGGGGCTTCCTGCTCGAGGACCTTCATGAAATGCAGCACGCGCAGAGCCTCCTCGAAGACGTGCAGGGCGCGCTGTCTCAGCTTGAAGCGCTCGGCACGCACGGAGAGCTTGGACATGAAGATGGCCTCGAGTTCGGCGACGGAGACTCCCAACACCTCGGCGATCTCCTCGCGCGTGTAGCCCTCGGGCTTGGTCAGGGTGTTCTTGGTGACGTCGATGAGCTGGCGGAGCTGCGCCTCGGCGGCCTCCTCCCTGGAGGCGCCGTCGGCCTGAGGCTGCTTGCCGTGGGCGAAGTAGGCGTCGTGGAAGCCGTGCAGAGAGATGCCGAGCGGGGAGGCGTCCTTGGGGAGGTTGGTGCCGGGCGGGTTGAGGGTGGCGTTGAGGTAGGCGCCGGCCATGCTGCACTCGACGACGCGAAGGTTATAGTGGATGGGGCCGGTGACCTGCTTGTTGGAGGTGACGAAGGATTGGGCGATGAGGAAGGACAGCTCAGGGTTTGTGGTCGGGAAGAAGACAGGGCGGGCGGTCAAGGACGGGGTGAAGGAGACGAAGAGGGCGGAGCCGCGCTGGGAAAAGACGGAGGCGGACTGGTCCATGCTGCGGGTTGCTGTTAGCTGTCTGATATGAATACGGGCATTGGGGGAAAGGGGGGGCTCACCCGCCAGAGTTGACGCCGACGGCGCGCTCACTGACAATGGCCAGCTCGGTCAGCTCGGTCTTGTCGACCTTTTGCTCGCCGTTGGCGAGCATAACGGCGAGCGCGGAGGCGCTGACGAAGGCGGCGCTAGAGCTGAGGCCGCCGCCGACGGGGACGGTGCCGTCCATGAGGATGTTCATGCCCTTGGGCCGGAAGCCGTCGCCGTGCTTGCGGCGCAGCAGCTCGAGGGCGCCGCGCAGGCCGCTCTTGAAGTAGTTGGACCACTCGTGGACCTCGGCGTCGATGGGCACGTCGCCGGCGATGGGGACCTCGAAGGTGCGCGAGGGGTACTTGTCAGACTGGGCGTTGGCGACACGCAGGGTGAAGGTCTCGGAGGCGACGGGTGTGTCGGCGACGGAGAAGGCAAGGATAGCGTCGGCGGTGATGGCCATGGGCAGAACCGAGTAGAGGGAGTAGTCGATGTGCTCGCCGATGATGTTGACGCGGCCCGGGGAGCGGGCGACGACGGCGGCGGCGTGGCCGTACTTGGACTGGAACTGCGACAGCAGCGACGACCAGCGCTTCTTCTGGACGGGGAGCGCGTCCTCGGTATAGATGTCGGCGAGCGAGGTCGCGGTGGGAACGGGACCGGCCATGATGGACTATTTATGGCTGGTTGCTCGACTCCTTGAGGGTATCCTGATTGTTGAGAAGGGAAGAGTGATGCGATGCCGGTCGATAGGAGAGGTAGTGAGAGTAGAGAGGTGGTTGGGTAAATGAGAAGAAGGCGGTTCACTTATGACGTTTGGGGGGGTGGTGGTGGTCCCTTTTTTCTTGGTGGAGGAGTGGGACGTACGGCGGGTTGTTTGACGATGCGCCGGAATCGCCCCACGATGGACCTTTGGTGTTTATCCTCTTGTTGCTGCGTTGGAAGTGGTGCGCATGTAACTCACTACTTGGGATGCTACCCCGCAATTGCCCCTCGTTTGGCGATCCCTCGCTTGGTTTCTCACCCGAGACTATTCCCTCGACCTCTGGCTGGAGTCAATGGAGAGTACGGCTGAGTTGGCAATCGACGAGAATAACCAAGCGTTGATTGAGGCAGGAATCTCTTTCTAAACCGGCAAGTGTCGTGCAACATGCCAAATGAAGAAAGCTACCTCTACATGCGTATCATCACACTTTGGGCCAGCTGTGTGCTCCACCTCGGGCAAGGATTTCCCGTTTTGGACATGTATTATCAGCACGTTTTCCATTTGTTCATCCGGGGTCTCCAATTCAAGGTCCGGTGCCCCATGTCGACGTCGGCCGCCGTCGGAAAACTAGCGGAGAACTTGGAGCTGCCTCGGTCGCGACACTAAGCCGGAAGATAGCGCTGGGCTGGTGTGGCACCGCTGTCTCTGGGAGAAGTCTACTCACAAGGAGGGGTTGGGACCTAATGGATCAAAGGTATTGAAATGAGATGCATTTGCTAGACCCAGGCAGAAGTGAGGATGCCACATAACAAGTGTTCTGCAACACCGCATCGGAAGAACCCATCCAAGGCAGTTCCTGGTGCGATGGCTGACTGACTGGGTACCGGGGTCTTCTCTAAAGCCACCGCGGGGATGTCGGGGGCGAGAGGCCCTTTTCCTCATTCCCCACTTACGGGGGGAAGGTGAAAGACCCAGACGGCAAGACCCGCTGTTGGTCATTGAGTCATAACGAGAATCTTCAACATCACCCTCAACAAAGTCTTCCATGGTTTCGTGGTGTAGTTGGTTATCACGTCAGTCTAACACACTGAAGGTCTCCGGTTCAAGTCCGGGCGAAATCAGTTCTTTTGCTTTTGCACCCAAGTCCAAGGCAAATGCCCTAATTGTTTTCTAACCTATTTCGCATTTTCTTGCTTCGGGAACACTCGCTGAAGTCGCTAATGGGTAACTGCTCAGAAAAGGTCAACAAGGAACTAGCAAGGAAGATGGTTTTGTCATATGCCGCCTCTTAACGATGTGTTATCAATCGATGTATTCTTGCTGTTAAAAAAGAGAGTACGACGGGATCTTCTGTGCTGAAGTGGCTTTGAGACTGACTACATGGTGAGATTAGAGACCGAGTCAGTCCCATATCTTGTCAGACTGAAGCCTCGTATCAGATGGTATTTCTTTTGTATGGCTCGGAACTTCCTGATCTTGTAACCCTGGGAGAGGATAATAGTTCACGTAGGACACGAGGCTGTTCAGTTGTTAGAACGATAGTATACTTTGTAACATCTGTTATGCTACGATTCAAGAGCATCAGGATGAGGGCATGCCGAGGAGTGGTGAGCGTGCTGCTCACCAAGCTGGCCGTAGTATACTTGTATACGGTGGATGAAACTATGTTCCCTAGACCATCTAGACACGCTCAGAACCTTTTTGTACAGATTGTTATATTATAAAAGTTCCACCTCGACATATATCAGTCTAACCAGTGACAACGCGGCTTACACCATGATGGAAACCAGCTGCGTTGCGAACGAACCCTAGGTCAACTCGCGTTCTGCCAGCCCAACGTCACAAACGCAGCAGCTACGCCGTATGTTGTTCTCGATTCTTTCGCCCTCTGTGTGATTCAATACCTTTGCTCCACTCCACTCTCGGATTTCTTTTGGCCTTACAAGTCCCCCCTCCCCCCCATGACCACCGACAAGTCAATTCTTTCCTCGATAACTGTCAACATCATCTCGTCTTCACTGTCTTTCCTCTCTCGCCCGAGGACCGCGACTACGCCTCACTTCCGAATCCGCTACCACTGACAGAATGGAGACCACGATGAAAACCCTCGCGGCACCGTACTCACCCTTCACTCACCCACCCCTTACCATGGACAAGCTCGAGGTCGGGTCGCTCTACATCATGATCTCGGTCCCGCTGCCCATCTATCTCGGCCGCAAGAAGCACAGCTACGCGACCGCCCTCCCAGGAGACCCTGCCTTCCCCTTCAGCACCTACGAGCTCATGGTCCCGGACGGCCTGTCCTCCGAAGAGTTCCACTGGGACCTCTACTGGCACACCTCCGACTCCCCCGCCGGCGCCCTCGGCCCGCACGACGAGGGCAGCGGCACCCTATACCGCCTCCGCCAGACCAGGACCTGTCCGCCAACCTACGCCTGCGACCGCCTCGGCGTCGTCCGCGTCCGCTCGCACTGCCGGCTCGTCGGCCTCGTGCGTGTCTTGTACGTGCCCACCGCCGTCGTCCCGCACCTGACAGACTACCTCGACTGGATGACGGCCGAGTCGGCACGCATCGCGGAGCGGAGCTACGTATGGGCCACGATGGCGTACTACCGCGCGCGTCGTCATGTCCTCGGGCGCGACGGCGTGCGCGACCACAGCTTCCACCAGTTCGACATATCGCGCTTCACGGCGGAGCTGCTCTCGTTCGCCTACGGGGCGGTCCCCGGCGCGTTGGCGCCGAGCGCGGCGGAAGGCGGCCCGCCAAGGCCGGTGATTGCGTCCTAGTTGGGCGTCAAGCTGGGCTTTCTCGACGAAGAAGAGGTTGCCGCGACGAGATGCATTAGGGACGAGCTTCTGAGGAGGCAACGCGAGGAGTTTGGCGTCGTTGTGGCATGTTGGTACCAGTGATGGATCGCGTGTATCAGAGACCGTGCTGGTACGGGCCCTTCAGCTAGGAGAATACGGCGTCCTTGGAGACTGAACATGCAAGATTCTATCGGAGAATATTTTGCCTACTTGTTGGTAAGTGTCGTATGACAGCAGGGAAACGCCAGCTAACCAGCTCTTCGTCATTAGCGATAAATGCCGAGCGAACGAACCTGAGAGAAACGAATATTCCATGTGGACAGAAACTGGTTAGAGCAGACTTTGGGTTGCCGGAGGAACCAAGGAGATCTGTATCACTGGGAGCAGGCAGAGGGTATAACATGATGATGTCGTGTGCGGGGATGCTTTCTGCACCAAGGAGATACCGGCCATCCTCGGCAGTCACCCAAGTACCAGTACAGTGGAACATGGTGTATGAAGATAGTTCGTCAGTTGGGCCAAATCTGGTCACTTTCCAGACCGAAGTTCCTCTTGAAACATTAGAGATTCCTAGTTTCTGAGCCGTCTCGGCTACACCACAAGCACATGTGCTTTGCATCAGCTGACAGCCGAGACAAAACGCAGAATCTGCTTCCAAGAACTATTAGAATGTAGAAATAAGGTGGCCAGAGCCGGCATGCGAGGCCCGACACCAATTCTCAACGGCGTGGGTGAACTCGGCGGCTCTCTGGGCCCTGGCAGGCGGAGAAGACGACACGGGCCGGACCGCCAGGCACCTGAGCAGGGTCGGACAGGGGGCGCATGGGGCGGAGAGGTTGCGGGAAGAAACAGCAGGATTCCGTATCATTGCTGGTGAAAGATGTATCGGTATAACCTTGGGATCTGTAAATCATGATTCATCAGATGGCCATGCGCGTCGGAGGGTGCTCCGAGAGGTAGACACATGCGCAAGATTGAGCAAGTTTCCGCCCACCCTCACGAGCCTCCCCGTGCGCGAGCCCCCCTTTCGCAAGACGTAAAACCGACGACACCCCCCGCCCCCACCGGACTAGCGCGTTGAAGGCATTCTATGCTACTTTGTCGTCTTCTCGGGGGCCTTCTGAAAAAAGAATGCCACATATTGGCGTGGGCATGACGACGCCGAACGCCATGAAGCCTCTGTTCGCAGTTGCGCTGCCCAAACGGTCACACTCCCCCGCCCGCCGTGGCTTCTGTAGCTGACCCGACCCGGCTCCGAAGATGATACTGGTCCCTTGGTCATTCGGACTTGGTCGCTGGGCTGCTGTGCCTTCGAGGCTGTCGCCGTCGTCACCGCTCTGGTGTTGTTTAATGTGGTCTACCAGGACCGCCTCCGCCTCCGCCCGCGGCTGTGGAATAACGGAGGGGAGAGAGGATGGTGCTCAAACCCGCGGCTGAGGATCTAATTCTATGCGAACCACAGAGAACCACCAGAGATCCCATGGATACGGAGTCAGAGGTGTGTACTGCGGCTTGATTGCGGTGCTTCCTACTGCCCGTCCCGTCCCGTCCCGTCCTGTCCAAGCCTAGACGCTGACCTTAACTTTCCCGCTTCTCTAGAATGACGATATCCAAGACGGACACCGCGGCCCTTGGAGCGATAATGCCCTTTTCCTACCTCGCTATCCCCTGAAATACGAAGCCCAATGAACGAGCCTCGCATACGGCATTTCCCTCGCCATTCTGTGGGCCCGCAACGTTGCGGCATAGAACGGACCAGACTTAGCCGATCCTCAACACCTCAGCGAGAGGCTACGACATCTCGTGAGGGGCTGTGACTCTATATGGGCTCAGACCCGCGGGCGGTGCCGGGTTACGGAATGGGGATATGTTTGGGCGATACTAGCCGCTAAGATTGTCGGCGGCTGCATTGCAACATATAAGGACGACGAATAGACGGACAGCGTTGATGTATGTATTCAGTCCGACGTTGCACAGATGTATAATGCCACGGCATACGCAACCGAATCACGAACGCCGATCGATCATGGGCCACGGCACAGAACGACACGGTGAAAAACGTATCAATATCAAGTCTCCATTACGAGTCTGCACCTAACACTATGCACAAGAGTGCCCAAGAGCAGAAGACTAGCCATCCATCACGGCGTCGCGCAACCATCCATGTTTCTTCAAGGCGGCCCCTTTCCATCCACAAGGTACCCGTCGACGAACCATGACGACTTCACGACCTTGGCTTGACGTTGCTTATTTGTGCTTGAGTGCATGTCAGTACAAAATGACCGCCACGGATGGTGCCATCGGTTAGGGGTCAACTTACGGGGCAGCCGGCGCAGGTACAGTCGGTACCGCAACCGCAGGATCCAGAGCTAGCGCATCCACAGCCGTTCATCTTGATGTATTGGTATGCGGGTTGGTATGTAGGGGTTTTGGTTTACTTGTCAAGTTTGGAAGAGTCTCTTTTGCTGGGGTTTAGCTTGATTGATGTGGTGTTGTAGATGGAAAGAACCAAAATGTCACAGCTGAGCATCGCGCGTTGTTTTAAGTAATGGCTCTGATTATCTAATAATGTGCTCGCAGAACGAGGGAAGCTGGAGCTCCTCGGATACAAAGGAAAGAACGGCAAGAGTCGGATGGCCTTGTTCGTTCCCGACGGCTCCTTCCAGCCCAACGAAACAGACCACATGTCCGCCCCTCAGGGAAACTGCTAATCGCCCATTCGCCGCCCGCTCAAAGCCGTAGTTACTAGCTCTGACGCCCGGAAACCAGAAAGATAAGGGGGAGAGGAAGGCGTTGCCTACCCCGCTCACGCCTCGCCACTACGTGCTTGCTTTCGTCTCGGCCTGTACCTGGACGATTTGGGAAAACAACGGACGATCGTGGACTGAAGAAAAGAAGAGTGGCGAATGACATGAAGTCAAAAACCACCCTTGTCACAAGCATGCAGATACCTAGATACCTAGGTACCTAGGAGGAACTGCAAGCTTCATTCAAATCTAGCAGGTGCAGCCCCACTTTCCTACCGAGGCGATGGTTGGCCGGGGTGGGGTCTTTTGATGGACCTCTGCCTGTCTGCTGGCTGCCCTTTTGGGAAGGACTGGGCTCCGCGGCCAATGGGACGTCAACAGCCGAATCGGTACAGCCTGCGATGCGGGGGAGGGGGCAGATGTGGACCCAGGGTGAACAGCAGTGTGTTATCGAGATCCTTCTCGGCCACGGCTCGCTAGGGATCAGGGGCCTGCCTTGTCTTCGGCCAACCTTATAGCCACAAGCTCGACTGTCGATTGGTGAGGCCGGAGGACGTGTTTCAGCGAGGGAGAGATGAGTGACAGCAAGATGGGAGCAGCGAACTCGGACCAGTCCATGTGGAGGCGTGACGAAGAGCAACGCAATAGTCATCATAGTACTTGCTGACCTGGCATACCAATCTAGTTTACAACAAGAAGCCGGAAAAGCCGCAGCACGGATGGGGGGTTATCAGCCGGCCCGCTGGATGTCGAAATGCACGTCGCCGCTTGCAGCGTTGTGCAGCATGCATGTGCGTTACTATCGGACATGTGGCGCGCGCATCTCGACGCCTCTCAGTTCCCACGACCCAGCAAGCTTTCATGCTTTCCCTTTTTCTTCCAAATAGGCTTTCTAATAGTACCAGCCCCTAACGCGAGCGGCAGCGTGATGAACATGTCCCTTGCAGCTCACCAGAAACCTCGTGACTCAACTTGAGTTGAGAATATACTTTTGGAGTCCTCGACTCGCAGTTTGGGATCGCGAGATCTCCGAGCCACTCGCGGTTTTTTGGTACCCAAGACTTGATTAAGCGCGTTGTTGCATAGTCCCTTTGAAAGTAGCAAACTCGAGACTATACAATAGCTTTTACAACGATCTCGTTTCCCCCGTCAACCACGTGAGGCGTGTACTGCGTTGCACGAGCGAATTTCAGCCGCTTCTAAATTACATTTGCTGTTCCTCGTCATTCTGATATATCTGTGCTTGTGGTATCTAGATTGGCAGAGTACTACAAGATAGTGGCGAAGATGAATAGCAAGGAGAGAAGCAGGCGTATATACTTGTTAACCAGTTCTAGGTGGATCCTGCACAAGTTTCCCCCTTAGCTTGGAGCTGATTCGGGCAATAATGTAACCAATCAATGAAATTTTGGTGTCTTCGGATGGTGTAAGTAGCGACGGGCCACAATTATCCTTGAATCATGATACTTCTAGTTTACCTGGCCTCAGTTTCATGTCTTACAATTAACATGACACAAGTCTATATCGACTTGAGGCTAAGTCATAATAAAGTCTATATCGACTTGAGGCCAAGTCATAATACCACTTGCTGCTGTAATTGAAACCGAAACCTCTCGTAAACCCTATTTCTTTTCATAAACCCCGGTTGAAAAGTGACCTCTTCACCGTTGGTGGCAGAAGCCAGGGCGTATCAATAACATGCTTCGGTGAACAGCCGCGCCTGCTGGGACACCTGAGCCTGCTTAACCAGAGCCCCTTGGCCGCTGATAGGCCAAACGACCTGCCCCTATACGACAAGATGGTCGTTCTTGGTATACATTGCGAACTACTAATTGGAACTCCGTTTGATGGTGATGTGCTTTTCCCTCTTTGCTGAGCATTTGCTACGAAAAGTCTCAGCGTCATGGGGCGTCCGGTCGCCCCGGCGGTAGTTGGTGCATTCGTGACAGGAAGCGATTGAGCTGTCGAGCTTCAATATACTTGCAAATATTGGCTTTAGGAACGACGCACATGCTGCAATGATGCCCATGTTGAGCTGGAGACTGTTTGCATCGGACAAGTTAGTTTGATGTAGGAAGAAAAGGCGGATATAGTATGATATGCTCTCGTACCACAGCTTACTTTTGCCTGACGTGAACCCAGTAATAGAAAACATCGTCTGGCTTGCCGCCCGTTGTGTACATGTAGACCGCCTTGAGAATGCCCATGATGATTGAACTGGCTGTAGGATCAGGTGTTAGTTGGTCCAAGCTAAACTGCCAACTGTGTAGATTTGCCGCTGGATTTGGGGGGAAAATACAGATATTCTAGGTTGGGGATGCAAATCATGTAGAAGCGAACTCGGAGTTTGAAATTCAGGTTCCAAGTGATTCGGACTGGCAGAGCTCCCAGACATACATCGGTGAAGATATTTCAGACTGCTACCTTCTTCGTTAACATTAGATATGTCATCGATTTTGCGTGAAACTAAAAAATATCCCAATACGTGAGATCGAGGAAGATGTGGAAGTCATGGCATCTAGGATCAAATGGGTTGATCCACTGGAACTCCCACCAGCCCGAGAAAGACATACAATAAACGAACAGCCAAACAATCGCTTGGACGGAGGACGCAATAATGAATCCTTAGTCTTGAAGAGAGTCCGGTCAGCTTTGAGGCTCTCAGGAAGTAGACAAGCAAGGCGTGCGTATGGGTAATATCTATGATTCCGTACAGTGACCATCGGTACTATTTCAGGTCCTTGTCGAGCCGCAATAGACTGATTGCCATAGAGATTCTCAGCAGCCCCATGGCAACGCCGTCGGAGATGACTGTCTTCCAAAATGTGATGCGCTCGAATTCTACCCGTTCTCCGGTTGGAATTGTCTGGAAATGCCGTCCAAGGCCATATGGTATCTGTAGAACTAGGCATATCCATGCCGTCAGAGCGATGACCTGCGATGCGCAGAGGTTAGCAACCACATGGGTAATCGGGGCTAGTCCATTGATTAAAGACTTTTGACGTACAACGGCAATGGAGATGAGTACATCCTCAGCCTTAAAGACCCTGAGGATGATCGTCCGGGCGTAGATACGCAGACAAACGAACGCCAGGGCGATGAAGTGGAACAAGCCAACAACCCCAATGATCCGGCCTGCGCTGCTAGTATTGACATTTACCGGAGGCAACTTGCCCATTCTTTCTATAACCATGGGCTTTCCAGTGAATCAATGAGAGAGCTAACGAACGGAAACCATCTCGTCTCCACTGATCAGCACTATATTCTGAGTGGCTAGGAGTTCTCTCAAGGGCTAGTCTAGTAGGCTCTTTATCCCACGTTGATGCCGTGCTTGAGCAATGGAAGCAACTCTGTTCTGGGACCTCGAACCCGAGATCGTTTGTTTGAGAAACGTCAGCTTATCTTCGGCGTTCAGCGTTTTCGGCGAATAAATAGTCACTACCAATGATTGTACAGGACCCTGCTTCCAAGGTTGCCGCCGACGTTCCGGCGCCCAAAGGTCGTTCGCTCCAGGCCATGGTTGAAGTGAAGTCAGATTCGGTAGTTGCTCTGCGTTATCGGGTATTCTATTCCGTATGAAGATATTGAGATCTGGCACAGGTCAGAGGTGCCCCGTATCGGTTTTACGTACCGTGGTATTACATATGTATCGGGTGAACTGCACTAGACCACTTATGGGGGTTTAGAGCAACTGTATCCGTCAACAAGACCCTGATTATCTCCTGTTGCTTTCATATGCCTGCCTTCAAAAGAACAGTGCCCATTAATTAAACTAGCGGGCGCTCCAGTCGGACCCCATAAACCCCTATAGTACGGGCATGTCGGTTGACTCGTACGTGTATTCCATGTCGTTGTTCTACCTAGCTATGCATACATGCACCAACTCCCAGTCACGCAACATCGATGACGCTGGCGCAGCGCATGGTTCCTCAGGTTGACCGGCTCTTGGAACAAGCAGTGGGCAGTGTGTTTCCTGCAGTGCGATTCGAAGAACAAAGCCGGAAATGGGATCGCAATGCGCAAGACGCACGAATCCCTGGAAGCGCAATATGAGTCTCACCATGGCTGAAAACCTTAAACGGATGGGCCGACCCCGTTCGAGATACTTGCTCTGAAGAACGACTACACCAACAGTTGGATGGCAAAAAGGCAAGGGAAAAAAAAGAAACCCCGTCGCTTTGTCTTACCGCCAGCACCGCCGCATCAGTGGGCTGGCTGTGTACCTTTGATACACTAAGAAAGACCCATCCACAAGTTGCTTATGGGCTTCTTGAAGACAGGAAAGTCAGATATAAGAGATTCAAGCCCCTAATCCATTTGTTAGTATCCAATGGGGCACTTCTGAAGGCATTTCTAGTGTCCTGATGATGGTATGGCAACCGAAGCTTTTTCGTTTTCTTTTTGTTTTGTCACCCGCGTGACCAAGCTACAGCTGACGAGTCAAAGCCATGGAGTAAGACTGCAGTCTTGGCATTGCATGTTGTGATTCAGACACCTGACAGCAGTTAAGGACAGTCAGGAGAACTCTCTCTTATATGGTCTAATACCAACCCTGATCCTGGCTCACGGATTCACGCGGTGCAGACCTTGTTGCCAAGATTCATCTTCCCCCGACATATCCATCTTGGGATTAGTCGATTTGAAAGGAGCCGGGGAAATGGGACGGCACCACCCGGGCTCGTACTGCAATGCCCAACAGTTGCCGGGTACCCTTGCGAACTGCTGCAGCCTTCGGGTAAATCCGATGAATCGAACCGGTTGCTGGCCGGGCCGGTATGGATGGTGGAGAATTTCCTGTGCCGCCTCCCTGCCTCTGGTGGTCCTGCAGACTCGTCGTAAAATGTACAGTTTATTTTGCTACCAGCCGCCCTCTTCCTATCCTAGTTGCATTATTTCGAGTTACAGACGTCACGTTTCGTCTTCGTGTAACACAAAGCGTGACGTCTCTTGATAGACATGCACATCAGCAAGATGTGTGCAGAGTCGAGCTTCGCTACCGCGCTCTTTGCCTGAGGGACCGTCACGGCTCGCGAGGGCTGCTGTAACTAGACCATATCACGAGACATTGCCGTCGCCAGAAGTTGCGCGGTCGGTGCTCACGCCGCCGGTTGGTTTTGCGACCATGGCCATAGTGTCATCGTCGTGGGTTAGGCTAGCCAACTCGTGAGCCATCTGTCCTCCTCCCCTCTCCTCTTCCACTTTGACGCTTGATCAAATGACCATTTGCTAACTCGGATTCTAGAGCGGTCATAACGTTCTGTACGTTGGAGTCGTCACAAGAAAGGCCATCAATATCGGCGTCCAGGCGTGGATGGAATGCAAGGATACCTTCGACTTCCCCCAGCGCATGAGCGTATCAACAAGTGGGTCGATGCAGTTCACTGATATTAAGTACAGCCATGTCGATTTAAAGTTAGGTCAGCCGGTCGAAGGCTGAATAGCACTCGTAGCCGACTCGATGTACTCAACCCTGGGGAGGGACCTGGACTCCTCGAGAAGTACGAGGACATCACCCTCCCCGGTTTCGACAACTTCCCTGAGCTGGGATCCGCCCTGGAGTACCTCGTCATGTTATTCGATGACTGTGTCGAGAAATGCGACATCGCTGCTGTCCCCAAGATATGGGACTCTACCGCGATGACCCTTGATGACACCATGGATGTGCCCGTATTCTTTGTGACGCAGGCCTACGTAAACACCAAGTGTGTCCTTACTGCCTTCGAACCCGCGGGCGAGAACCTGCCCCCCCAGAAGACGGACAGACGGAGCAAGAGGTCTTTGAAGTTCAGATTCATACCGTCATCACCGTCTTCCCCGGGATCCTTCGCTACTTGTCGCGAGAGACTAGTGCCGCCTACTCGAACAAGTCGCCCGTCCCTGGGTCCGCTAACTACAGTTCCCAACGCATGAAAAACTTCCAATATTACGATAATGTGCTGTGCCACAACAGCATGGATTTTATCGAGCCACGGATGCCAAAAGAAGAATTAGCTGTGTACCGGTCTTACTCTAGAGCTGCTGGGCCCAGCTTTCGTACCCTCGGGAGGAACATCGCGCTCTCAATTGATTGCTAGAGTGAGACACGAAAAGCATGTACTCAGGAGCACTGGGCCACAGTTTGCAACTGATATCGCGAGGGTGCGCCAAAACCTTTCGAAATCGTTCATTGTATGCTCATGGTCCAATTCATCATATTGGACTCTCGAACGGATCATAATTATACAACCTGAGTCATTGGTCAGGCGGACGTTTTGATCGGTGGCAAAGAAAGAAAACGGTCGGTATCGCGATACGTATTGGGATGGCCGTCTGGGACTTTGGGCTCTTCACAAATCATTGGGATGCAAAGCAGTAGCATGGATTCAGGGAAAGAAGTCTGGGCATAAACAAAACCCAGACCTACTTGTGGATATATTAGTGCGTTTGGAAGCGCAGAAAAGGACTAGGAACGAGCTCGCCGTCAACAGCTGAGGAGAAATCGGGTCAACAATAATACACGCCAGACTCTATAAACTACCAGGTGAAAGCCTCTTCAACCAGATCCACCCTGAAGCCATCCCTAACGCCGTTGACGACGTGCATAGTGGCCTCGTCTGCCATTTGGCCCGGGCCGCAGACTAGAACGGTTGTCTGGTGGTCCGTCTCGAGGTGTGAACGTATCACGGCGCCGACATCCATCCTGCTCATGATTACGCCCGCTGCCGCAGCGTCAGATCCGTTCAGGGAGGTCTTCTGTTCGGACACGTCGCTGGAGCTGGTGCTGGTACAGTACAACGAGCACTCGAGGCCCGGAACGTTATCAAGGAAGTTGTGGCGCACGTGCTCGATGAGTGACATCTCCCTAGCGGACCAGGCCAGAACAAATCTCTTCGTCTTCCCCGAAGCCTCCCCAGCGGACGCGTTCGCGTACTGCTGGATGAAGCCGAGCGCGCTGGTGATGCCGATGCCGCCTATGAGGCACAGAACCGTATCCGCAACAAGGAGCGACTGGTGAGTGGCACGGTGGCCCGCATAGGGTCCCTCTGTGAGGACCGATGTCGTGATGGTAGATGAGGAGGCGAGCTGGCGTTGAAGCCATGCTGTGGCGCCGCTGTGAGCGCGAATCAGGAAAGTGACCGAGGGGGCACCCTGGCTCCGTGGCTCGCTCAGCGACACGACGGCGTCCTTCTTGTTGATCTCGTCTGTAGGTGAAGCAGGAGCGGATACGTTAGGCGCAGCACTACCTGCAGCCCTCCACCCTGCAACACTGAAAGGGTGGCTCTCCCAAACCTTGCCCGATGCGGGGAAGTAAAGGAAGCTGTGCTGACCCGGGCCGAACCCTGTTATGGACCGTGGGTGAACCTTCACCTGCATCACATTGGAACCGGGAATAGCCGTCACTTCTGCCTTGGAGCCGCCGAGGTTGTAAAAAGCAAGGCGAACAAGTCTGGCAAAACGTTCAAAGGCCCAGTAGGCGAAGCAGATGTAAAGCCAAGTCTGGTAGCCAAAGACAAGGCCGAAGTGGGGAACCAAGTGGTACCAGCACCCCACGAGGAAGAGGACGACGAGGACGATGTGGATGGCCAGGAAAGTTTCGTAGAACCTGATGCGGAACGGCAGCACCGCAAAAGCGACCGCTAAGCTTATGGCGATCGTAGCAATGATTCCCCACCACTGCGAGAAGCAAAAGATGTCAGTGAGCTCAAGTGACAAGAAAGAGTAGCACCTGGAAAATCACGTACGTAGAAAGGCTCCGCCGCCTTGGCCGCATAAGCAGAATAGCCTGCATATCCGGGTTCCCAGTACGCCATCGTGTAGACTATGGAGTGCACAATAGCCTGCAGAGTGGCAACGCGTGCAGACCAGCGATGCAAGGTCAAGAAAGTCGTCTGGCTCCATCCCGTGAGAGCGATCAGGAGGTTGTTGCGGCCGGCGAACAGGATGGCGATGCTCGCATTGACAAGACTGAGGGTACCGGTGCGGTTGCCGACATACTCGCAGAGCTCGAATCCCATGGAAAGGAAGAAGACATTGGGCTGGTAGCTGCCGAAGCTGACGGCGGAGAAGACGACATTGAGAACAACGTAGACGGCGATGAAGACGCTTAGCGTCCTGCTCGGTACATAGCCGATCTGACCGGGAAGAGGCTCCAGGTGCCGGTGGCCGACCAGGGCTGGAAGGAAGACGTGCTGCCGGAGCTTTGCCCAGAATGCCAGGCTTTGGACTTTCTTGTACAGCGCAGGGCTGGCGCTCGTCAGCTGGGCCCAGGCGCCACAGATGACGCACACGCCGATGACAGTCAAGTAGAGGGCGACACTAGAAGGAGAGTTCGGTAAGCATTCATCGCAGGTCAAGTGAAGAAGACAAAGGAACCTAAAGGCTGGCAGGTGTGAAAGGGAGTAAACATACGAGTATCTGGTGTGGAAGTACTCAGACCTGGCAAACTCTCCGTCGGTGCCGTAGGTTGAGTCGTAGAGGGCCTGGTTCACTAAACTAGTCTCGTTGAGCCACATGGCATCTGAAGCGAGCTCGGTGGTTGGAGCCACGGAGGGAAGGCTCTCCTGGAAGGTCGGTGACGGGGCACCGGCGACGGCCTGCTTGCTGAAGCATTGGGCCTGCTTGTCTGCAGGGTATCCGTGGGCGTTGCAGTTCTTCTGGATGCAATAGGCCATGGTCTGGAGCCACGGCTTGTTGGAGGCGTAACATTCGGGGCTGGTCGTGCCCATCGGCATGCTCATGCCGGACATGCTCATCCCCTCCATACCGCTCATGTCCATGCTGCTGAATGTGGTGCAGTTCAGGTATAGAGCGGAGAGCGAGTCGTGGCATGCTTGGCAGCACAAGTCCGGGTAGAGCGAAATGCCGAAGCCAATGATGCCGGAGCCGGTCTGGGCATAGACATTGGCGATCAAATACGACAGGGCGATGAGCCCAACCGACCGACCCATGATGGGCGAGGTCCTGGGTCGAGGCTCGTCGTGAGGTTGATCTGACGAAAGGGCAATAATAATTGCTACGGCGAGATCAGGACCAGAAGAGAGAGAATATTCGAGTCAAGATCGATTTCGGTGAGGATGAAGGTCCAGGCTCCACTGACAAGAGGTGAAATAGGGAGGTTTCTGGCAGAGAACCCCAATCTTTGTTAAACAAGCTCGACAAAAGAAAACTCTGAATTGCTCTCTGCTTATAGTTGGCCAGATGATAGGACTACTCTTACTTAATACTACGGTCGTTGATAAGAAGCGGGCTAATTTAGGGGGGGCAACCCCATGGCAGCCACCGACAGGACTAACAGTAGCCAGGTAAAACCCATGATCCACGCCTTATCATTCTCAAATCCAGACGGGTCGATGCCGGTAGGAGAAATACAAGCAACGAGTGTGCCGAAGCGCCGGGGTCGGAAAAAAGGGGGACGCAGCGATGCTTCCAGACCGGGGGTTGAGTGAATTTGAGCTAGTTTTCTGGAATCTGTACCAGCGCCGTTAATGGGATTTCACACCTGTGGCTTGTAACCTGCGGGATGAATGGGTCCATTTCTGGGGCGGGCCATATTTAACCGCAGACTAGTCGAAAGTGGCTGTACGGAGTATAGTTCCCTCATATGGCAATGTATTGGTTGCATACCAAAGTGGTGTCCACACAAACAAGCCTAAGAGATAGACGATCGAGGAGTCTGATACAGTCGAACAACGCCCTGTAATTTGAATTACTGTCCGACCTTGCTCTATAACCTGGCAGACTCTTAACGCCTTCCTGTCGGTGTTAGGGGAGATGCACTGAACTTTGCAATTGGTATCGAATGGTTGTACCGTGCTCTCAGTGGACCCTGAAACGATTGGTACGGGTAGAAAAAAAAGGCTTAATCCAAGCTTTAGCCTCGTTTTAGGCTGGAGGAAAGTCACTTTTACTCGAGTACGTGCTGAACGGATGAGAATTACCTATAGAGTTTTGCAAGGGCGAAGTCTGAGTATAGAGGACGGTGCCTCAAACGGCTTAGCTGCATAGTCAAAGATCGGTTCCTAACTGATATTTGGTATAGAGTTCCCGATTGTTATCCAGATTGCCGATCACACCCTCGCCCCCCCTCCTTCATACTATTCTTTAAGTGTCATGTAATCCAGGACAGGCAGCTAAAGAAGCCATGAGATAGGGCGAAAGAGGCCATGAACTGTGGATCTGCACGTCTTTGTCGGAATCCAATTTACAATGTACTATTACATGCCGCGCGGCAACTGTAGGCTAAAACTGAGCAAACTTGCTCGTTCAAGCGCATGGTCTGCTGCTTCAAGATCATCAAACACTACGACAGGCAGTAAGAAGCCCCGGTCCATGTAATTCCCGTGTACTTGGGTAGCAAAGTACCGAGAACGAAGCCCAACCCGTCGGAGGACGTAGTCATGTATTCCGTCCTAGCGTCCCGCTGGGCATGAATCGCACATGGTCCGAACAGTCTATTCCCATCTCGGGGTAATCCGGCAAGTCGTCCATCGTAGGGAGCTATCTGAGGTGGTTTTCCAATTGGCCGTGACTTTTCATGGCCTACGACGTTGCAGCGCTCTCCATCAATCGCATCGTGAGTCAAGGTAGTATTTCTCTCAGATGTACCCGGTCTCGCACTTCTGCCCCATCGCACGTCATCCCCTATTCATAAGTCGTTGTAACGCCCACGCAACAAAGTTCGTATTACGCAATGGGTGTACCATAGATCACATAGACTTGCTCAGACCAGCCGTTTGATGGAAAGAGCCGAGGGACACCACACCCACACAGCCGTATTTCTTCGTTTCGTCCTCCCCTTTCCTATATCTCCTTGTCCTTCTCATCGTGACCAGTCTTAGCACTACCCAAACCGCATGAAAAGATGAGAGCGGTGTCAAGCGTATCAATCTTGGGCGCCGGGCCGGCGGGATTCGCCCTGGCGGCGGACCTCCAGAACCACGGGATGAACACGCTGCTGTACTCTCACCGGACTCACTTGCGGCACGCCAAGGCCGTCATGGAGACAGGCCGTCTCCAGCTGAGCTGCAAGATGGAGGGCTTCACGAACGTAAAACTCACGACCGACATGACCGAGGCCGTGGCCTTCTCCAAGATTCTCATCTTGACCGTGCCGTCCACCGGCCAGCTGACGCTCCTGAACGAGCTGAGACAATACGACCTGCGGTCCCACACCATCATCGCCATCCCGGGCAACCTGTTCTCGTTACTCAAGGAGGTCGACATCGAGGCGGAGAACATCCTGGAGACCAACCTCTCACCGTACTCGTGCCGCATGGAGGGCGACAATCTCGTCGTCTTCGGCCGCAAGAGCGTCATCCACATCGCCGCTCAGAACACTACCGCCGCTCGGCCGGGCTTCCGCGAGGAGATCCAGAGCATCTTCCCCTCGAAGCTCCGGTGGTGCGACAGCGTCATCGAGGTCTGCCTGGCCAACGTCAACGGCGTCTTCCACCCGCTGATGATGCTGATGAACGCCGGCCGCATCGAGGACACGGCAGGCGACTTCCTGCTGTACCGCGACGGCCTGACGAGGTCCGTCGCCAACGCCATGCTGGCCGTGGACCGCGTGCGCATGGAGGTCTGCACCATGTTCGGCCTGCGCGCCGTGAGCGCCATCGATATATCCAACGAGTGTTACGACCAGACCTTCACCGACCTGGTCGACCTGGCGCGCAACTCGCCGCCGCACAACAAGCTGCGCGCCCCGGCCGGCTTCGAGAACCGCAACATATCGGAGGACGTCCCTGATCTGCTGGTGTCCTGGCACGGCCTGGCCGAGTGGGTCGGCGTCGACGCCTCGCCCATCACTGCCGTCATCGTCCTCGCCGAGATGGCCACGGGGCTCAATCTCAGGGAAACGGGGAGGGGCCTCGACAAGCTACGTCTTGACGGCCTTGGACGGAGCGAGTTGGCGAGCATGTCTAGCTCTTACATGACACCACCACAAACAGAAGCTCGGTTGTGAGGGGAGGAATTAGTGATGGAACTTGATGGGGTTTCCGGCCCTTAGTATTACGAGCATACACATTTCAGAAGTTGATGATAAGAAGTGATGTATTTGGGTGAGGGGCAAGGGAGGGAGAAAACTCCGCTTGTTCGTGCCGCACGGCGGGCCACACGACGTGCACCCCGTTCTCAAGAGGCAGAACATGATGAAATACCACCATGTGCAGATTCCAGCTTTATCAACTGTAGACTTTGCAAAATTCATGGATATAGTCGCTCTACACCCCAATAAGTGGATTCTTTACATTACAGAGTTGGGTGTTATAAGGTGATGTAAGTAACTACAGGCAAATGAAAAGAAAAGTGAGGGAACAACGCGAGTCGTTGCTAATACGGCTGGCCCGCGTTTGATGCTCTGGCATGTGCTCCATTTATATGCGTCCGTTTCATAACGCTCGCGACTGATGCGCGGGAGATTCTGTTACACAGAAAAAAACGACTCAGAAAGTAACCTTGTTGCACGGCATGTTCCGGATCCTGGCGCCGTACACGCCGTACACCAACGGCAGAGGGGCGAACACCAGCGCCAAGAACGCCAGCAGGCTGTTCCCCCATCCCCATCCGAGGCGTTCGTACAGACCGAGCCCGCTGAGCGGGAGGACAGCGCCCGCAATGCCCCTGAGCACCGCGTTGGCGCCCACGGCGCTGGCAGCGTACCCCTCGAACGCGTCGATGAGGTACGTCTGGATGCCCGTGAAGACGAGAATGGATCCGAACCCGGTCACGGCCGTGCCGGCCAGAGGGGCGGCCCAGTGGACATGTCCCTCGACGAGCCAGCCGTAGGCGAACAAGCCCGCAGGGAAGGCCAGGGCCCCAGGTAATGTGATGATGGGGGCGAGTCGGTCCTCAGGCGCGTTGACACCGCGGGCGGCCGCACGCCGTTTGAGCGTCCTGTCGCTGAAGGCGCCGACATAGAAGGCGCCGCACAGCGTGGCGAGGCCCCCGGGAAGGAAGACGAGGCCGACGGCGACGGCGGAGAAGCCGTACACCTCGGTGAAGACGAACGAGTAGGTGGCGAAGAGGAGGTAGAGCGTGCCGTAGAGGACGGCGACGTAGGCACACAAGACGGTAACGAAGGGGCAGCAGAGGAGCAGCCTCATCGGGCGCACTATGCTGCGTCTGAAAAGCTCCCCGGGTGTGTAGTCGCGCGCGAGACTGGACCGGTAGTTTGGGTTTCCAGTCTCCTTGCGGATCCTCGCTGCTTTTCTCTCCAGTAGCACGGGCGGATACGTTTCTCTCAGGACGAGGAACGCGATGATGCAAACGACTCCGATCTACCACCCCCCATTAATTCTGAGCAACGGATTTTTCACGAGAGGGAGGAGTCAAAGCAGGCGGAGTCAACTTACGACGATGGCGATGACGAAGAACATCCACCTCCAGCCCAGGCTCTCTGTCACGGCGCCGCCGATGACGGGACCGACCATAGGGCCGAGGATGGTGCCGACGGACCAGATGGACACGGCCCTGCCCCTCTCGTCGCGCGGCATCAGGTCGGCGATGGTGCCGGAGCCGATGGTGATGGTGGCGACGCCGGCGAAGCCGGACAGGAAGCGGGAGAAGAGCAGCATGCTCTCGCCGCGCGAGACGGCACACATGATGGTAGCGACCAGGAACACCAGGTTGGTCGCGTTGTAGACGGGCACGCGGCCGTAGAGCTCGCTCAGCGGCGCCAGCAGCAGCGGCCCGCAGGCGAAGCCCAGCACGAAGATGGACACGACAAAGGTCGCGAAGGTCGCCGAGGTGGTTCGGAACTCGGCCATGACCTGCGGAACCGCCGGCGCGAGCATCGACGACACGAGGGGTCTTGTTTCGGCGGCGTTAATAACTTCGGACGACGGGACGAGATTCGGGGTTTTTATACGGTCATCGGGACTTACACCAGGAAGCTGATGACGGAGATGGTGAGGATGTTGGCCCATTTCACCAACGGCCGCCAGTTCATAGGGTTCTCCGGGTCCTGGCCTTCCGGCTCGTCCCAGTGCACCGTGAGCTGGACGTCGTGCTGCGGCTGGTTCTCCGCCTCGTGAGAGCTATCGGGATCCGAGGACGAGAGAACGCCCGTTGAGCCGGCGTGGTGCTGCAGCTGCTCGTTCCCGTGCTTCTCCTCACAAGACGCACCGGACGCCATCTGCGTTGAGTTCGAGGCTGTTCGGCCACGGCGGAGCCATGGGAAGAAAGCCGGCGCGTGTTGTCGGAGAGGCAACATCGCGAGACAAGTACACCAAGAAACACCGACGATGGCAATAATTCCATTATCTGGTCGTCGTTGCAAGTGCTGTTATTGCTGCTGATGCTGTGGCCGAAAACAGGGCAAGTATGGCAATCCAGGACAGTCAAGTCAGTCTTTGCGTAACCATGTGGAAGACGGCCGTGGCGCACTACCCATCAGCCAAGGACCCCATGCATTCATTCATTACCCACTTGACTGTACATGCACTACCCTGTTGGACACTCTCCTCCCCCCACCTCCCCTCCGGGGCCACGACTCTCGTTTCATGAAGAAGATGTCCGGGTGAATGCATGGGGACCGATCGGTGTCTGGTCCAATGATTCGGATCGGAACACTCCGCTGGGATTCGTCCCATAATTGTATGTATACGGAGTAGGTGCACCGTTTAACGACTTTATGTCGTCAAGGGCCAATGCTTAGCATGCACTAGCAACAGGGTGACACGAAACCTACTTCTAAGTTGCAACTTAGCTTTTGCTGGACTGGTTCCTGCTGATCTAGCCCTTCCACCACGGTTGTCGAAGATCGGCACATGGAGCGTAGGGAAAATGGTCTTGGGTGGACGACGTTGGGTTGAAATGACCCCCCTCGAGCAGCAACGTGGCTTGCCGGGGGTCTTTTAATTATCACGCAGCGACCGTTAGTCGCATTGATAGCGCGGCAATGGTCACAAAAAAAAAAAAAAAAACACCTCACGAAAGGTTTAGTCTCTGATAGCTACAGTCACCAGCAGTTCCATGTCCATGCGGATGCCCTCGTCAGTGGTGAACTTGTCCCATTCCAGCTTCATCTCCTCCCGCGCCCGCGGGCGCAGCTCGAGCGGGATGCCGCCGTAGGTCTTCCCCGACGAGCTCGTGTCCAGCCAGTCGATCATGGCGTAGCCGTCCTTGGCGGTCTTGACAATCTTGTTCACGACGATGGTCCTCTCGCCGAAGCCCGCGGTGCCGAGGATGCTCTCGAGCTCGGCGCGCTTCAGAAAGCGCGGCCCGCCGCTGTGGTCCGGGTAGTCTCTGTAGGGCGGGCGGGCCAGCACGTCGGCCTTGATGACCTCGTGGACGGCGACGAAGTCGCCGGAGCCGCCCGAGATGCCCAGGCGGCCGCCGGGGCGCAGCACGCGGGCGAACTCGGCGGCGGCGGCGGGCTGGTCCTGGACCCAGTGGAAGGTTGAGTTGACGTAGATGACGTCGAAGCTGGCGGCGGCGAAGCGCGACAGGTCCTCGGCGCGGCCGACGTGGAACTCGAGGTTCGGGCGCTCCAGCTCGCGGGCGAGGGCGATGCGTTCCGGGCTGGGGTCGACGCCGACGACGCGGCCGCCGCCGGGGGTGACGAGGTCGGCGATGTGGGCGGTGATGTTGCCCGGTCCGCAGCCGACGTCAAGGACGCGCTCGCCGGGGACGACGGCCAGCTTGTCGAGGAGGAACAGCCCCGTGGCGTACTGCGTGTCGTTGAGGAGGGTGTAGCCTTTGGCAAGCTCGCTCGTGTCTGCCGTGTCTGCCATGGCTCGGATGTGATGTGATATGCTAGTGCGACGTGAGACTCCGGGTTCGGCTGCCAACGACACTGATAAATGGTCTTATGTCGGTTCGGTTCGGCGAAGAAGAAAAAGCGTCAGTGAGTTGTGGAAAGAGCCGTGCCAGCTCCCAAGAGGACAAGTAAGTGGACGGTCTGTCATATTGAAAACCCATCCGAGTACCTCACATGAAAAGCGGATGATGCAACGAGTCAATTCGGTCCCACAGCACGTAGTAGTACGTAAACTAGTAGTATTATCATGGTGAGCGCAAAATAAGATGAGACGGAGGGAAACCTAGTGTGGCCACTTTTGCGACTGGCAGAAACGAAGAACAAAATAAAAATAAATAAAAACAAAATGTAATATTAACAGAGAGAGAGAGAGAGAGAGCGAGAGAGGGCGAGAGAGGGCGAGAGAGAGCGAAAGAGAGAGAAAGAGAAGTTTATTAGCCTCACTAATTTCCACGCCGTCACTGAGAAACATGCTCAAACTTACTCGGTTGCAGTCAGTCCCACGTACCGTTACGTACTATGGTATCGGGCCAAAGTTTAACCCCCTCGTCAGGTAAATATGGCCGTGCTTTTCTGATTACCTCAGCGACGGTACTTTGAGGTTCTTGTGCACATCCATCATAATTCTGGCCAGTGAGAGTCTCGCGTACGTGGGTCACAACTCCACACTACCTGTTAGGGAGTTTTTACTTACCCATCACACGTAGTATGCGGGCGTCCATCGCGTGTCAGCTGATGTTTCGGTACCATCAGGAGGGGCAGATCGCCTAAGGCGTCGCCAAGGAGCGTCTACAGCGGCAGGGACCGTAGTGGTGGGGGGCGGGGGGCCCGGGCAGGGTCCTGCAAGGTCTCATGTACCTGTGACTTCCGCCTAGCATCGCTGCAACTTCGTTACATGAAGGTGGCCAGGGCGAAGGTTCCAGCTCCAAGTCCAACACGTTTTCTTCCCGAAAGACTTTTCTTTCCGAGAGACTTTGAAGCTCTCGTGTATTGCAATACTAGTCTTACGTAATGGACACATATTGTCGGCATCAGAAAACCAATCTGTTCAGCTGATCCGTGACCAGACGAGAGACTGTGCCTGAGCAGTGTTTGACAAGCCTGTACCGACTCATCAGTTAGGAACGGCTCAGCATCATCTTTACTAGGACAGACACGCCACCGATAGCCAAACTCCGTTCGGTCCGAGCCATCATGATTATCCATCAACTGTCCACGGCTTCGGTCGTAGCGACTGTTGTCTTCCTCGTGAGTCTTGTCTCAAAACGGGCCCCCCCCCCCGTCTCGTCGTGAGAGGAATCACTCACCGTGTCCGCCTAGATCGCCGCAAGATGCATCGCCGCCATCCTTTACCGCCGCTTCTTCCATCCGCTCCGCGCAGTGCCCGGCCCCTGGCTCAACAGCGTGTCCGAGTTGCCCGCCGCTCTGCAGCTGGTCAGAGGCAACCAGCACATCTACTACAGGTCACTGCATGAAAAGTACGGGCCCGTTGTGAGAGTCTCGCCGAGCGAGCTCAGCTTCATCAACCCGGAGGCGCGAGAGGAGATATACGGCTTCCGCGTAAGTCCGGCACACCCAGCAAACCATTCACTCCCCCTCAATTCTCTCTCGGGATGGGCTGACCGGTTCCCCGACAGAAAGGTGGCCGCTTGATGGAAAAGAGCCCAATCTTTCTCGGCGCTGTCGGAAGCACTGACGGCCAGACCGGCGTGAGTCTGGCGCTCAACGCCGAACACACCCGGCAGCGGAAAGCGCTGGGCTACTTGTTCACCAACAGCGCGTTGCTCCGTTTTGAGCACCTGTTCCGCCAACAGATAGACCAGTTCATCTCTGTCCTCGACGAGAAGGCGTCTCGGAACGAGCCAGTGGACGTCGCGAGTTGGTGTAAGCGAGCCCTTCCCCCCTTGTCGAACGTCATCTTGTCTCTGCCAAATTTCACCCTTGACTGATTTTTCACGCTACAAGACACTTACCTCGCTTTCGACATAATGGGCGACGCATGCTTCGCCGAGCCATTTGGGTGCCTGAACCAGGCCTCGGACACGGAGTGGTCCACCTCAGTCATCAACGTCTTCGTGGCCGCGACCTGGACGCAGGGTATCCGCCGGCTGTCCGGGACCGGCACCTGGCTCGAGTCTCTCATGACAAGGCTCCTCGTCCCCGCGCGGGCGGCCGAGTGGCGCCGCATCCACCTGAGCAACTCGCGCGAGAAGACGGTCCGCCGCCTCGCCGACCCGGACCGCGACCACCCGGACTTCATGTACCACATCCTCAACAGCGAGTCCAAGAACCTGCTCTCCGAGACCGAGATCATCCTCAACATGGCTCTCTTCATCAGCGCTGGCACCGACACCACCGCCACCGCCCTGACGGGCTGGACCTACTTCGTCTGCACCCACCCGGACGTCTACCGCCGCCTGGTCCGCGAGGTCCGTGGCGCCCTGCGCTCCCGCGACGACATTCGCTGGGACAAGGTCCGCCACCTGAGCTACCTCGAGGCCACCATCCACGAGGCGCTGCGCCTGTTCCCCCCTCGCCCGCGAGCCAACAGCGCATCGTGCCCGCGGGAGGCGCCACCATCGACGGCTACTACGTCCCCGCCGGCATGACCGTGGCCGTCCCGCCCTGGGTCTCGACGCACTCGTCCTGCAACTTCGTCGACCCCGACGAGTTCCTTCCCGAACGGTGGCTGGGAGAGGACGCCCGGTTCTCCGGCGACCGGCCCAACGCCTCCTTGCCTTTCGGCACCGGACCCCGGGTCTGCATCGGGAAGAACCTGGCGTATATGGAGATGCGGCTCATCTCTGCTCACTTGCTGTGGAACTTCGACATTGCGCTGGACGTAGAGACGCACAAGAGCAGCAATGAGGTCTGGGGACTGGACGGGAAGCTGAGGCCCATGAAGGTCTTTCATTCCATGACCAAACCAGACCTGTGGGTGCGCTTGGAGAAGGCAAAGCGGTAACATTCGGGAAATGAGGATTCGCCACGTCGACAGAAGAAAACTACCTAGAGCTTTGATAGCGTTGATCTGTTTCCATTTCCTGTAAGACTATCAAACACATTGGACCTTCTCAGCATTTCCTACATTCCACCCAGTGGAGCATAATTATGTAGGGGGTAAAGAACCAGTAACTACCCCACGATGGGTTTGGAAGGCCTCTATATTTGCAGTGGCGTACTTCCGTAAGTAATCGGCTTTGTTGCAGGAAAAGAGAGTTAACCCACCTTCTGCTTGACACCAGGCTGCTCATTGTGTAACAGCCCAACTACCCATTCTGGCATGGAAGCAAGTCTTCTATGACCCTTATAATCGGGCACCGGAAAACGATCATGAGTAGCGAGCCAGCTTCTCTGTCTGAGTCGTTTCAGGTCTATCTAATCTGCTCGACGAGCTAAGATAGTCGCATTTCAATCCGAATAGCATAGTCCGTACCCGATGCCCACACCATCTTACATTCAAACAAGGATTATTGTATCCTCGAAATGCCGCAGGTTTACCATCGTCGTGGCTGGCCTGAGTTGAAGCATTATTATGGCGAGGTAGAATGTGCAGACGCTGTGAACACATGTTTGAAGCAACATTTCACCACACATCAAGCTCCAATGTAGACGTTTGAGAGAACTACGAAGGATCAGCATTGATTCGGGAATGATTTCAACTGTGATACGATATCTCAAATGTGTCAATCATTAGCAAACTTCTGCTGCAAAGGCCGATGTAGCTTTTGTAGGTATGGTGTACAGGCTGGGACAACTTGGGGCAATATGGAGCACCGTGTGTCCAAAATTGAGTATACCTTTGCCAAATTCAATGACTCTGTTTCTCTGGTTAGAGTCAATATAGCAAGTGCGCTTCCAATCTACTTATAGGAATCAGTAACTACGATGAAACTTTGACAGCATTTTTTGGTCCATCACGACCAGAAGATGGAAAGCATCCAATAGTCAATGGACAGATGGAATCTCTCCAGACATGGTTTCATTCGGATGAGGACGTAAGACGAGGTCTGTGGTTTTCCTTCGTGTTTATAGAGCTTCTATTGTGCAGCAACTTACACTCTAGCTTGTCACTCCAAAGGCAAAAGGCGTTTCTGTGACACAACTTCAGCTTTTCAGACAAAATTAGATCATCCCGCTTTGTGACGTAGTTAGGGAACAGCGTTTAAGTTTCTTTTGATAATCACGTTACGGGTGACAATTGTTTACCCATGACACTAGCTGGAACCTGCCCTCTGTATTCTGCCAGCCCGAGGAGCATATCAGATGCTACAACCTCCTAGAACTATCTACCAAGGCTAAAGTGGCCGTACGGGTTGCAGAAGGTACGTCTCATTGTCATGTTCGAGGCCACGGTGAAGCGAAGCTAAGCCTTGGCTGTTCTATCAAGCTCGTGCTCAACGATGGTTTTCGGAAGCGATGTAATGATTACACGTCGTTGAGCCCCTGGGTCTATAGTCCTGCTTACAGTCCTTTTGCGGCGTAAACCTGACGTTAAAATGAATTCACTAGTAGATCTTTGGTTTTCTTGGAAAAATACCTCTTGTTCTAGGGTGATGAATATTCTGAATACATCCGCGTGCTCCTTCCATGCCGCAGAGACTTTAAGGTGCTAGAATTCGGTGGCTGAGGAAGTTGCCTGGCTAAGGCGCGAACTTTGCAATCGTAAGTGTTGGAGTCTGTTTTGCTAGGGATTACTTGAGTCTATGTTGACGATTTTGTCTTGTCTGGGTTAGGAATGTAGTACCTGGGTAGGAGCCTGGTATTGGGCTAGGATACACCCTTCGCCTGAGGAAGCGTGCTTCGGGTGAAGCGGTCCTCTGTCTGGGTTTCTGGCGTAGGTAAGTTCCTAACGCCCGGAGAATTCACGTGGTCGCGCTAGCGCTTTAGAATACCTTCATTGGCTCAAACAAGCTGGGGGAGCAGTACTGCCTAGTGGTGTAAATTATGCCGTCCTTGCAAAGTTAGCAGTTGTAGTTTTAGGGCGCTCGAGGCCACTCCCTGTTAGGTTCGGTACGGATTACCGCCACTCAAGATGTAGAAGCCTTGATTATCGGCATGTTAATGGTCGTGGTTTGGCGGGGGGATTCGCGACGGATTGGGTCTGAGAATGGTCTTTCTATGGGGTCTAGGGCGCTGTCGAAATGGCACGTCAAGGAGTAACTCTTCGTTAGTTAAGAAGACTTGGGCGTGAGCAAGATATAAAGGAACGTATAAACAGACATTGGACAGCTTGATGGTAGATGCCTTGGCCAGAAGTTGGCGAAGGGCTTAAGAATCAAGACTACAGAATCGGCAGTTGCCCTGTGTTACTGGTGTTTTGTACTGTATAGACATGTTGAGATGCAGTATAGGAAGAGGCGCTGCTAATATCTGGGCCAGACCTATAATGGGGTACGGAGCAGTGGAAATCATAACTGGATGTAAGACGATTCCTTCTATCTAGGTGGTTTATATGTATCATTGGAGATCAGTGATTTGCGGTTGGCTACAAGAGGAAGCAAACGTGATAACTGGGAATTGTTTATTTCTATTCGTATCTTCCCTAGCGCTGACAACAAGCGGTCACTTTTGAACATGAGGTCTCACTGCTAGCACAGTCAAGTCTCTGCGATGGTTAATATTGTCCCGGCAATTTGGACTGGAATATCCACATAATCCGAGCCGCAACGCTTTTTACCAAGTTGAAACTAAGCATGAAATCTGCAAGAACCATATATCTAGGCCCCCCCCCCCTCAACAGTCGGAGCATGGCGCAAATCGTTGATATTGCTTTGTGAGCCCAGGCATGGAAAGCGGGCTGAACTTGAGAGCATTTATATCACTGGGCCAATGGTCTCCATAACACACCCGTCCTGATCCATCTCGAGCCTTCCTCTTTCCCAGATGGAAGCCGGTCGCGAGGCGACGGGGGAAGGCCCTTGAGGCAATGGCGATCATCGAGCTGATGGGGGCTTCAACAAAGTCTCCAACCGTTTAACGACAGTAATCGATATTTGAATAAGAGAAAGGCTCGTTAAAGTCTAGGTCTCGCGTCATGAACATGGTCAACGGTAGGCCTTTGTCGGCCCCGTATTATCGTCTAAACTAGTTGAAGGGAAAAGGAAAAAGAAAAAGAAACGTCATACACAGTAATCGTTACAACAGATTTGCGATATGTTATCTAGAGCAGGCCAACCAACGCGGCGAGAGCGATTCCAAGCAGGCCGGCGCTGACGGCGGGGCCGCCGAGCATCTTGCCAGCAGCGGCGCTGACGCTAGCAGGGGAGCTCGCGCTGGCCGACGCTCTGGCCGACGCGCTGGATCCGCTGGCAGAGGTGGCAGTGGGCGTGTGCATGCTTGTCTTCGCCCCGGTGGAGTTGGCCGGCGCGTTGGATGCGGAGGCCGGCGCATTGGATGCGGAGGCAGGCGCCGGGGTCGAGGCGGGAGAAGGTGAAGAGACAGGAGCAGCAGAAGGAGAAACGGGGGCGGCGGAGGTGTCGTTCTGGCCCGAGTTGGTGCCGTCGCCGGTGCTGGCGTCGGCGGCCTCGACCTTGATGCTCTGCCAGTCGCCGGTCTGGTCGCTGTAGGTGTAGGACTTGCCCGGGTTCGCGTTGGCGATGGCGACCTTCTGGACGGTCATGGTGTAGGGGCCCTTTGAGTAGTCGGTCGGGCCGCCGGCCCATTCGATGGTGCCGGGGTTGTTGGTGGGGTCGCCGCCGGCCCAGATGCCGAGACGCAGGCGGGCCGGGGTCTGGGGGAAGTTCTTGCCGCCGACGGCGTCGGCGAAGTTGAGGGTGCGGACGAGGTTGCTGTTGATATACCAGGTGACGGCGTCGGGGGTCCAGTCGATGGTGTAGTTGTGGAAGTCGCCCTGGGAGGCGTCGACGTTGTGGAACGCGCCGCGGTCGAAGCTCGAGGTGTTGCCCTTGCCAAAGTAGTTGGTCTGGACCTCGGCGTCCTTGCCGCCGAGCCACTCCCAGTCGACCTCGTCGAGGTCGTCGGACTCGATGACGACGCTGCTGACGACGCCGGTGCCGGGGGCGGCCTTCATGATGACCTCGGCGCGGCCGAAGAAGAAGTACCACGCCGTCTCGATGGTCGGGGCGTCGCCCTGCTTGGCGAGGACGAACTGGGCGCCGTCGGCCGAGTATGAGACCTTTCCGGCCGCGACCTTCCAGTTACTATCATCGGCGCCCTTGGTGAAGTCGACTTCGTAGTTGCTCTGGGGCAAGCCGGGGTTGGCGGGACATGTTTCTGTAAGCCTTATGTCAATAGAGTTCTTCTAGTGCAAGTCTGGAAGGTCATGACGTGTGAGGCCAAAAGCATCGATGGATCGCGAAAACCCCCCTCGGGTCAATGGTAAATGTTCATCTTTATCGCACTTACTTTTGGTAGGGTCGCAGTCGGTAAAGGTTTGAGCGATGGTCGAGGTCGCGAGGAGCGCAACGAGAGACGCTTGACGAACGAAGGAAAACGCCATTGTGCGTATTATGAACGTAAGACGAGCCGGCGCGAGAAAATGAAGAATTCAACGATAGTATGTAGTATTTACTGGTCGGACAAGAGGAAGGAGAAGAAGAAAGACTCCGGGAGAGGAAGGAAGAAGAGGAAAGATGATGATGATAGTGTATTCAGTAGTCAATGAGGTGAACACCAACCCAGCCCCTTATTCCGCAGCGGGTCATACATCCCCATTAAAGAGAACCAGGAATTCGACGAGATGGCCTCTCGTCACTCGTCACATGGATCCCTGGTGTTTTAGCTTTGCTGGGAGGACCCCTTGGCCATCCACACCCCCGAGTTGCAGAAGTCGAGCCGGAGCCAACCACCCACCTGCACCACAGCCACCCCGACTTCAAGGAGGCTGACGTATGTTTGAGGATGTAGCCAACCACAGACACCACACACCCGGTGTCCCTCGGCGGTGTGGAGACGCCTGGTCGGTTGGTTGATGGTCTGCTTGGAGTTGGCACCTTTCATTAACACGACCGACTGCCACCACAACTGAGGGGGTGACGGGCGTGCCGGGATAGGCTGTATGTACTATACGATATACTATCATGGCGTTAGTGCTGGCTTACGTACCACAATAATTGATTCGTACACTAGGCACGCACGGCACGAATAAGCCCTATAGGTACAGTGGGGTGCCAAAAATCAAGGTACACCCCACTCGATAATGCGTCACAACGCGTCCTCCAACATTCACCTCCTCTCCTTGTATTTCCCACAACTTCAGTATATTATGGCTGATATACAAGCCTTTTGTTCTCACATATAGAGTTGATGGTTTTGTTGCTGGTTAAAGTGATGCAGTCATAATGTTGGTGGCTGAGAAGCTAGTGGGTGTGCCGAGACTTTTGGCACCCCACTGTACGTTCTTCCCCCCCTGCTGACCCGCAGCTCGTCTCCTGGGGTGAACGCCGACCTTCCGATGTGCCGTGCCGGGGAGCCGTTTATGCTATTTAAAGCCTGTGCGTCTTTGCCACCAATGGTAGCACTCACCGACGCTCTCTGTCTAAAATAGTGAGACGCAACGACCAACGCTCCAGTCTCAGACGTGGCTGAAGTCGCCTCTCAGCCCAGCCCAGCCCAGGGTGGCTTGGGCCCGACACACCCACCCTCTGGCAAGTCTGGCAGTGAACAAGAGTCCAAAACTGTGTGTGGTTTGTTTGGGTGGAGGGGATTGATTTGAGACGATGCTGAGTAATAAGAAGCGAATAACAAGTCGTTGGAGGCCGCCCCCGGTTCTTGCAGCGGAGAATTGCATGGCACGACCATCCATTTCTGCTCAAAACGAGTTGAATCCCGCTTCTGCCCCCCCTCGGTTGACGTGATGCCCCCAGGTCGTGCACTTCCGACGAAACATGTTTTTGGGCTGATGAGGACACCCTCAATTACAGCACAGATCTGGAGGCCGACCTGTCGCGGCCATCTCAGGCTGGGTTTCGTCCCTGTCTGCAGACTGACTAGTCCTCATCGCCAGCGGTTTTGCTTACTACTACTATGTACATCCTGCAATGTGTATCCACCGCGTGCGTTATTGGGCGATATGGGGAACAAACGTTGCACTAGGCCCACCAAGGAAATGACACCAGCAAGGAAGCTCGGCAGATCTGCAGATGGGCTCGAACAAAGTTAGCCTCCTGGGAGGGTTGCACATAGATATGAGTTTACACTGCGTATGGTCTCGAAAGCAATTGTCATATCCAGACCTGAGGGTGCAGGCTCAGGTACTAATCCCGCCAATGAACATGTAATTAATCCTCCCGGTTTTCTCAGGTTTCCCTGTAACGCGAAATTGTATCACAGAGTGTTCCAACAAAACCTGGCAAGAAACAATTCCCTTCCCTTTGCAAATCTGCCGGATACGTGAGTAAGGAGTGCTTTCCTTCTAGAAAAAAATCCAGTCATCAAAAAGTTCCTCGTCCCTGTCCAGGTTTGATCGCCAAACAAACGTGTTCTAGCCTACTACATACACAACTCGTAAGCCAAGAGAGGGTCATCCCAAGTCCCCCCCCCCCCCCCCCCCACACTTGTAATCAGTTTGTAAACCATTCAATATTACCGCTTCGCTTTAGGCCGGGTTTATGACTGTGTTCCCACTGTCGTGTGGATGGGCCAGGCCCGTGTCTTCGATTGTATCTGCATTTTACATGTATCGCTACGGCAAACCAAACCCATCGTTGACTCGTCGACATGCACTGACGCCCTTCTGATGAAGCGGGGACGGCATTTGGCGCTACGGCTTTCGGCATCCCCGTGTGATGAGGCGGACCCTCGATAGTGAGCCGTCAGCTCTTGGTTTCTAGTTGAGCACTTTTTTGCAACTCGACCCAAGGTCTCGTCCGTCCAGCGCAGCGGGTGTCATCGGATTGCCGAAGAACGCCCACGTGACCGGAGAGTTCGTGCTTGGTCCCGCGTCTCCCTTGCTTTCCTATCCTCCTTGTTTGCCGCTCCCAGGGTTACGCCCAGGAGGGAACCTCTCGAGCGGGGGCCGGCGTCCCACATCATCCCGATGACTTGCAGTCGAGACTCGCGCGGGTGTTTGATGCTATTCACGATCTCTAGACCCCGCCTACTCACGAGTCATCCTTCTGTCTTGACGGCACAACCGCTTTACAAAACTCTCTTGACGAAACCCCAAACACTTCATGGCATCAAGCTGCAAGTGCAGTGCAGCAGGGGTTGAGACCTCGTGCAGAGCCTCAAACCGTTGTTTCTGGAAACGAAGATCCACAACGAAACGCTGAGAGCGATTCATTATTCTCGCCAACCATCATCAACGAAACAAGACAGACAGTGCACGACGGGTTGGATACGATACCGGTGGCATCCAAGGCAGGCTTTGAATCAGTGCAGATGTGCGGTTCGCAGACACAAGCATGAAGATCGTGCAGAGACATGTTTTTTTACTCCCATGGCTGGCCCCCCTCTCACCGCCAACAGACTCCTCCTAGTGTTCTGGATGCGAGAGGCACAAAACCCGGGGAAAGAAGATCGTCGCGTGGTCGAGGTCGAAGAGAAGACCGGCGCGGTCGAAACAGAACTTGAAACAATCGCCGACGGCGTACACGGCGACGACGTCGCCACTCGCTCGTGCAGGCTTCGAAGACGCGGTGAATCTGCAAGAGCGCCAAGCCTGCCCGTCTGCCGCCATCACGTCTGGCCGAGCCAGAAACTTGGTTATGGCGGCATTGATGATGGGCTCCAGCTTCCGGGTGTTGTCTATCAAGGGGGTAAAAAACCCCAAGGCTGGGTTGCGCCGCTGCCGCTGCGTGCCATGGTCCACCGTCGTGAGCAGCGGGCTCAGCGTGTGCGCCTTTTTGGCCAAGCTTGAATGACGATTATTCTTCCCAACGTGGCTGTGGAAGGTTGTATCGGTGAAGTTCTGGGCCTCGCAGTGAGCCTTCTGTTAGATTGATGCACGCGACGGGGCTTCCGGCTTTCATCAGCACTGCCGTATCATTATACAGTCTGTATGCTCCAAGTTGGAATGCAGTGAATGCCTTGCGATATGCTACGCCTCCACTCAATCCGCCGCAAGTGTTATCCATCCAATCATGCCTCTTCCGGATTAACACCCGTTTCCAACGTCTAAACAGCCGTAGAGTGTTTTCGTGGAACTCCTGCTATGCCACCATGTTGTCCATAACGTTATACCAGACCCAAGCGCAAGGTTGATAAGCAACGTTTTGCAAGTGGATTTGTCATGATAAACAATTTATAATCGCCAATCCCTTGCGGCTAAGTCAACGCACACCAGATACAGCAAAGTGCTTATGTCTGACGAGACACTGTACTAAGCAGGGGTCTAATCTTTACGACTAAAGAAGACAGAGAGTGGTTTTATGTAGCCAAGCTGTTGTGGTGCTGTGATCATAACGTTATTTCACATTCAACTGCAAGAGAGATGATAACTAATGTTTGTAGTCAATTTGTCACGGTAAACGGTTTGTAATTGCCAGCTCTGCGTACCTATGCCAATACGCACCATTTTGATTGACACTTTTTGACTCTGTACGTGAATATAATAGGAACTGGACGCTAATGTGTCCTGAGAAATGAGTGATCTTCGTAGTCTTGTTCATCGCCGTCGATAAAATCACATCTTTTACTCTCTCAAGAGCCCCGTTCGGCTGCTATCTGTAAAATGACTTCCCGCTTCCTTTTAATTACTGGCGGCAACCGTGGCTTGGGCCGGGAGCTCGTCACGCGGTTTCTTGAGCAGGAAAATCATGTGGAATCTCCGCCCCTGCCTCGTCATAGACACGATCTGCAGTAGAAAGAAACTAACACGGCACCAGACCGTCATCGTCGCCGTCCGAGACCCCACGCACGCGACCTCTAGGTCGCTCGTAGACTTGCACAAAGGCGACGGCAGCGGCCTCATCGTAGTCAAGTACGACGCTGCGGTCGAGCAGGACGCCTTCTACCTGGCGAAGGAGCTCCGGGAGAAGCACAAGGTCGACCATCTCGACATCGTCATTGCAAACGCCGCCATTGCGACTTCTTTTCGTTTGGTGAAGGACGTCAAGCGTGAGGAGATCCAGGAGCATATCAATGTCAACACGTATAGCGCTGTATCACTGTACCAAGCTACGCGTGATCTGTTACAGAAGTCCACTGGCAAGCCAATGCTTGTTCTTGTTGGATCTGCTGCTGGCTCTCTCGAGTAAGATTTCAAGACAAGGTGGATTGAGCGAGCTCGCGGATCCGATCGCTGACCGTACAACCGAGGCCAACCTTCGATTCCAAATGCATCTTACGGAGCACCCAAGTGCATACTGAACTGGTACGGCGTCAGAATCAACGCCGAGGACGAGTGGCTCAATACCTTTATATTGGGACCTGGGTTCACCCAGACGGAGATGGGCAACGAAAGTGCTCGCAAGCTCGGCATGCAAGAGGCCCCCGTCAGGGTTGAAGACTGCGTAAATGGCATGTACCAGGTAATTACCACGGCCACCAAGGAGAAGCACGGTGGAATGATGGTATCGTACACTGGCGAGGTCCAGCCTTGGTTATCAATCATTGGGCCAGAGGTGAAATCAATATATAGGGACGGGGCCTGCAGTCCAACGTGTTTCATGACCTCAGAGGCCTCGGCCGCGAGAGGAGCAGCGAGGAGACCATGGCGAATTAAGAGTCGAGTGAGAGATGAATTTCGGGGGAGTGTGGAGCTTGTTTGGAGAATATAAGCTATAAATCTGCCTGATAGAAAGTCAAGTTATACTAGATTTGGTCACCAAGTAGGATTATAGTGTACAAGACGTGGCCATTGGAGTCAAAATGCGGCGTAAACTAGATCCGTCTGACAGCGTACCATCTGTGCAGCCACGCTTGGGGACAAACGTCAAGCCACATGTCGACCGTTTTGCCCCACCCTTGCGCCTCGGCCCAAGTCACCCGTTGGATGGGCAGTTGATGTCACACACACTGGCCCAAGCTTGCTTGTCGATCGCCGAACAGTGAGCAATCAAGGCTGCCTGGGAAAAACACCACATTTCTCTGTACAAACCCCACGATCTCACCACCGCTTCCTTGCTTTTTTGTGTTTCCGGAGTCCGAGAGGATACGCTGCATACGTTCTCTTCAGTATCTAACATGCGCTAGCTAACGCAGTTATCCGCTAATTCATCCCCGTTGCTCGCGCTCGGTTACAGACTCGGGCAGACGACCCTACCCCCCTCCTTGACGAGCCGACCATCGCCGACATCTCCCCTCTTTCGCCGACCTGTCCACCATGGCCGACACATCTACTCAACCCGCTGCCACACAAGATGGCGAGAAGCGATGCTTCATCTGCCTCATGGACGAAAACGAGTCCGGCGCCTCCGAGTCCGCGTGGGTCAACCCGTGCCCCTGCACCCTCGAGGGCCACCAGGACTGCATGATCCAGTGGGTGACGGAGCTGGAGCGCGAGGGAAAGGAGATCCAGTGCCCAGTCTGCAAGGCCGCCATCAATATAGACGAGCCCTACGACCCGGCGCTCGCGCTGAACAACCACATTCACAAGGCCTTCAGCAAAGTTTCCCCCGGACTGATCCTCGGTGGTCTAGGCGCGGGCACGTGGGTCGGTCTCGCCATGTACGGCAACATCGCCGTGCGCGTCTTCGCGGGGCCCGAGGCGACGTATCGGTTCTTCTTCAACGACAGCAATCCCAGGGGGATGCCCATGGTCAACTGGATCCATGTTGCCATCCTACCTACGATTGCGCCTGCCCTGCTTCTGAGCCAGTCGTTCCCCGTCTTGGGCAACGTCTTCTTTATGCCGGCGGCTGCGTTGGTAAGTCACCCCATGTTTTGCCCTCCTTCCCGCAGCGGCGCTAACGAAGACGATGCAGTACGGCGTCTTTCACATGGCGCGCGACGACCACTTCTTCTCCTGGCCGCCTTCCCCTCAACTCGCCGCGGCGTGCTTCCCGTACATTAGAGCCGTCTATAACAACCTCTACCACGAGTTCATCTGCCCGTACGAGAGGAGATGGGAGCGCACGATAGCAGGCCTGCCCGAGCCGGCAACGCCGCCAGCCATCAACCGGCCCAACGAGAACCGCCAGCGCCGGGCCAGGAATAACGACGGCGCCGACAACGACGGTGGCGGCCGAAACGTCGGTATCATGGGAGGTCTGCTCGGTGCCGCCATTGACATGCTGGACATCCCGGACGTTGCCATGGAGGTCGAGGTCGAGGCGGCCGAGATGGGGGAGCAGGACGGCATTGCTCAATTCCAGATTGTCGTCGAGGAGCTCGAGGACGAAGAGGCAGAGCGAGAGAACGCAGCCAGGCAGATCGCCGAAGCTATGGCCGACGAACAACCGCAACCGCAAGGGAACGAGCAACCGGCGGCGCCCCAACAAGCCGCCCAGCCGGCGCCCGCCGCCCCGCGCCAGCGAGGCCTCCAGGCCAGCCTCCGGGACGTCACGAACGCGCTGGCGGGCACGCTCCTCCTGCCCGTCATCTCGGCCGGCATGGGCGAGCTCCTGCGTTTGGTCCTGCCTAAGCACTGGACCACGCCGGTGGGCGGGTTCGGCCGGTTCAAAGTCCGGACCGGCCTTCTGCAGGACCAATGGGGCCGTAACCTCATCGGCGGGTGCATGTACATCGTGCTCCGCGACGTCTTCCGGCTGTACACCAAGTACCGCATGGCCCAGAACAAGCCGCTACGCAAGGTCCGAAACGTGGACCGGCGGAGGAACCAGGGATCTTCTTCTTCGTCATGAAGAACAGCTCTGGCGCAGCATATTACTATAACAGCGCAGTACACACATGCATATAAATCATTGGCGTTGACGGGAGCCAGGGCATGGCTAAGAGCGGATACCTTTATTTTTTCTGTATGAGTAGGGGTTTGAAATATCAGGCACGAATCTCCTAGAGCCGCTATTTCGATAGCTTCCATCCACTCTGTCCATTTGGCGTGATGAGCAGCCATTCTCAGTGAGCACAAGATGCATGCCATGGTGTCCAACATGGTCTTTGAACATATTGCACACTCGTATAATTGCATATAGATGAGGCGCATGCGTTTCCCGAGTCGGCGGGGTAGAGTAGAGAGTAGACTCCAACGCCGCCAACCCCGCACCCACCGTAGCCGCTGGAACCTTCCAGCCAAACAGAGACGACGAACGCCCGCAAACCCAGCAGCACAGGGACACGCCGCCATCAGCCGCAACCCAATCGTCACTTTAGAGAGAGAGAGAGGGGGGGGGGGGAATTGATCCTAAAAAAACCAACAACAACAACGTCCATCGTATTTTGTGTTTCTCGCATCCCACAATACCCTCTCGCTTTTTTTCGTGATACCCCCTTTCCCCCTCCCCACCCATCTCCGTACCGAATTTTACGTCCCCCCTTCTCTCGGTATACACACAAAGGAAGCCCTTCAACATGGTGAGTCTCCAAAGTCGAAAGAAAAAAAGACTGCCGCGCGTGCGGGAAGCTGACCGTGTGAACACCTCTCTCCCCAGGCTACGACATCCAAACAGCGCCTCGCGGTCGCCATCTGCGAATTCCTCTCCGCATCGGTCACCGACGGCACCCTCCACGCCGACGACAAAGAATCCATCGACGTCGCCATCCAGTGCATCTCCGACACCTTCAAGGTCGACCCTGCCGACAAGAAGCTCCTCGCCGAGTCCGTCGGCGCTCAGAACCTCTACCAGATCTACTCCGTCTACGAGAAGCTCAAGAACTCGACGACGCCCGCCGCCGGTGCCAGCGCCCCGGCTGGCGCCGCCGCCTCCTCCTCCTCAAAGGTCCCCACCGAGGCAGAGAAGAAGGAGGCCGAGGCCCTCAAGTCGCGCGGCAACGCCGCCATGGCCTCCAAGGACTACCCCTCCGCCATCTCCCTCTACACCCAGGCCCTCGCCCTGAACCCGGGCAACGCCGTCTTCCTCTCCAACCGCGCCGCCGCCCACTCGGCCGCCAAGGACCACGAGTCCGCCAAGGCCGACGCCGAGGCCGCCGTCGCCATTGACCCGGCCTACACGAAGGCCTGGTCCCGCCTTGGCCTCGCCCGCTTCGCCCTCGGCGACGCAAAGGGCGCCATGGAGGCCTACGGCAAGGGCATCGAGTACGAAGGGTCCGGCGGCAGCGAGGCCATGAAGAAGGGCTTCGAGACGGCCAAGCGCCGCGTCGAGGAGATGCAGCTCGAGGAGACCGACCTCCCCCGCCAGTCACCCGGCGTCGGCGGCGGCAGCGCCGGCGGCGGCGGTGGTATGCCCGACCTGAGCAGCTTGGCGAGCATGCTCGGCGGTGGCGGTGCAGGCGGTGGCGGCATGCCCGACTTCAGCCAGATCATGAACAACCCCATGTTTGCCAGCATGGCCCAGAACCTGATGAGCAACCCCGAAATGATGAGCAATCTCATGAGCAACCCTCGCCTACGTGAGATGGCCGACCGCTTCGGCAGCGGTGGCGGCATGCCCGACCTCAACTCCCTGATGTCTGACCCCAACATCGCCGACATGTAAGCCTTTTCCCACTCTCCCCTTGACGGCCTGATGTTTTACGTGCAACCGGTGCTAATCGACTGTCGCAGGGCTCGTAACATGATGGGTGGTGGCGGAGGTGCCCCCGGCGGTGCCCCCGGCGGTGCTCCCGGCGGAGGTGCCGGCGCTGGTCGTGGAGGCTCTGCTTAGATACTGTCCGTATCCCGGAGTATTGATATGTCTTGCTTGAAAGAAACGACTCCGGATGGGATTTAATGGCACAGGGTGGCCGTGGTCTTCGATGGATCACTATGACTTACCTTACGTCGTCGAGATATATGAGATACCGATGCATGAATAGAACGCCATTGGCAGTCCCTTGGGATGAACTTTATCCAGCCTACCTAAGGCTTAGCTCATGTCAGACGGTTTGCGATGAGAACGTGAATCGCCAATGACGTGGAAGTTAAACTAAAGGTTTTGATCAGGCAACCGGCCACCATATTCATACATCCAGTCCAATCTAAGCCATGAGACAGACCCTAGAAGCCTCTTTTTTAATCCCTTCGTCCGGGTCTAATGAAAACAAACTGCCCACTTTCGTCCTTCCGTTTACATTGGATGGCGTGTCTCGTCTTTACGATATGAAACTTTTAAGAATAACCCGCCGTCCACCCTCCCGCCAAGTCACACTGGCTTTTGTTTTCTTTCAAGTCATGCCACAAAATGGTGACGCCCAAGTGGTTCCAAGTGAAACAAGAGCAACACACGCAATGATAGTACATGGACCTCTGGCCCAATTCGAACGACGAAGGATGCGGTAGTAATAAGGAGACGATAGAAAAGAAATAGTGGATAAAGGATCAGTGATTGTGATGGGCTTGAGTTTGGGCTCCAGCGACGCCTGGTGTTTTGGTATTGCCATGGCGGCCACGCCCACGACTCTTACCGCGGTTGGATCTTCCCCTCTGGGCCCGTTGCTGATTAGAGTGGTGTGACGTGGAGGCATGTGATGGGGCAGGAAGCTTCGGTGGAATGTTTTCATTGACTGAAGCCGTCAAAGTCGAGCCAGGGTCAGCTGGAATGCGAGAAGTGCACTCGGATGACTGGTTTCCTGTCGGCATATTTGGAATGTGCCCTGTGGAAGACATAACTTTCTCCTGTCCCGGGGTGACGACTTCCAAATTTGCATTTGGGGCAGATACATGGCGAAGCTCTTGTTGACGCTTAAGCCCTGCCCTTGCCCGAGTTGTAGGATGTTGATGAGGCAGAGGAGTGAGCTCATCCGAGTCATCGCTAGCTTGGTCGATGCCATTCTTGCCTCCTATCGGTGCGCCCGTCGAATCACTTTTAGCATTGAATCGACGGGAGATGGCGTGAGGTGTTCTGAACTGAGGCCCTTCGATTTTGATAACAGTATCGACAGAGTCATTATCCGAGTCCATGGCCATAATCTGGTCCAGGTCAGCTTGAGTGGCCAAGGCGTTTGATGAGGTTCCTTGGGGATATTTTTTGGGGGTGCAAGAAACCCCGACTGTGGTCGGGGCTGGTTCAGAAGGTCTCCCGGCAACCCTGGTAGGAGATGGAACAACGGAAACCCGGGCCGAGTCGTCATCTGAGGAGGTAGCACTGGCCCAGCTCAAGATTGGCTTGATTTTGTGAACCTCCAAGACATCCCGAGTCCCCAACTTGGGAACGGCATAGCGTTTGGGTGTCGAGTTCAATGTGCTTGCGAGAGCTGCAGACTTGGGTGTGAACTCGGGTGCAACGGGGTTCAAACGCGTTCCCTACACAATCAGTGGTCAGAATCTGCCAAAGATGAATCTTCAGCTGACTCTACCTCTTTCTTGTGGTTACCGGGAGTTTGTGTGCCTTCGTTGCCCTTGCCCGTCTTGCTCGTGGCATGCGAACCTTGAGCCGCCTGCACAATAGGCGTGTCCTTGGCCTTCGACGTGCCGCTAGGCTTGGGAGCGCTGACATCGGTAGACTTCTTTGTGCCGGCGGAGCCCTCGTCCTTGGGTTTGATGAAAGTCTGCTTGGACCACAGGTCGGCATATCTACCGTTGGCCGTAATAAGCTCGGTGTGGCTGCCCTGCTCGACGACCTCGCCATCTTCAATGACAACAATTCGATCGGCATTCATGATGGTCGAAAGTCGGTGCCTATTTCTTCTTAGCTAATATCCCGAGGCGGAATTCCATACCATATCACTCGGCATGATAGAGCTGACGCAATACGTGGCCAAACTTACGCTACTATGAAAGTTGTTCGTCCTTTGCAAAGCTGCATGAACGACTGCTGGATCTTCTGCTCAGTGTCGGTGTCCACAGAGCTCGTCGCCTCGTCGAGCAGAACAATCTCGGGCTGCTTGAGGATAGCACGAGCAATCGCGACACGCTGAAGTTCACCACCAGACAGTTTACTAAATCGGTCAGTTAGTTGGGTGGTTTGGCGTCTCTAGAAGGGTCGAAGACTACTAACATTCCTCTCTCACCGACCCGGGTGTTGTAGCCATCCGTGTAAGTCATGACCTTATCATGAATGCAAGCTGCCCTGCAAGCTTCAAAGACTTCTTCGTCAGAGGCCGTGATTCTCGCATACCGGATGTTGCTGATGATCGTGTCGTCGAAAAGAATTGGGTTCTGAGGCACCAAACCAATCCGGTCGCGCAAGCTGTGCAAGTCCACTTCACGGACGTCTTGCCCATCAATCAGGATGGAACCTTCACTAGTATCGTAAAATCGGTTTAACAACTTCAACATAGTGGACTTGCCAGCACCAGTAGCGCCGACGAATGCCACTGTCTGGCCGCCAGGAACGGAAAGAGTAATTCCGTTGATAATTTTCTTCTTGTTATCGTACGTGAAGCTGACATTGTTGAACTCGACGTTTCCACCGACAAGCTTGAGAGGTCGTGCCCCCTTCTTGTTGACGATGGTCGGTTCCTTCTTCATAATGTCCAGTAGTCGCTCCGCGTCTATGAGATCGCTTCCAATCTTCTTGCCGAGGCTCGCCATGAAGCGCAGAGGTGAGGTAAGCTGAGCCCAGTACATCAAGAGCATCGTCAAGTCGCCGGGCGTGGCCTTACTGCTCTTGATTCTGTAGACGGCCAGAATGGCACCAGCCAAAAGACCGCAAAGGAGGACAAGTGATTGAAACGCCTGTGCCGTAAACCAACCGAGACGCACACGCTTGGTCCAGTTGATGCGGGTGTGAATGGCGTTGGTGTAGCGGACGTCCTCGTACGTCGTCTGATTGAAGGACGCAACAGTGTGCCAGCCAGTGATGCCAGTCTGTCGTACGTAGTGCTCAGCATACTGTGCGTTGACATGAGCTCGGCGACGTTCCTTCATAACAGCAATCATCTTTGTGGCGATGAAGAGGAAAAGAGTGCTCGTGGCAATGGTGATGAGACCTTCGTAGGGTCCCAAGATGACTGACAGGTACACAACAGCGACAACCAAGTCGATCAACATGGGGAGGGCCTGGAAGCAAATGGACTCCAGGAGATCAGAGATGCTAGAACCGCCATACATGGCCAAGCTAATGTCGGACGTGCTCTTGGAATCGTGAAAATCCGCAGACAAGTTCAAGATGTGTCGGTACGCAGCTGTGCTCAGAGCTCCGTCGGCATAGACCTCAAGTGGGAGGTACAGCCATTCGCGCAAGAACTCGATTCCGGCATCGGAGGCAGCGATTCGCAGCAGACCGTAGATGGCCACACCAATCCAAGCACCAGTGAAGTCCCGGTCCTTGAGCTCGTCGACGATGATGCCGAATTGGCGGGGAATCAAGAGGTTGAGGGCGTTGCCAGCAAGAAGACAGAGGCCGACGAGGACAAGACGTAGCTGTAGGGACTTCTGACCCATGGGCCAGACGTAGGGGAACAGGATCTGGAGCGAAGTCAGCCATAGCTCACGAGACAGCAACATACATATGTGTATATATATATATATATATATATATATAAAAGGCAATCCGCGGGCTTTACTTACTGTGAAGCCTTTGATGTAGGTAAGCCAGTTCCCCTCTTCCTGGAGTCGCTTCTCCATCTCCTCTTGAGCTTTCCGCTGTCTCTCTGCCCAAACCGATTCGGGGGGGTCGTTAGTTCCGTAAGTCGAGCTAGAGCTCTGGTTACCGTTCCCGGAGCTACTCAACCGCGACTTGGGATCGTCCTGCCCAATCAGAGACTGTCGCTCTTCGTCCGAAGCCTCTTCTTGACTGGCTCGGATGCGCTGAACGACGTAGACAGAGCAGATGGTAAGGAGCAGGTAATAGCGCAGGCCGGCGAAGACAAAATGACCGATGCGGCAATGCTCGAAGGTGCTGGACCGCCGGAGAATCAAGTCTGGGACAGTGATCATGGGCTCGAGTGCCAGGGAGATGAGCCATGACCCCCAGTAAGGCGTCCACACGGGATGGGCCGTGTCAGAAAGAAAGGCCAGCTGAGTACCGAAGACAAGAACGCAGGAGAGCAGGCCAATAACCTCATGCTCTTGGCCAATCCATTCTTTCAGAAGGATGGATTGAATGGCAATAATGACAAGCTGGGCAACGTAGGTCAAGACAGAGGCGACGAAGAGGTTGAGGATCCAAGAGCGAGGAATTACTTCCTTTCCAGGGCTGTTGGCAGCCCGGAGAGTCTGGAGAGTGCAGACGGCGATGGCCGACGCAACTACAAAGTAGATGAAAGCTAGAGCCGGGTAAAGGTAGTGTAGGCTGTCGAGAAGCTCTTCGAGAGATGCCATTGCGGCGGATGGTGGCGAGGATGTTGGAGAGCAAACCCGAATCCTTGGAGCGATCAGACAACGAGACAGATCGAGGGGTGGATATGTCAGTTGGGAGGGTTACCACAAAGAATAGAGAGCAATTCCGAACAAATGACAGTTGAGGGTGCAAGACGGGGGAGAATCCGATGATGAGTTGATCGAGGAGCGGGGATGTGCTGACAGCACTCGGGCCAGGGATCAGTTGAGTTGTTGAACGTAATGTGATCTTGTCAGGCAAAACGGGGAAGACGGAAACGGTTTCCTGACGGGCACCGGATGTTTCGTTTCCTTCCCCAAGTAGTGTTATGGTTTGCAGGTGCAGAGCACGGATAATGTTGGGAAGAGGCAATTGACTGGACAGACAGATGCGCGTCTCGTTGGTTGATTGTTTCCAGGGGTTTTAAGTTGGCGATAGTGACTTAGGTGGGCGATGCACACGGGTACAAAGTGGTACAAACAAGCCCAACCCGGTAAAGAGCCGATGGCAGCAAGTACAGTCAAGGCTCTTCCTCTGGAAAGGCAAGCTGACGTTAAGAAGAATAAAAAGAAGGAGGAGGGGAAAGAAGATCAGCTAGAAATGGTAGACACCTGATGAGGCAGGAGGTGCCTATGACTGGCTGGGGTGGGAGGCCGGAAGATGTGATTGAAATAAGAAGACGGGAATGAGCGGGATTGACGGAGAGAAGGAAGGAATATAGGGCCGTCAAGGTTCCTAGGCAGGTCGGTAGGCAGCCAGAGAAAGACAGGTAAAGAGAATCGTGTCGAGCCAATGTGCCAATGCAATGCAAAGGGCAGGCCAGTCTGTCTGAGCGGAGGGAGCGTGTGGGACACGCGAGCACGTCTCAGAAAAAGGGAGCTGCAGACAGGCAGGAGGAGGCAGGCAAATTCTTTCCTCGGGTTCTCTTTCCCTTTCCCTAGTCCTCTTCTCGATCTCCTTTCCCAATCAGGACTGGCGAGGAAGAGAAAGGCTACCTGGGATCCTGTAAGGAAGGTACGGAGTAGGTAGATGAGGCAAGGATAGACAAGATAGGTAAAGTAAGGAAGGCGAGGCAGGGAAGGAAGGTAGCTACGTACGGACGGCAGGTAAGGATGGTAACGGTATAATGGAACTCCCGATCGAGGTATAGGGTAGGTGTAGGTGCGTGCAGGCGCAAGTGCTTGTGTAGTGCAGGAACAAATGCAGGAAAAGGCGGAAGCGCAGCCAATCCGTCCCTTCTCCCTGGATCCCGTTTCGAATATTCAGTCCCGAAATGCAATGGTCGTGCAGCTCTGAGCAATGCCGGCAGCTCTGAGCAATGCCGGCAGCCCCAACCGTCTTCGGTCTGTCTGCTTTGCTGCTCGCCCTGCGTTGGTTGGCGCGCTGCTTGCTGCGTCGCTATTGCCGTCGCTGCTGCTACCGCTCCTCACAATGCTCGTGCGTGCGTACTGTACTGTACTACTGTACGTGTACGGCCTTGGCCCAAATCGATCACTGTCTCTCGCCTGTCACACCAACACGACAAGGACGACACAGACACCAGGACCTGGGATGGAAGGGAGGGCGCCTGCCTCGTGGGTTTTGCAACCACCTTCCTCGTCTCGTCCCGTCTCGACTTGTGCTACTGCTGCTGCTGCTGCCAATCTGCTGTCGTTTTCTCACGCCTCAAACCCAAGGCAGTCGACCTGGCCAACCGGACGGACGGAAGAGGACAGACAAAAGACGCATTCCTCGATTTCCCCACACCACGTTTATCCGACGACTGCTTGCTTGCTTGTCCCGGGTTCAACAGCCACGCATGCACGCACGCGGTAAGTTGGCTTCGTGTTCCTCTCCCAGCCGCTCGAATAGCCGGGATGGTGTTGCTCCTGTGAGCTGAATATGCAGCACAGAACAGACGAAGAGAAAGTCCAGAAAAGCTCGCGAGGTAAGACAATTGTGTCACCCAAAGCTGTGCGGTGCGGTGCGGTGCGGTGCGGTGCGATGCTCCCCTGACCCTAGTCGCTCTATTTCGTGGGTAGCCTGTCAAGGCGAAGACAGCGATATCGACTTGCTCCTTCTCGAACAATCGTGACGGACCTCGGGTTTACCAGCACTGATGCGTATTCCCGGTCTCCTAGTTGTGTTCTATGCTGTTCGTGCCGGCAGGTGAATGGATCTGCCTCTGGTATACTTCTGTTGGTCCGAAGAGGCAGTACCTATGATGAAAGGGTCCCCGGTTTGCGTCTAACAAGCCCGACGGGAAATATTTGGATCAACTGTTGAGCTCCTTGCCCTGATTCATATATCCATCAAGGTTCTCGATATTGCAAACAGCTTGGAATGGAACGCAAGAAACGGGGTGGATACACCAAGTTTCCGGCCTGTCTGGGACGATCTGTTTGTCACCCTGCCCGTTTTCCTTCGGTGGAATCTAATGGTGTAATTCTGGCAGATGCGAAAGAAGCAGAGCCCAAGTAAACGAGTGAGCGACGCGACAGCGGCACTGGCACAATGAAATCGGCTTCAGTTGTGACCCACGTCGTAGGATTGCGCGAGCTTCTGCAGGCTGCGTGGGGGAGCCGGTTGAAGAAGATGGACCGTGGTACAAGTGCAAGCTTGCCATCATTTGCGAACGGGAGCGCGGCCTTTAAAGCAAGGGATAATCAACAGTTCCGCCGCCGTCGCCGACCTGGTTTTCTTCCTCGGCTTGGATGCCTGGAAAGAGAGGGAGTCATCCAAGCATCCGTTGGTCGCACAAGTCGCATTCCTACCTCAAGGCTTGCTGAACTATCCCGGCTGGTGAATGCAGAATACAGATATCCGTACCTACTACACCAGGACAATGCCTTGCGACCCATGCTGCACATGCGTATGGGTATCTTGCATGCTATGGAGCCGCCTTGCTGCCTGCCTTTAGGCGCTCACCGGATATCACCTATCGTTCTGACCGACGAGACTAGCATCGTGAAGAAGTCGAGGCTGCACGCGGATAATTCCATTGGCCTCGCTACGAGAACAGCACGAGTTGCTTCAGTGTGGTGCCCTATTTTGATGGGCTGTGTCCAATAGGCTACCGCTGATTACGGTGATTGTGGGAGGCCTGGCTAGGCGCATCTGTGCTGAGATGAGATGAAATGGACTACCCAAGAGCCCCAAGGTTGCTCATATGCGCAGCATACCTCGCATTCACCGAGCTTGTGAATTGTACAAAGCTCACGTCTGCCTAGTCACGATGCACCCGCAGCAACGATCGGTTCCCGTGAGCAGTCGGCGTACCAATTGATTCCTAACACTTCTCTGCGGTTGCTCGTGCAACATCACGCCGCCTCATCTCTGCCTACCTGCAGATGTCATCGCCCTGAGTCACAGTCTCGCATCGACTACCGGGGCAACCTAATATTTCTATTGACAGCTAAATGGGAGGCTGGCTTGAAGGCCAAAAGAGTAACAGAGTCTCAGACCGCTGTGGGCCATCATCAATCCAAACCCAGGTTGGTAGGCAGGTTGCTGCTCCAGTCAGGGAGCGTGGCGCAGATCGCCGGTCCCCAGCGCATGGCATATCCCTGTAAATATGCAAGGCACTTGAGGGTTGGCTCCATGGATCCAATTACCTTGAGGTCCGCCGGAACGGGGAGCGGAATGCGTTTACAAAGACGGTCACCTTGCTTCGCAGCCCGTCCAGAAGGGTAGCGGCAGGTTGACCGCTGCTCCAAAACATTCCAGCCACTCTTAGAACCTTGAGTATCCAGTCCATTGATAGCGCAGTTTGATTAATAGCAGGCGCCATGGGCCAATTGCAACCACACACCAAACTGTTGGGGCCGTCAGAACTTGGATTTAGCCTCAGCCGGGTGGCTTTCCGGCCTTCCGCCGACTGCAAGCCTCAGCACCAGACACGGGCGCCGTGAACGTTCGTCAGAAGAAAGACTGAAAAACGTTATGGCTGCCGCGCATTTTGGCTGGCTTTACCCGAGCCTTGGGTGCCAGGAGGCATACCGCCGCACAGTCAGAACCTAGCCGCCCCAGCAGTGACATCTCTGTCTCACCGCTTGATTTCAATGGCACGAAAAGCAATATCATCCTGCACCCCTGGCTGGAGCGCAAGGGCATGCTGTTGCACCTCTGCTCACTGGCGCCTCGTCGCTAGCAAAATGTTGGGATTTGATGAGCCCAAGCTGGCTTTTCCCAGGCCTGTTAATCCTTGGGGATGGCCCTGGCTTGTCCTGACGGAAGGTTCCTATCGGTCGATGCATGATGATGAAGTGGACGCGTGCACGACAGACGCGTGTACGACAGACACGATGATAAATAATCCTCTTCCATCCTTAATTCAATGGTATTTATCAGCACCAGCATGGGTACTGACGTGAGCACTAGCAGGATAGCCATCATGGAGGCCGAAACTAATTGGTACATCATTCGCCCTCCTCTTATCCTTAACTAACTATGCCGGGTACTATACCTTGCCTGATTATAGTCGCAAGCCCAGGTGGAACACAGGACCGCCCCGCTCCTCGGCTCCGGTAGTTGAGAATCAACAGTCGTACAGGTTCGACCTACACCCACTCTCAACGCTCTCGTGAGCTGCACAAGTGTTGACATGTGAGGAAAATAACGTAAATGAATAGATGAGTGTCAAACGCTGACAGGAATTGAGCTTAACGTGGTGAGAATGTGTCAGTCGCCACGATCAGGCCTAGGTACGAGTTGAGGCCACACCCTTGAAATTAAGAGTCTCACGCTCAACCCATCCAACCAGCCGGAGAAGCAGCCTGTGGTTCGTGAAGCTATCGTTGGTGCGGCTTCCCTGCAGATTGGATTCATCCCTGAGCGGCCGTTTTTCACGATTTTACTGATTCCGCTCTCTCTCCAGTCTGGTTCACTTACCCGTCGTGGAGAAGATGTGCGGGAACGCCTACGTAGGGGATCTGTCCGGTGGTGGTGAGCGCCTCCCCCTTTTTTTAAGGTTGATGGATCAACTAGATGAGCTGTGTTTAAGACACCACATGCCAGGGTCCATGGAGGCATGCGATTGCATAGCAATCTCGGAGTCGGGCATACAACACATGATCCCGTGATCAGAATGATGTGTCAGGGAGGGAGCTTGGAAGATCGCTCCTCTCCAGGACGAGGCTGGCGAAGCTTTGGGGCGTGGCCTTTGCACCACCCCGAGGTTTGGAAGCCTATGCTCCCCTGCGTTTTGAGACAAGGAATCGCGGAACCAATGGACGGTTTCAACTCCGAATCTCGTCACAGGCCGCTCTCGACGTTACGTGTGCTCTAGCTAGGGGGATGATATGGTGAAGCGAGGTGGGACCGCGATAACCGGTGTCTTCTGTCTGTCCGTCCGCCTCATTGCGGACAAGATGCTCCGTCGTGTATACCGAAATCTATCTACATCGATGACTGGGCAATATCTTACCGGTCGCTTCTTGCGAAAGGGGGGGAGGGGGGTCTCAGCACCGCGAGCTTGCGAAGAGAACCTAACTGTGTTCCTGGACCGCTTCGCTTGATGCCAACGGTATACTTACTACGTGGGGCGGTGGCTAGCCAGGACGACGGCTTAGGGTTCCGGAAATGCTAATTCGAACCATTTCCTACCCCGGGGAGAAGCCTTGTCCGAAAATCCGTACATTGCCGCTGATCTGGCAAAGTGACTGCGGGGCGACTCCCTGCATCCTGAGTCTGGGGGGAGACTAGACCCCTTGCTTCCCTCCGAGGGGAGACTCTAAGCCAAAGTATTGGCCGTAGCGTGGGAAATCGGGCTTGGTGGCATGGGCAGCTCGCCGACCACCCCTGAGGCCGGTGAGCCCATCGGCACTTCATTGATTTTTTTTTTTTCTTTACACGATAGGCAGGATGGCTGGTTTGGGTACCGGCATTATGGGCTCTTAACCGGGTCCAATGGGTATCATAGTCAGTCTGTTTTTGTATTGATCTTTGGTAGAAGTCTCTGTCTGTTGCCTGAGCACATGATTATCCCAAAGAGACACCGTCGACGATTGCGGCAGCCGGAGAGGGAGCCCTTCCCGCCCTGACGAATGGTGCTCTTCTCGCCATATACTTTGGAGTGAAGCCAAGCTCTCAAGGAAAATCCAAATGAAAGAAGAAGAAAAAAACACAATGCCCAAGTCTCAGCCACTCGTGAGATCCTCCTTGTTTTGTTTTGAATTTCCTTGGATAAGACAAGAGCAGCCGATTCCCGCACTTTCTGAGGAGGATGTACGAAGCGCAGAGATCTCCTGCTGCTTCGATGTCGACAATGTGGTATATACGAGGAGCCCCATCTTTGCCGCTTCTTGCCAACTTAAAAGGCTCTGTACTCGTTCGCCCGCTCCTCCAACCTCCGCATGTACTCCGCGTAAGTGATGGGGCCGTACACGGGCAGCGAGTTGGGGGAGAGGGGCCGGAGGGGGTACGGGGGCATGGGCTGTGCGCCGAGAGTCCTGGCCCTCTCGAGCTGCTCCTCGGTGAGGGGAGGCGGCGACGGCAGGCGGGTGCCCGCAGGTAGCTGGTGGAGGCGGCCGGCGGGGTCCTATTGTTCCGTCGTTCGACGGGTTAGAATACCGAGACTCGTTGCACAATGATGTGGAAGTGTGGGGAGGGGGGTTCCTCTTACGAGCCAAGACGGTCCGACGCCGATGCCCCGATGCAGACGGGTAGCCTGCGCGCTCAGCTCGGCGGGGGAGAAGCCTCCGGCGCGGGAGACGTTGGAGACGGTCCAGCGGCGCGGGCCTTCCTAGGGCAGACGACCGATGGGGGATCCTCCTCGGCTGTCGGTGCCGCTGTCGGAGTCTCCGGCGGCGGCGAGTCGCTCAGCGAGCTCAGCGCTGCGGAAGGCCGCGCGTCTACTACCGGCGGCGCCCGGGATTGGGATCGGGAGGGACGGCGCGACGCTGCGTGAGCGCGAGCGGTGGATGGAGGGGGCGGCTACGAAAAGACCACCAGGATCGACGTCAGGGGAGACACGGCCGAAGGAGGCGGCAGGGGAGCCTGCGGCAGTCTGCTGCTGCTGCTGCTGCTGCTGGGCGAGGGCGAGGTTGCCGTCGCCACGGAGGCGGGGGCGGCCGCGCTCCTCGGAGGAGGAGCCGTCGTCGTCCTGCCGAACCCATGTTAGGTACTTGGTTTGAGGTGAGTGAGGATTGAGTATATGGACCTCAGCGTCGTAGGCCGGGCCGCGAGACATCGTTTCCTGCGGCGTCATCGATGAAAGCCTGGCCTTATTCTATTAGTACACAAGGCCGGATAGGCAAGGGAACCCCGAGGAAGCCCGGAGACGAAGCTCTCACTTGGGGTGTTTGTTTCTGGTACTTGGCGTAAATAGCTCGATGATCTATAAAGAAAAGGTCAGACATGTGTTCCAGGTTGTAAACAGAGCAATGTACCCCGAGGTAAAAGAATGGAAACCTGTACCTTTGTGACGATAGTCGCGTAGCTGGACCCCCTGGGCGAAAGGAGACAAGGTGATGTGAGCTTGAAAGAGTGAAAAGAAGAAGGAGGAAGGGGGGAGGAAGGGTAAAGGCCTGGCAATGACCCTCTGTGAGTATCTTGTTAGGGCTTCGTGGCGATTTATCCTAGTCAATTTCGGGCCTGAAAGGGGGTAGGGTGAAGCGGGGAGACAGCTGAGGGGGCAATGATGCCATCGTATCATTGACCGAGTGATGGGGGCTGAAGCTCACATAGCGTCGACACGTACACAGGGCTGCTGAACCTTGCTGAACAATGAAATCTACATCGCAAAATCCACTTCTAGAATCCGAGGGTATCAGGGGGACGTGGGCGTCATCAAGCCATCTTTAGAAAGCTCAATTGTGCTGCGCTCCTATAGCATGAACGCCCTCGCTGAAGCATCCTTTGACTACCTCGAGAAGACGTCTGTTTGGGGGAAGAAGAGTTACTGGGAGCGCCTCGTGGTGGCTGTTCTTGCAGATATCTCGGGAGCTGAATCCCAATGTGCCAAGGGTGATTTCGCTCTCTTGGGTTCGAAGACGATGGCGATTGAGTTTCCAATCTGCTAAGTATGAAATGTCGTCTCTCAGTCTGTGTGGTGGAATACCTGCTGCCATCTACGTTGAACAGGCCTTTGTCTTTACTCCTGTCGTGCTTTTCCCTTCTCGCGGCAATGCTCCTCGAATCTCTTTTGATTCCTCTCCATAGCTGCGTCCCCGACCTCCTTCCACTTCTCGCTCACAAACCTGTCGACTTCATCCTTAATCATCAACCCCAAGCCGTCTCTAAGCTCCCTCTCGGGCACCACTCCATAGCTTTTATCCTCTAGGAAAATGATTTTCTTGAGGGCCTTCTTCAGCCCGCTGCGGAACTGGCATCTCTTAGAATCAGCAGGGTCTGCGGGAACGATGTTGTCGATCGTCTTGAGGACATCTGCCAAGACTCTGTCCTCGCTTCTGCTGCGGACGACATCGAGATGGACACGTTTGTACCATGGCCGGATGCAGAAACGGTCAAAGGCCTCCTCCGTAACCTCCAACCAAGTGAACGGCTCTCCAAGGAAGCGGCCTTCTTGCCGGCAACGAGGGACAAACTCTTCATGCCACTGACGGAATGCCAGCCGAGTCTTGAGGCGCTTCCTGTCCTTAGCCTTCAGCTTCTTCCTGGCTGGTTCCGACTCGCCAGAAGGTTCTAGTTCCGGCAGGTTCGTTGGCGTCAAGGGATTCTTCGAGATCGGCGACTTCGTGGGGTCTGGTCCAGTTGATGGCAAGGCTGGAGCTGTTGAAATGGGTGAGGCGACCGACTCTAGCTGCCTTGACTCGTCATATTCTGCGTCGGGATGGACGCGGAAGAGACGGCAGCTGGCGGCGTACTCGTACATCTCTTGACGGGTCGCAAAGGGCTCCGAGTATCTGGCGACGTCGAGACCAAGGAACAGAAGAATCTCGGTCGGGTCTCTGGTCAGACGGATCCTGGCCAAGCTTTTGTATTTTTCAAAGCTTTCAATGTCAGGGTTCCGCAAGAAGAGAGCATGGCCATCGGCTGTAAGCATGTATGGCTTGATGATGGAACCGAGGATGCTCCACAGATCGCCGTGAGCATTCTTGAACAGGTTCCATTGCATTTGCTGCAAGGATTCGCAAATTGTAATGTCAATCTGGATGTATCGCTTGGGCTCCTCGTCCGGTTGGCCCTCGTCTGTTTCAATTGGGAATTCGGAAGCTGGCCATGGGATGGCGTAGTGGCCGCCGACCTTACTAAACATGGTATACTCGGCTCCCAGGGCAGCCCCAATGGCTCGGCGTGCCTCTTCCGGGGACATGGTTGAGTGAGCCGGTGAACGCTCCTGTCCCTCTTCATCGTCAGTGCCAACGCGTTCCTCGTCGTCGGATTCTTGGCTGTCGACGTCGACTTTCCCATCTGTTACCGCTGAAGTAGGTTTTGTTATGGATCGAGTCTGTAAAGGGGCCTTCTCCCATGTGAGAACGATGTCAATATCACCAAAATCCTCCTTCTCGGGTCCCTCGATAGGGCTTGCAACACATATGTATAGTTCCCGCAACGCGGCAGTGCACTTGGATTTGACATGCTCGTAGATCTCGGGCGGCATGCGCGGAGTATCGAGGCCGTGGGGGGCAAAGGCGCAGCCTCCCATGATGTTCAAATTTGGGCTAAAGGCTCGTTTGATGGTGGTTCAATCTTTGGCTTTATGAAGTCAGCTCAGTATGTGATGTACTGGTCCCCTAACATACCCCAGTTTTGCGGCATCCAAGTGAAGGCTGGTCTGTTGTGCAATTGGGCAAAAGGAACCTATGCGGAATGTTATTTGCTGCAAGACATATGCATGGAAATACGGTAGTGATGGGGAGCGTTTCTATGGAATGAAGTTTGCTGGAAACCCTGGACGGTGGATGAAGCAGCGTTGGCTGATGCGGGAATGTCAAGGCAGAAAAGTCGGAGTGACTCAGTGGCTGAAAGAGTGACTCCGACTTCTGTGGCGCCGATATGTACAGGCACCTCTTGATCAAGAAGTGTGGGGATATCGAAGAGAGGAAGGCTCGATCCAAGGAGCCTTACAATTCCGACTGGTGATGGTGGAAGTCGCTAGGCCTGGAAGATGATGTTTGTGGAATCCAATCGCGGGGTACCTAGATGCGGTGGAGCCAAATATTCGGACTGGGTCGTTGTTTCTTCTTAGACCCCATGGGAATGAAAGAGAGTAAGAACTAGGGGCAGAACAGCCCTTCCCTGTTACGTGAAGGCCTTTTTATTCTTCCCGTTGAGGGCGGGAGGAAATTGGAAATTGGAAATTGAAGACAGCAATCCCGTTTGCTGCCGGATATGGTGATGTTTGCACTGTGTGATTACATCATCATACTTACATTTACACAGTACAAGGCCAAATTGCAGGCTATAATCACTTCTTGTTTTTCTAGTTGTCATGAGAAGCGCATAGCAGAATAAAAGGTATCTGATTTGCGTTATAATTACTGGGAATGTCATGAGAACTTATAAACTGCTCACTGCTTCCACTTGGCAAGGTGTATGTATAAGGCAAAAGGAATACAATGCTCCTCCTGGTTCTGCCCGGAGTGGCTTTCAAGAAGCAGGCAGCATGAGACCATTGGTGAAAACAGTATATAGTCTTTGAATGTTTGAACTTTGTGTATTGCTTCCTCATGTTTTGACCCGTTTCTTGTTGCTCTGTTTCCTTCACCATGCTGGCAAGTGCCCGGAACCAGCCGGAGGTCATCACGGGGACAAGTGGGACCAAAGCGGAGGCTGTTCCGCTGCTGCTCCGAACCTTCTTGAACGGGGTAAATGACTTATGCCGTCTATTCGGCTCCCTGTGGCTAGAATCGGTTAGAGACACAATTGAAGTTCACTCAGACGCGTTGCGGCCTGGCATCTGTGGCCTCCAAAGGCGAGCTTGAATTTTGCCTGTCAAACAGGAAAGAACGGCTTCCCCGAGCCCCTTCCTTGTTGCTGGCGCAACTTCTCCCCTCGTCCACAAACTCCATTCTTCCTTTGCCTCTTTCACTTCGCGAACCGAGAGCAAAACAAGCACAGAGGTTTCAATCCAGGCATCAAAGCTCCATGTCTCGAGCAGTGTCCGGATGACCTCTCCCAAAGAGCTTTCGTTTCTGGCATACCTCCCGAGCTACGCGTCCCACCCATCACTTCATCGCGTAACCCAGCCCGAAGCACAATGATCAGAATTCGCGACTTTCGACCCGACGCAACCAATCTCTCACGTATCGTCAACGCAAGAGCCAGACGTGAGAACAGGCCCAAAGTAGTTGAACTGTAAGTTACACCAGCTTTGCCATGCCAACTGAGTCAAAAACTAAGACAAACCAGCGACACCGATGAGTTCGTCCACATCCACTGCGGCGACGTGGTTTTCATCGTCTTCCGAGATGTCATCACCGCTGGTTCCATGTACTTTGACAGCTGCTTGTTTGGCTTTTTCAAAGAGGCCTACAGCCAAGAGATCACGTTCGCCCAAGACGTCTGCCCCGACGCCCTCGAGCTCTACCTTAACCTCACGCATTCCTGGTTCTTCGAAATAAGGTTTCGTGGCATCCGAGTCGTACCCGTCGACTACTTTAGATCCCTGATCGAGGCTATCCAAGAGGAACCCTTCCGAAAGGCTCACCTGGAGATCCCAAAGCTGAAGCTGCGAGAGTTGGCCGAGGTTGTCACACTTGCCGATCGCTTTCTCCACCGTTCCCTTCTCTGTATCCTCAGACAGATGTTTCTTAGTCTCCTCAACACCACACACGTATCTTGGGGCAATCTCAAGCAGGAAGCGCGCGACATGGACGTTTTATATCATGCCGAGTTCGTCTTCGACTATACAGACACGTTCGAAATTCTGTTCATGGGCCACGATGATGAAAAATACCTCAGGAACGCCCTGACTGAGTCTTTCCATTGGCTTACTCTGAATACGCCTGAAATCAGAGACCGATTCTTGTATCTCATGAGCGACGATTTTATTGCTGAATGCGACCAGGACCGCCATGGACACAGTGAGACTGAGCAATTCACCCATGCCAAGGGCATCTTTGCCACTGACCAGTTTTGCTACGAATCGGTTACTCGCATCCAAAAGCAGCGGAGATTTAAGCGTGTTGTCAATATGTGTCCGTTTGAGGACCAGAAAGACATCTTCCCCTGGGTTGAGAATCCACAGGATAGACGCATCCGTGTCAGACGCTTACACAGTTCTGTCCGTGCTATTAAGCGCAGCGTTCGAGATGCTCATAACCTGGAACATCGATTTGACAGTTTTGTTCCAGGCGCAACTACATCCCACCAGGCTTCCGCCGTTGATTTATACAATCAGCTCCCTGCCGATGGCAGCGAACTCGGTCATGACAATATCCATATTCGAGAAGCTGGTCGTGGCCACGGCCACAGTCGCGGTCGTGGGTTCGGCGGTGGCGAACATCCTCTGTCTCGTGGTGGCCACCATCAACGGCCTACCAGTACGATGAACCATGGTAGTCGGCTCAAAACTCTTAAAGTCGACCCCAAAGATAACAGAGTTCCTCAGACTGAAGATGCAAGACTTTTATCGAACTACGATCTACAATTGTCTGTGGCCACGCAGTTGACGCTGCCCTTGAACGAAGCCACCAATCGGTCCAATGCTGGTCTTAATCCCGAAGCGCAAGCCTTCGAACGGCCTTCGCAGATGGATTCCATGATCAGCAGCATTCGTTTGCAAGTATCCACTGCTGCGAATGATACTCTTGGTTACCTGAAGAAGCAAGGCAAGCATGTTGCCCACCATCAGCGCCGGGGCCAGTTACAGGACAGCGAAGGTCAATCAAATCAGGTCATTCAGACCCTCCAGTCTTGTACGCCCAAGACGCAGAGCATCTATGTTCAGCAACCACCACCACAGCAGAGTGCCGGGAAAAACTGTCAGGGCTCGAGTCAGAAGCCGAATAAACCCAAAAAGAAAAAGAGGAGGAGTCATCAAGCTTCAGCTACTGCGCGAAACACTGAAAAGCCGACTTCCGACGTCATTGCCTTGCCTTCGCACAACAAGCACCAAACCAAAAACACTTCCGAAGCCTTGAAATGTGGCAACGCCAATACAGGTAGTGTGGACGTTGCTAGAGAGGTCAAGCGTGGCGTTGCCTCTACCTCCGCGGCGCCTGAGGCCTCTAGTCCCACAGTCCAACTTCCGAACAAAGAGAAAATACAATTAGGAGGAGAAGACCATGCTCGTGATAACATCAACAGCGGAAAAGAACGAGGTCGTCGTTACCGCAAAGATCACGGCCATGCCCGTGGAAAGGCTCAGGGGCAAACTTAAGTTGCGGGGGACAACAATCAAACGATTTTCTCTTCAACATCCCCAGCCGGAATCACATATTATTCGACCCAGCTTAGTAATCCGGGAAACAGCTCAGCCGTCGAAATATTCCTTAGCTTCGTCCAAGTCCGGCTCGGCCAAAAGAAATCTTACTTTTACAACAGTATTTTTATTTTTCTCAGCTGTATGCTTTGGAACCTTTCCGTTTCTCTAGGAAGGACCCAAAGAAACACCGGTTCTGGGGAGAGGGGACTCGCCAAGCCCTACTTTAGGAGATATGATCTCAGCAGGCAGGACAGGCCTGTCTAGGTTAAATTGTGTATAAGAGCATACTTCTTGTAGAGCCATGAGCTCATCCTTGGGTGTTGAAGTTGGTAAGCAGGGGAATTAAGCATCATTTCAGCGGCTATGACAAATCACGAGGTTTGAGCAGTTAAGATACTGCTGCGATGGGTAGTCACAGCAAGCTGATAGATAAACATACACGATCGTATCAAGTATCGAATGTGCCGACTTCGAGGTGGTGCCTTTATAATGTCTGTGTGGCTTTCTGTGCGGTACCAAAATCCATGACACCGGCTTTCAACCAGATCTATTCCTCTTTAGAACAGATCCAGCTTGTCTTCTGCGGCCGAACTTCTCGCCAGTGTTGTTGCATGATCCGATAGCATAACCGACGAATGAGGTGACTAGAATCAGCAGACGAGCTGACAACTCCAGTTTTTACAGAGAGCCTGGCTTGCACATATGCAATTGGCTGAGTTCGCTTATCATATCCTCGCTTTAGTAGTGGCACAGCAGCAGCACGTGGGGAAATATTGGATTTCTCTTGCGGGATGGACTGGCCGACCGTCAGCAAGGCTCTGGTGCTTGGGCTCAACCCAAATGATACCCTGGGACCAGAAGCGACGCTGGCCTTCTGCTTTCTCAACAACACTACTCCAGCGGACTGCTGTACTGCTGCTACCTAGGCAAGCTGCATCCAGATTCCATCATGGGCGATGTCGAATTGACCCAAAGTTGCTCGACGTCTTCTCCACCCCGTCCATCAAGCAGAATCTAGCCCTACTATGGGTCCCAGGCCAGGCCAGTCCAGCTCCAGGATGTCAAGTTCACCGATGAACAGAAGAGACGCCTTCTGGGGACTCTGTTTCCGAAGATGGAGGTTCAAGGGCGTGTCTTGGAAAACTGTAATGAGCACCTTCGGAACCTCATCGAATTGATCTGCAAATATGGCAAGCGACCCAATCCACATGAAGTCGAAGGGGCCGTCGATGCAATAATGTCGGTGATGAACCTGGTGCGCAGGTACCCGGCGGAGCCGTGGCACATGATGGCAGAGCGGTTGCATCCTCTGCAAGAGAAATCTCGACTGAGAACCAACTTTATCGCGATCTGCGCGGTATTCTTCTGGTTCCGTGTTGACTACGTCTGCGGGACCTCGACGAAGGCACCAGCAGCATATGGAGTAATGAGCGAACCATCGTCGACAATGTGGCGAGTCTTTTTCCCAGCTCTACGCCGACAAAAGAAGTGCGCTCCGGCTCGATTCCAAGTCACGACTTCACAGGACCTAACATCTCCCGCTTCTATGGAGTCCAGATCGAGAGGACTCATTCTCTGGATCAGCACCTCCAGCTCCATACTATCTACAACCACTATCCACAGCCACGCTTCTTACGTTTACCTGCAATCAAGAGCAAGCAAATGAGGTTGATGGTCTTCTGCGACGTGCATGCACTGCTGACAGTCTTCACGGGGGAACTAGACGACGGTTCGCCGGTCTGCCCCCTGTCTCCCGCGCTGGGCGCTAAAGTCCTCAGCTCATTAGGCCTCTTGTTCCCGAAGCGGAGCCACAGTAGAAAATACTTTGGAATGACGGTGGCCAGCAAACTCCATTTTGACCTTTTTGTGAGCGTATGGGAGCGGCACTTGTCGCGCTATGAGATATTCCATTCCAAGCTCAGCGCGATCCTGGACCTCTATAACAGCCCCACGATTCACTAGTGGCATCCCCTGATCGACCGGCGGAACAAGCGAGAGCACTTTACCCTCTGTATCGCCATCTGGGCGTTCATTTTCGGGTTCTTCAGCTTGGTCACGGGCTTGTTATCAGGGATCTATGCGGTCAAGCAGTATGACCTCGGACTTGCTGCTGCGTGCGCCGAGAACGGAGATCATCCGAGGATGAGGCAATACTATGGTTGGAGGAGAATTGGGCCCGTGGAGGATCTACATACAGACGTCTTCTGCTGATACCAGGCGAGTTCGAGTGAGGTACCGGACCTGTGCTTTCCTTAAGATGGAGGAATATTTGATCGAAGTGACGGTTTGTTCCTGAAGGTGTTGTCATGTTAAGAGAATTTCGCGTGAAGAGATCATTAAATACGGTGTAGTCTTTCTGAAACTAAAATACTCGTATCTTAAACAGAGAATTGTTCTCCTCTTGTCTATCTAGCCACCATCCCCTCTCTCTTCCACACCCACGGTTTCTACATCTCGTTACAACGAGAGCATCTCGCATCAACACCTTACTTAGCCTGAAAATGGTCTAGAACCTTACCGTAGAAGCCTATCTTCCCCTGAGAGAACAGGTGAACAACGGCAGCCAAATATCGGGAATCTCTATCGGTGAGGATCTGTGAAAGATTGTTGTCCACGCCTGCATCCCGCTCAGCATCCCGCACAAGGTTAGCGTAAGATTCCTCATCCGCCCATTTCCCGGCTTCATCTTTGTCCAGCGGCCGGCCTGTCTTGTCATATTGATCAGGACTGTTCATCAGAGGAGGTACTGTGTTGAAGAACAAAGGAAGATCTGCAAGTTCCCAAGGTATCGTATGCGAATCCTGCCAGTCGACCACACCTATCACGTTATAGGCTTTTGTAACAATCACATTGCTGTGGAAGAGATCAGGGTGTCGGATTGGGAAGGGGCCTGCGCGCGTAAAGTGCTTGCCGGACATAGCCAACCCGGCAATCCGGGATGGGAATTGTCTGATTCCCTCAATGATTTGCTCGGCAAACCGGGTAGGAACATTTTCTCGGATGGAGGCTTCGTCGTAGGGAAATTTGGCCTTCCTAGCCCAAGCACAGATGAAGGATTTCGCTGTGTCAAATGGACCCCCGAGGCCTGGAATCGGACCAACGTTGAAGCTGCCGTCATTGTTGCGAATGACGGTGCCAATTTTCGGGAGGCGGGCGGACGCGATTTGAACCTGTGTATAACCGATTTAGCTTCAGTTTTGGCATAGTCACGGCCACATTTTAGTTGGGAGGCATTGGCCTTCAGGTCTCCAGCGTGAACGTGAAAGTCAAACGTCTGGGAACTTACCTGAGCAGCCGCCATGGTACGATAGAATGCTGGACGGTTCTGGGGCGGCATAAGGCCCCAGTCGGTTCTTACATAGTCGCGAGCTTGATCGGCGGCGTTGTTGCCAGGCAGATACTCTAGCAGAACGAAAGCAGACCCCGTCAAGTCTGCGTCGAGGGCAAATGAGAAGACCTGAGGTACCGGGGCCTTTGTCCGTGATCTGAGTAAGAACATGGTGTCGAGTTCGATGCGCAGTCTTTCAGAGGTCTTTTGAGTTGGCTCGTGGAGCTGAACGCGGGCGACCCAGAGGGTCCCGTCTTGAAAGTGAATCAAACGCGCAAGAAAGCTGCCGCCAATAGTATAACGTTCAAGGGGCTCGCATGGGACTCCGTCCTTGTTGTGAGAGGCAATTTCGCATAGAGCTCCCCAGTTAGTTCGCTGCAAGCACACATTGCCCCGAGGATCATGATTCCAGTTCAGTTCGGGCGATAGGTTGTTATGTTCGAGAGTCATGCTAACACATGCAGAAACGTAAATGTTTCCGAGGTTGGTGTCGCCGAGAATTCAAGTCTTGATTAAAGGGCAATGAAGGTAAGTAAAAGCGCATGCGGAAGACAGCGAGCGCATCTCATTTATACGTACCCATAAGCACCGGATGAAGAGATAGTGGATTGGATAGATCAATAAGAAAGAGTAGGCTACGGATATGAACGTAATCGTTTAAATATATACATACTGGATGAAAGATGGTGGCCAGAGCTGGTTATGTTAGATTGACGCCTGTGTTCGGATAAAAGGCAGCTGAAACTTGCTTGTCCGCATAACTGTAATATGCCAGAACCGGTGAGAGTGGGTAGATACAAGGCAGGACCCCGCTTCGACCGGGATGGGAAGAATCCCTCAATCAAGCACAATAATCACTCTTGAATCAATGCACCCTAGGTGTATTGCATTGAACTGACATCGATTATCTAATAGATTAAACTATAATCGTGTAAGGCGATTTCGGTAATGCAATTATATTGTACCTACTTACCTACTGAGGCTATGCTCACCGCCTTTCATCGTAATGTGCACTAATGAATAGCACTGTTCTCCACCTGTCAGTGAGCTGGCGGCGGCGGATTTGTATAGTATAGAACAAGGGATAATTATGCAGGCGTAGCATTACTGAAGCCTTTTCTTCATGGTGCAGTTAAGCGCCCTGACCTGCTCGTAACAAAACCCCGTTACGTTTCATTCATTTCAACGGCAGCGTATGGATAGAAGATCAAATGAGATATGAAAAGAATGTCATATTTTATCTAGATGGGAAGTGTTGAATCAATCCCAATAACAGACCAAGTGTTTAGTTGATAAAATAAGATATCAATAATACGCATCGGTAATCACCCAATACCACATAGAAAGTAAAATCCTTCTTTCCGCGACATCTTCCCTTCTTCTGCTCAGAATCTTAACTTGACCGGGAAAGGTTAGAGGATTGCAGCCGAAGTAGAGTATCTAGGACTTGAGAATCGGATCGTTTTGCTAGCTTGATAACATCCATAGCACAACAATTGTATCTCAAATCTGGAAAGTGGTGTACTGTTGTGCAGACTCGGAATCGGTAGCGTCGCTACTTGGGCGCTCCCAACCACACTTCGGACATTTCTCTCCCATCTTGATCCCCGTTCCGTCGCAGGAAAAAGCACGGCAGTTGGCGGTCATGCTCGTGGATACAGAGTCCTGCATGTCGCTAGCTATTGTTGGCCCAGTCTACGCAAAAAAGCATCAGTTTTAGTATGTCTTTGACAATTTCAGATAACTAATGTTACTTGAATCGACTTAGGGATATCGACATCAACAGTCTACAACAGGGAAAGGAAAGAAATGAGATATCTGGACTGACGTTGCTCAAAGGTATGCTCATGAATTGTTTCGGGGGCGCCATTGCGAAGGATTTATTGCTGAGGACGTAGATTTGTTTGATTAACAGAGTTGGTAATTCACTGCTGGTATGAATGAAACAGCCAGATAAACCAATATTTGAGAGAGAACAGCCGTGATATTTATACTCAGCGCATATCTGAGTTCTTTCCATAGAGTATGGTCGGTCAATTTTTTAATCACGCTCAGGAAATCTCTTTCTAGATAAGACAGCGGCTCAAAACGGATAATCAGCCACCAAATTGAGTTGAGTGCAGGCGTGAAATTCTGTTGTCTATTCACAACAAGGACAGGGTGAGAGGTTTGCAACCCGTACCATCTAAGTCTTCTAGAACTAGGCAACTTTGAGCAAAACCGCGCCTGTTCATGAAGACGTGACTAAATCCTATCATACATAGTACTTTGCGTATACCTACTGTACTCGTGCACTTTGTGATAAAAATTGCTTGGTGGAGGGGGCGTACGTAGAATCACATATAAGCCGAGCCTACCCGACATATCTTTTACGCCTAGAGGAGCTAGCACCTTCATGCGGCCAATAAGCACCGTACTCAACCTCAAAATTAGTATATTCCCAGCATGGTATTACTGACTGCCAGGGATAAGATCCCGGATTGGGATGCCAAGTTGCAGCCTAGATAAGAGGAAAACAGTAGTGGGAGACTGGTCACAAATGACGAAGTACACACTGGGATGGCTTTGCATTGGCCGACTGCGTTTAGGGATGTCTGACAGCCGCTTGCTGAGAGATGTGTTTTGCACCAATATCTAGAACTGTTACGAGCAGGTCAGGGCAACCAACTGCCCGACCTGTCACCCAATCCGCCAGTGCGTCACCAATGCCACTAAAGTTTGCTGTTTCCTGTGGTTCGGCTTCAACTGACCTCTCTGGCAATATTAAGAGACAACTTAATTAATGAATTAATTATATCCTGCTCACTTATAGAGCCGCTCCTATGAGCAGCGTTGCGCGAATAGCGGGGTCCGGCAGACAGCTGAAGAGCTTAGACGTTAATCCAAGTCGTTCCCATACGCAGCGTCGGCGGCGTAGTGTCCAAATTGGCTCGTCGGCTGAGCGGGGGTTTCTGGATACCTGCTTGTACATACCTGCAACCCCAACTTCGCCTCGCTTACGGGCATACCAGGTTCCATTGCAAGACACTGCCGCCAAGACCCACTTAAGGTGTTAAATACAGCCAGAAGGGGAACGCTGCCGTTGGTTAGCTGATGCAATACGAAGCCACATGCAAAATGAGACCTAAAGACCACCAGGTTTAGTTTTGGAGAGATATATCACGATTATGGCCGGTCCGTCACAGGACTTCTTGTACAAGATTTAGCGGAACCATCTCCCAATTGCCTTCTTTTTTTGTCACAACTTTCAGTTGCAGGAACACTGGGGTATAAATACAGAGGAGGTTTGTTGTTAGCCGATTTCTTTCTTCCCTTCAAAACTGGGATCTTTCCGCAATTGATATTCTGTTCAAGTACGCAAAGACTCAAACGGGAAGGGAAGTTATTGTGCTGATGCCTAGGTAGCTTGCCATGAGGCTAAGTGCACATGTTAGCCCACTGAATCAATCGCAGTACATTATATGCATGGGTGCAGCCATGCGCCTCAGTCATTCCTTCATTCCATACCTTCAACCTTCCCTCTTATATACTTTTCTTGGCACGCACTGTTAGTGCGTGCGTATGCACTACACCAAAATCATTAACACCCCTTATTACACTAAAACCCCTAAATGTTGGCCCTTGTTAACCGAGGGCCAGCGACTCCGCGCCCGCCGCCGCGGCCAGGCATACGCCTGCCCTCTTAGGCAATATCTACTGTCTCTAGATTAGTAGTTAGCAAGGGTTCCCCTATAAAAAGAAAAAGGCTAGTAGTCCCCTTTAGCCTAATAATAATAACCTCTACCTAAGAGGACTTTATATATATAATAATAGACCTAAAATAATAGCTTAGTCTAAATATATTAATATATAGCCTAATAATAAACGTAAGTTAAATATAGTAGATATTTTACCTAAAGGAAATACTAAGTAAGATTACTTCTTTTAATAATAGCTATAGATATATAGTAAATACACTTATTAAAAGCCTCTAGTAGTCCTTTTACTAGATTAGAAGTAAAGGTAATTACTAGGCTACTATAGACTTCTATACTTACCTACTCTATAGTATCCTTAAAAGAAATAAAGCTTTACTAATAGTCTAGCTACCTAGACTAGTAGTCTAAAAATAGCCTAATTAGCTAGCCCTAAAGCTAATAGCCTAGATATAACTATAATCCTAGCTAATAGGCTAGCCTATAATACTCTAAGAGGGCATTAATTATTAAAGACCTCCTTAGGGTAAAAGAAATATATAAGGATAAATATAGTGTTAGTATATAGGTAATATAGCTAGAGGCAGTAGGTTATATAATATACTGCCTACTAGTAGAATCCCTACTTTTGCCTATACACAAGGGTACTACTATACTTATACTCCTACTTTATCTTATTAACTAGTTAACTATTAATAACTATAAATTTAACTACCTTTTCTTAACCTTTATAATATTATAAGATATAGGATCCTATTAATTAACTAGTAAAAACTAATATTAATTAATAGTTAATTATTACTAATAACTAGTAATTAATAAGGCTTACTATTATAGGAGTTTACTTAGCCTACTATAACCTAGTAGACTACTAACTAAGTTAAGTATTATTAAGGCTACTTTACCTCTATAAGAAATACTATAGTGTCTATTATACTATTAGAACCTCTTTAATAAGTAAAAATCTCTTCTACGCTAACTATAGCGCTATTAAGAAGAGACACTTAAGTAGTAATAATTACTACCTTATTTAACTTTTCTTTTTATCTTTATATTTACTTCTTTAGAAAACTATCCTTATTTACCTTATATATATAAAACTAACCTAGTACTATCTAGACTTATAAGTATAAGTTATATTAAAAAGAAAATTACTACTTAATTACTACTATAAAAGTTATATAGTAATTACTACTAATTAACCTTAATAATTAACCTTATAATAAGTTAATCTAGTAGTACCTTATACCCTAAGGTGCCTACCTTTATAGTAAAATATATTAACTATAAGAAGTATAGCTAAGAAATCCTTCTTAATAAGTAAAACCCTCTTACTATTTACTTTTACTTTACCTATTATATAGCTAAATAGGCTAAATATACCCTTATAAGTTATAAGCTCTAGAGGGACTTTTAATATTACTTTAATAGATAAGATAAAGCCTTCTTTAGTACTACTAGTAAAATACTACTATTAATTTTTTATAACTTCCTTCTTAATTAAGGTGTCTTTATACCTAAAGACTATTAATAAATTACCTTATACTTTATTACTATTATTAATAATAATAAGTTTTATATTTAGATAAATAAAGAAGTTAAGAAAGTATAGTATAAGTTAGTAATATTTAATAGGCTTATTAAAATATATAATAGCTTCTTAAATAATATCTAACATAGTTATATTAGCCTAGAGTAGTATAAGTAAAAACAGTAATAGTAACCTATTACCTATAATATATATATATAGTAAGTAGTATATTATAGTAAGTAGTGTACATCTACCTACCTTTCTATCTTTTTAATAACTTAATTTAACTAGATTATACAAAATTAATTAAAAATATATATTACCTTATTCTTTATTAGTATCCTAAACTACCTTATAGGTTTATACGTTATATCTAGTCTTTTTATAATTACTATATTGTTATATAAGTAGTTTACTACTCTCTATATAACCCCCCTTTTAGGATATTTCCTTACCTCTAGCTTTAATAATATCCTTTTCTCCTTGTAGTGCCTCTACTTTAGCTGTATTAAGTGATCCTCTAAGACATAGTTAGGTCTTTTTAGCCCTCTAGCGCTTACTAAGTACCTTTATTCCTATATAAAGTTAATAATTCTCTACCTTAATAATAGTAAGTTAATATACTAACTTACTAATACCCTTTAACTATAAGTTAATTACCTTATATATTAGTGTTAGTAAACTTCCTTAATAGTCCTTAATCCTTTTTTTTAGTAAGGTAAAGCTTTATATGCCTTTAATTACTATTATTAGTGTCTTTAGGTCCTATAAGCCTAAGCTAGTTAGATATAAGTTAACTAGTGTTAGTGTTTTTAGCTTAAAATCTAGGTAAAAAATAATAACTTTAGGATTAAAAGGTATAAGACTAGCCTATTAGAAACCTACTTATACGTTTATTTTTCTTATTAAAGTAAAGAATACTACTTTAAAGGTAGAAAAGAAGTTATCCTTAGTAATATATATAATTTATATTTATATTATTTTCTTAATTCTTTTATTATATAAGTACTTTAAAGGGCTAAAATAGCTAATATTAAGAGGCTAAAGCTTATATAATAAATAGGAAAGTATATATAAAGTAATAATACCTTCTTCTTTATAGTAGTTATTAAATTTAGTTAATTTATAGCTATTATAGCTATCTAGGATTAGAAGGTAATAAGTATCCTTTATATAAGACTTTATATACTAATTAAAGTGCTTTAGCTAATCTAGGCTAATCTTATTTATAGTTTATCTATTTTTACTTAGGTAAATACACTATATAGCTAAAAATTTACTATTAAGGTACTATAATAGAAGGTAATATTTACCTTTTATAATAATATATAGAGATATTACCTAGCTATCTATATATATACCTTAAATAATAAAAACCTATTTATAATTACTAAGCTGCTTTATATAAGGCCTTTTATATTAGTTAGAAGTTATAATAACCTTTATATATAATAGTATTCCTATTAGAAACCTAGTCTTATTAAAATTATAGATATTATAATCCTATATCCTATACTTTATAATTATATTTTATATAAGTGTAAATTAGCCTTATATAATTATAGAATCCTTAGCTAAGGCCCTCTAATAGTTAATTTAATATTAAAATTATATTTTTAATTAGGGTTATTATTATATAAAGTTCTCTGCCTATTAGGGTCTAATATACGTCCTATTGTGTACGTTAAAGAGTTAATTAGCTATATCTTATACGTCTTCTTATTATAGAGGAAATCCTTAATTAATTAGGTTAATAACCCTTTTAAGAATTACCTCCTCTTTAGATATAGTTATCTTTATTAATTTTAAACATGTCTTAGCTTATATAACTTTTTTAGTGCGTTAATAATAGAGTGTAGTTTTAGGCATATTATTAATAGAGGCTACCTTTTATATAAATAGATTTTAGTCTTTTTAGATAGCTATAATTACAAAGATAATTTAGCTTTCTTAAGAAGAGGATTCTATTATTGTACATAGAGAAAGGTTAATATAAGGATAAAGCTAGTAGAAATAAGGTAGATATACGCTACTTACTATAATGCACTACTTACTATATATATATATTATAACTAAATAAAGCCTAGTAATATTTATAAACCTTAAGTAATAACTAGTAATAATATAGGCCTAACTTAATAAATAAGTATAAAAGTTATAGTAGTAAGAGTAGTAAACCTTAGTATTACTATAGTAGACTTAATCTATATAAGATTTACTACTTTTTTTATATAACTTAATATAAGGACTATTTTAATAAAGTAATAGTCTATTATTCTTCTCTACCTATTATTAATTATAGTAAAAACCTTTTACTTGCTTATATACTAATCCTATAGAACCCTAAGGTATAAGATAGCTACTACTAATTAAGAGTAGTACTACTAGTAATTATTTTTCTCTCTAGTAATTAGGTACCTTAACTAAGATTATTACTAATAAATCTAAGTATACTAGTAAAATATATAATATATTTAATATTAAGTTAAACTTATTCTATAATAACTATAGTAAAATTAGTATTAAGAGACATTAAATAGTATTAGCCTTTTTATTAATACTTAAAGGTAAAGCTTTTACCTTTTATTTTACCTAAATTAGTAGTAGGAATATCTAAGACTTTACTACTATAGTTACCTAAATAAAAGCTTACTTTAAGAGCCTTAAAGCTATTTAGATATACTTTACTAAGTAGTAAAATACTACTTTTTACTATATTATATATAATAACCCTAAGAAAAGTAAGCTTAAAGTACTTAAGAAGCTTATTAATAAACTTACTTTTATCTAATAAGTACTACCTAATAGCTACTATAATAATAAAGTCCTTTAATCCTAGCTATTAAATACTTACTCTAGAGTTTATAAGTGTAAATTATACTTATTTAATTTAGTGCCTATATTAAAAGAAGTCTATAACTAACTATAGTTATTAGTAAGTACTATAATAAAATATAATAATAAGGTTAACTAGTACTAGGTAGACCTTAATAATTAATACTAGGTTAACTATACCTACTATAGCTAAGGGTATAATTAGTAGTTTAGTAATAACTATAGTAATAGTAACTATTATAGTAATAATAATAGTAACTATAATACTAAGAAGTACTATATTTACTATAAGCCTAGTTATTAGTTAATAAAATATACTACTAATAAGTAATATAAGGTATATTAATAATTTAAAAATAACTACTAGGTAAAAGACTTTTTACTAACTATATATTAAACCTTTTTTACTAGCTATAAAGGTAGTTACCTATAAAAAGAAGAAGATAATAAAGATAATAAGGACCTTAGTTACTACCTTTAAGGTAACTATACTCTTAAAAGTAGTAAAAATAAACTAGAAGATAATACTTTTATACCTCTACTATATTCTTTAGTAGTACTACTTTTAGTAGTAATAAGCTTACTTTTAGCCTAGCTAACTAAGCTATCTATTACTAGTTAATAAAAGATAACCCTAGTGTAGTATTATTAGATCTAGCTACCTCTTTTATATTAGATTATTACTTATTAGGCACCTTTTAAGGTATTTTACCTAATATAGGCATAGTAACCTTCTTTACTACTAGTTACTTATAAGTAACTATATTATAGTAAATCTAACTATTAGTAACTATTAATATAGCTACTACTAGCTAAGTAAAGATCTAGTTTAGTAGTAGTAACACTATTTACTTAAAGAGAACTATAATAGTTACTATACTATTTAGGCCTATTACCTTTTATATAATACCTATAAATATACCTTTTTACTTTACTTAGTAAATATAGATTAACTACTTATTTACTTTAATAACCTTATAAATACCCTTTAATAAGGTAATATTATAGTACTAGTTATATAAAAATAGGGGCATCTATAGATACTCCTTAGCCTACTTAAATATAGCCTTACTAGTTACTACTTAACTAATATAAAGTTATAATAACTTTACTAATAATTTAGGCACCTATTAGTCTACTACCTTTATAAGGTCTTTTATAAGGCTAGTTATAAGGTTAAGGTTAAGGCTATTAAGCACTTAACTAAATACTACTATTACTACTAGTTTATAAGAAGGCACCTTTATAATTTAAATTTACTCTATATAATAACTACTTTTTTAACTATAAGGTTATTATTAATATTATATACCTTAAAGGTAACTAACTAGTTCTTTATATTATTAATACTATAACTACCTTTAATATAGTATACTTTCTTTATAATATTTCTATAAAGACTATATAGGAAGTACTTTATTACTACTAGATTAACGTCTACTAAGGACCTCTAGACTAGATTATTACTAACGTAGGCAGGAACTTTACTATAACTAAATTTTTATATAAAGCCTATATAATAGGCGTTAAAGTTAAGATTATCCTTATTAAGGTATACTATAGTGTTAAAAAGGTTAAATAATACTATATAGTGCTCTAATAAGCCTATAAAATTATATATAAAGAGTACTTAACTATAACTATAAATCTATCCTTTAAGTATAGTTAAGGTAGTTAATAACACTATAGGCCCTAATAGCCTTATACTAACCCTCTTAGTATTTAGCACTTACCTTTATATAACTACTAACTTTACCTTTTTACTTAATATTATTTAATAAGTAGCTACTATCTAGAAGGCTACTAATAACCTCTACAAGAGCTATATAATACACTAAGTTTATAAGGCACTTAAGGTATATAATAGCCTAGATACCTCTACTATTAAGACCTACTATTAGGTAGTAAGGTATAAGTATAGTATAAGAAAGGTAAATAGTCTAGCCTATACTACCTACTATCTATTAATAGTAAGATTACACTATTAATATTAATAGCCTATATAACTTTTATTCTACCTTAGTTAAACCTTACTACACTAAGAAGAAATAGGTAAGCCTACTAATATAAATCCTTAACCTAACTAACCTATAGATGCTAACTATACTAGTAAATATATAAGGATACTATTATTATTACTATAAGGACAAGAGCACTTATCTAAACTATAGCCTCTCCTCCTCTATAGTATACCTATAGGTAACTATATAAGACTCTAGTTAATATACTACTATAGGAAATAGATAAACCTCCCTTATACCTTCCTTCTACTAAAGAAGAAGCTAACCTAGCCTTATATAATAACTATATAACTAAGGCTTATTACTACACCTAGTAAGCCCTTTAAATAGTTAGGTAAAAGCAAGATCTAAGGCCTTATTAACTATAGTGTATTTAAGATTATTATATATAATCCTTCTATTTACTAGGGCTATATCTTTAAATCTTACCTTATTAATAAAGTTAAAGGTAAAAATAATAAGCTATATAAGAAATTATAACTTATAGTATAAGGTTATAGTAATAATAGTAAAGAAACCTTACTAGTTTAGTTACTTATAATTTAGAAAGCTAGCTAGTGTATAATTCTTATACTTACCTTTTCCTTATAGCTAATAGTAAAGTAATATAGCTATAAGATATAACATAGGCCTATATATAGTTAACTTTATAACTTAACTACACTATCTATATATAACTTCCTCTTTAAATCTATAATTATACCCTTAAGGCACTATTATAAAGGTAGTAAAGCTATTATATAGCCTTACTAAAGTAAGTACCTATTAGTAAGTAACCTATAACTACTACTACTATAAAAAGCTTAATATAGTTACTACTTTATATAACCTATACTTACTCTTTTATTATAAAAAACCTTAACTTTATAATAATTAAGATATAAATAGATAATATAATTAGCCTAACTAGTGTTAATTTCTTTAACTATAAAGATAATAAGCTTACTAAGGTAAAGCTTTTATAAAAAAGAAAATTTTACTTATAGAGAATAAACCTTTAGTATTTAATAAAGGAATTATTTATTAACTTTAGCTAAAAACACCTCTATTACACTTTACTAAAAGGCTAAGGTATAAAGCTAAGACTTATTAATAAAAATTACCTATAGCCTAGTAAGACTATATCTAGTAGTAAGCTTAAGGCGTATATATTACTTTTATCTACTAGCCTAAAGTATACTTTAACCTTTTACTATAGCTTAGTATAAGAGCTAGATAGTAAAGCTATTTAATAACTTAACTAAAGAATCTAGTAGTAAATAAATACACTTAACTATAGCCTTACCTTTATTCCTTTAACCTACCTAATATAAAGCTTTTATATTTATTAATAATCTTTTACTAATAATTATAACTTAACTTTATAGTTAGGATTTATTATCTTTTTACTAATAAAGAGGTTAATAATAGTAAAGTAAGTTTACCTTTATAGTAATATCCTCTATTTCTTATTAACTAAATCTAAATAAGTAATATAAAGTGTTCTTATATTAAAGTCTATAGTATAGTTATAGGTTAATATAGTGTATACTCTTTCTATAACTATTATAATAGTAGTAAATAAGCTTAGTAACTATTAATCTTACTATTACCTATACTAACTTATACTTACTATATAAGTGCCTAGTAAAGTTAAGTACTACCTATAAAAAGCCTTAATAATTAATATTATAGTACTATAATAATTATATAAGTAATATAAGCTCTTTAAGGTATAATAGATCTATAGTAATAATAACCTTACTAATAGGTTTATAAAGTCCTTACTAAACTAAGTACTTAAGAGTCTTATCTTTATAATAAGGTAAAGATATAAATAAAGGATAAGTTATATAAATATAATAGAAATAATAAGAATAATAGATATAGATAATAGGCACTTAAAGAAAGAAATAGGTTATATAAACTATATAGATTAATAGTAGTTAAATCTATTTAATGTAGGTATATACCTTTAATAGCTATAGCTAAAGAGAAATACACTAAATAAGATAGTATAAGCCTACCTTTACTAGTAAATAGATAAATAAATTTATAGTAGTATATAACTATAAAAAGTGTAATACTTTTACTCTTCTTGTTTTTATTACGTTTTTAGGCTTTTTAGGAGGAATAGGAGCACTAGTGACTTTTACTACACAAGAAAGTTACTAGTGTTAGTATATAGGTAATATAGCTAGAGGCAGTAGGTTATATAATACACTGCCTACTAGTAGAATCCTTACTTTTGCCTATACGCAAGGGTGCTACTACACTTATACTCCTACTTTACCTTATTAACTAGTTAACTATTAATAACTATAAATTTAACTACCTTTTCTTAACCTTTATAATATTATAAGATATAGGATCCTATTAATTAACTAGTAAAAACTAATATATAGTAATACTATATTAACTACTATATCTTTATTAGGATCTTAAACACCTAGGTTACCTTTTTAACTATCTATAAAGATATTACTAGAATTTATAAAGTTTAAGTTATAGATATTAAAAAAATAACTAAGGTACTAACTAGTTTTATAATTACTATAGATTACTATAAAATAAGATAAGCTATACTTAATAGCTACCTTAAGCTATTTAAATAGCTTAGTATAACTACTATTAATAGTACCTAGGCCTAGTTGTTCTATAAAGTTAAAGAAGTCCTAGTAATAATATATAACTACTATAAAAACCTAATTATAGTAATAAAGGAGATAATATAAACTAAAGTATAGATAGTAATAAAACAAAAACTAAAGAAGTACTATATTACTAAGGGCACTATAGAATAACTAATCTAGACCTAGATTATTACCCTAAGAGAAAAGATAAAGCTATTCTAACTTTTTAATAGCCTACTGTTATAATAACTTTAATATAGGTTCTAATTAACCTAGTGCTCTATATACTTTAACTAGTATAAGGCTAGACTATATATAAAATAATAGCTTTATAAGAACTATAGTATTCTAGAGGTAAACTATAAAAATAAGCTATATAGTAAGCTATAATAGTGTACTAACTATAAGGGGCCCTTTAAGAGTATATATAAGGACTATCCCCTTTAGCTAACTAAGAAAAAGGGTATAATTATAAAACTATTAAAGGGGTAAAAACAAAGTATATAATAGAGAGAGTAAAGGCAGTATACAGTAGTATAAAAAGAACTAATTTAACCTATATAGATAATAGACAAGAGGGCTATTAAGAGCCTAGGTCTAGAGGTATAGTAATAGTAAGTAATAAATAACACTTATAATAATAAACTAGGAGTCTTTTAATAGCTAGACTAGGAAATAGAGAATATCTTAGAAAAAAGTATAATACTAAGACCCTTTATTAAACTTAGTACCTTAGTACTCTTATTCTTACTACTACTCTAATAGTAGTATAACTAAAGATACTATATATAAATATATAATAATTAAGGCTAACTTATAATATAGCCTTTACCTTTATTAACTAAGAATAAGTTAATATTATTATAATATAGAAGCTATAGTGCTTAAATAATAGACGTTTAAAGATAAAGATAACTTTTAACTATATACTCTTTTCTTTAGTAATAAAATAGTAAAACATAAATATAAGACCTAGAGTTATAACCTATATCTAGAATATATATATAAACACTATAACCTTTAATATAACCTAATGCCTACTTTAGAATATACTTAAGGTTAAGGTCTAGAACTCCTACTATATTAATATCTATAGAGAACCTAGAATAAAGGTTATACTAGAAGCTTTAGAAGCCTAGACCCCCCCTAGTAATTCCCTAGTAGTAGGAAATTTTAATATATAGCACTTAATATAGTAACTAGGAGTTATATAAAGCTAAGGGTTAGCCTACCTAGTAGACTAGGTAAATATATACTAACTTTTACTTATTAGCCCCCTAGGAATCCTAATATATAATATAGAGAATACCTTTAACTTAGCCTTCTTAAATATCCTCTTAGTAATAATATAGGTAGCTAACTATTTATATACTAGCTTAGACTACTTAATACTACTTATAATAATCTTAAACTTAACTAGATTAATACTAAAGGGAGGCCTAAAGGTAAAAGTAAACACCTTTAATAAGATTAAGAAGTTTATAGATAAAGTAATATACACTATCTAGGTGCTCCTAAGTAAGCTAGAAATAGTAATAGACCTTAATTAGGCTATATAAGCGCTTATAGAGCTTCTATAGTATATAGTAGTATTAATAGGTATATAATATCTTAAAGAGAAATTAGTTACCTAGTAAAATAATAAGTACTAGGAAGTAAAGAGGGTACACTAGAATATAAGATAAGATAATAATAAAGAGAATATTACTATAATAGTAAAAGAGCTATAAAAGGCTATCTATAGGGCTAAGGCTAAATACTAGATAGACTAGATTAATAAAATAGAAATAGATAAGAACTTATATAAGGTAATAGGCTAGTATAAACCTATTACCTAGTTCTAGTTTTCTCCTTTATAGGATAATAAAACTATAGCTACTATACTTACTAAGAAAATAAAAATCCTTTAATAGTAACTTCTTAAATAATTTAATATAAGTATAGATATTAACCTATATATACTAATAGTGCCTTAAAGGATAATTAACTAAGATAACTATATACCTCTAAAGAAGGCTAAAGTAGCTTTACTTAAAGCTAAAAATACTACCCTTAGGGTAAATAGTATTACTATTATTATACTATAAGCTACTTAGCTATATATAAAAGAATATATCTAGAGGCTATACTAAGTAAGCCTTAAGTTAAGGTACTACCTTTTACCTTTTAAGGACACTAAAATAGTAATAATCCCTAAAGCTAACTAGGACACTAGTACCCTAAAGGGATAAAGGCTAATATCTTTACTCTTAATAATAGGTAAAGGACTTAAATAACTTATAGCTAAAAGGCTAGCCTAGAAGTGCCTAGGGTATAGCGTCCTATACCTATAAATAGTAGAGGCTTTCCTAAAGAGGTTAATAATAAATATAGTAGTAGTACTAGCGTATAATATTAAGGTAGCTCTAGATAATAAATACTACTATACTTTAATTATAATAAATATATAAGGCACTTTTAATATAGTTAATAGTAGCTACTTAGTAAAGGTTATAAAAAAGTAAAGGTAGCTAGTTAATATAGTTAACTAGGCTTTATCCTTTATAATAAAAAAAAAAGCCTAGGTGCACTTTAAAGACTATATATTACTAATAATACTACTATACTATAGGTTACTATAAGGATTACTAGTATTACTAATACTTTACCTCTACTATATTAAACTTTTATATAGATTTAGTAGTACTTTAACCTATTTTAGCTATATAGATAACTATAGAATACTATATACTAGTAAAATAAAGGAAGAAAGCAAAGACTAGGCGTAAGCTATCTTAGATAAAATAACTATATAGGGATAAGATAATAGTATACTATTTAATAAGGCTAAAATAAAAGTTTTATACTTCTTAAGGTAAAAGAAAACTAATAGCCTTATAATTTAATATAAGGTAAAGATAGTAGCCCTAAAAGCTACTATAAGGTAGCTAAAGGTCTACCTTAATAAATAAATAGATCTAAAGAAGTATATTAAAGAGTAAATAGCTTTAGTAAAAGTAACTATAGGATATATTAGAGGACTTAATAAAGTATATAGAGAAGCTTTCTTACTTAGTATAAGATATACCTTATATACTATAGTTATCCTAAAGACACTTTATGCCTTAGAAATATAGTACTTTAGATAAAAAAAATAAGGTAGAAAATAGACCTAAAATAGGCTAGTATATATTAACTATAGCCTTATAGAATAAATAAAGAAAATCTAGTCTATAATTAACACTATAATCTAAGGATATCTCTTAGTATAAAGGATAACCTCTACCTTAGTCCTCCTATAGGAATCTAGTACTTTACTAGTAGAGTTACTACTAGAGGCTATACACTAGAGGTATAGACTATACCTTAGTACTCTAGATAAAGGGTACCCTCTAGTCTAGTAGATTAAGACCTTTTTATATATTAATTAGAAAAAAGAGAAAGTCTAGCTAACTATACTAATAGATATAGTAAACGCTATCCTAAGCTTTTCTTAGCTAGAACTATAATATAAGACCTACTATAGGATCTTAACCTATTAGGTAAATAAATAAAGTAAAGAGGATATAGTAAAAAAATACTAAAAGTAAATAAAGATATTATCTTTGTCCTATATAATAGTATATATAGATAAGTTATAAATATTATATAATAAAATAAAATATAGGTATACTATACTTAGAGGTAAAAAGCTAGTCTATTAAGGATATTATTAACTCTTGTCTAGGGAAGTATATAATATAGAAATAGAGGGGGCCTACGTAAGGCTTTAATTAGTACTCTACTTTAATAGGGGAATAGATAAAATAATAGTATGCCTTAATAACTTAGTAGTAATATATAGGCTAAATAAAATACCTACTATATCCTTATAGAAGGCCTTCTTTAATTTTATTAGTATAGCTAAGGAGTATAAGAAGAAGATATAGGTATAATAGGTACTAGGGTATATTAGTATAAGTAAGAACAAGCTAGTAGACTTCTTAGTAAAAGAAAAGATAAAAATAAGCCTAGTAGACCTATATATATAACTACTAATATATAGTTATATTAAGAAGGATATATAATAAAGGTAAAAAAGAGCCTTTAAGGAATAGTAAATAATATACTACCTAGCTAGCTATAAGCTATTTAAGCTTAGCGCTAGTCTTTAACTAATACTAAAAATTAGTATATTTACTAGAATAAAGCTATACTAGCTAATAGTAGTAAGGTTAGGCTATAGTAACTTTATAAAATACTATAATAGATTTAATTATAATAAAGTAAATATTTACTATATATATAGTAACCTTAAAACCTTAATACACTTACTATAGTACTAGAAGGTTAAAAGGTACTTTATACCTTAGTTTAATATAGAGGAATATATTATTAATTAGCTAACTAGGAAATTCTAGTGCTTTATTATATTACTAAATAATAATAACTTCTATACTAAGATATACCTAAGGGTATAAATCTATACTTAACCTATTACCTATATAGCTATAGCTACTAGTTTACCTCTAGATATATAGTAGTAAAAGCTACTAGTGTAAGCGTTTATTAAGTAGCTAAGATAAGTAGTAATAGTATAAGCTTTATTATAGGTAGCTAATAGCCTTAATATTATATCTCTCTACCTAAGGTAGCTAACACCTAGGCTACTTAGGCTAGCCTAGATAGTAATACTAGATATATAAGGCCTTTAAGACTTCTTCTCTATATTACTATCTTCCTCTTATACTACCTTAGAAGTAGCACTACTACTAATAAAGTAACTTTTCTTCTTCTTTATTCTCTCCTTTATACTATACTACACTTACTTACTTTTCCTTTGTATATAACTTCTTAATATAGTACTTAGAGTACTTTTAGTGCCCTAGAAGGCATAAGGTAACTTTATAATAATATAGATATATAAGTAGTACTATATAACTAAGTATATAGAAACCTTTAGCTAACCTATATAATATAAATTAACTAGGGGACACTATATAGAACCTAGTAGCTAAAGAGCCTTAGGCACTTAATAGCAAGGAATAATTCTAGTTAAACTCCTAGGATATTAGTAGAAGCAGAGAATAGACAATAGCATAAGATATACTAATTATAATAAAGAGGGATATAATTAGTGTTATTTATACTTACTTAGCTAGGAGCCTGCAACCCTAGGCGCCCTTTGTCCTTTATAGGAACAGCCTGGCGTTAAATATAACAACAACAACAACATTATTCTATACCTCTTAAGGGACCTGGCTCTAACACCCTCAATAACCCTCCATTTTGCCGGTGATCTTGGTTGTGTTTAAGTCCACGTCTACTCCTTCTCCAGGGCTTTCATAAATAATAGACATGTCACCGCCAAGTCTTTTTAAGGGAGGCGGGCACTTACAAAGTGGTTTGAAGATCCTGGCTTTTTTCTGACTGCCTAAGTGGGAACCTCACTTTGAACGAGCCATGCCTCTTTGAAGAACTTGGAGATTCCTGTCTAAATACCAAGTGATAGCTCACCAGTCTTGATACTAAGGTAAGAAACTTACCGCCCCCGCGAAAACGTTCCGCACTTCTCCAGGTTCGGCTAGAGTACAACAAACGTTTCAGAAACGATTGGTGCTAGGAATTTCAAAGGGCTGGTATTTCCTAATAAATTACGCATATGCATCGAATCTCTGATAGAACACCCCACAAATGAATAGCAACCTGTAGTTGACCCGTACAAGATAGAGTTTGGCATGGAGCCCCGACTCGACTTTTCGGAAAGACATGGCGCCACCTGATAACAATTAAATATGAGTGGAGACGCCCGATGCTGCCGAGATTTAAAAGCCAATATGCCCGCTCAGGTCGGTCAACGAATAGTTGTCCACGACTAGTTTTAACACTTTTGAGGCTAGATTTATCCATCATTTACCTCGCCTCGGTTCATCCGCCACAATGCAAATTCCAGTTGCTCTCCGCGCTTTGGCCACGGCGGCCCTTTTCACACCCTGGGACAAGAGCCAATGGGTCGCCTCCGACGACACTGTCCGTAATGGTACGAGTCATTCGGCTTTCGACATCATCGAGCCCGGTGCCGTCGGAAACCCCTTCTCCGAGACCATTGTGAGCTTCCATGGAAACTTGGACTATGCGACGCTCGGTGGCGCCGGCTTCGCATCGCAGAGAACCGTCGACGACTGGCCTAGCATCGACATCTCAGCCTACGACACCATTACCTTGGAGATCCCCTACGCCGATGGCAAGAGGTACACCTTCAACCTCAAAGATACGGTTCCACCGCCCATCAATGAAGTGGAGCAGTCCGGCGTGAGCTGGGAGTTCGACTTCCAGCTTCCTGCAGTAAACCACACCGATGGGTCTGTCGAAAGGGTCGTCATGCCGGTTGCCGACTTTGTGCCTACTTACCGTGGCCGTGTCCTAAACAACACTGCACCGCTTGACCGGTCTAGTATCAAGAGAGTCAACTTTATGATCAGAAGGTAAGCACTTCGAAGAGAGTTGCTCAGGGGCTAGAGCTGACATCTTTCAGCTTCTTTGCTGAGCAGACTGGCGACTTTGAGCTGCACATCAAGTCGGTGATTGCATCGAAGAAGAGTGGCCAAGAGTTGTAGTCTACTGTGGCTAAGCACTTGGGGGATGCTTTTCTAATCTCATAAGGTTGGATGAAGACGTTTTTAGCAGACATTCATTCACACTGTTAGGAGAATTTGTCACTTTGCGAGGGTGACGTGTTTTGGGCTCTCAACAGCGTAACAACAATTAGCTGATGGCTCACTTTCGATTTCGATCCACTTTTTGTTTCGCCCGCCGCGACCCAAATACGGATAGACATAATATAAACGTTGCGCTTGGCAGTATCTCCATGCGACCGAAGGCCGCATATTAATGGCCGGCCCCTGTTTCAGTTCTTCGGCTCCCCCTCCTGCTCTACCCTTGAGCAGATCCAAAAGCAAGCGCGTACTATTACCTGCCCAGGAGCTTGCAATTTCCGACTCTGAAGAGTGGCCACGGACCGAACACGGGTACTCTTGATGCTCTGCGTAACCACATTGAAAAACCGACAAGTCATAGGCAGAGGTTGAAATGAACGTTGGTATATAAACGTTGAATCTAAGTAGCATAGTAACAAGAAGTCCTAAGTATATATAGCTGAATGTAAATGTATGTATCCATAGCCGCTTGCAGCCTAAAATGGTGAAGGGTCTGAAGTGTGTCATAAGTCTGCTAGAGACTATTCGTGAATGGAACGAGATGGGGTCTGTCGCCCTTCAAGCGCACTGGCTGTAGTACTGGTTGATCTGCTGGCAGGTCCCCTGCGCGCATGTGGTTGCGCCGGACCATCCCTGGCCACCGCACTGGCCGTAGAGAGAAGCACCGGAGTTCGAGGGAGGAGCGTTCGCAGGAGGGTTGGCGGCGGCAGGCTCGCTCGTAGCAGGCTCGCTGGGAGTGGTGGTGTTGGTTGCAGGATCGTCGGCGACAGGGTCGGGACTGCTGCTGCTGGCGGCAGCGCCATTCCAGACCGCGGGTCCGGGAATGACATAGGGGGCCGGATTGCCGGTCCACTTGTTGTAGGCGATACCGGGGTCGGTGGACTTGTACATGCCAGGGATCTTGACCAGAGGGCCCGGAGTACCGGCGCCGTTGCCAGTGACCTTGATGTGGGCGCACTCCATGTAGAACTGGGCCTTGCCGACGTGGCCCTCGTGAATGGCGATGTGCTCAACGCGCACAAGGTAGTTTCCTGGGGGGGTGGCGGCCGGGAGCGTGAATTCGATCCGGTCCTTCTGCCAGGTGCACCAGTCAGTGTCGACGCTGGGGTTGCTACCGCAAAGACCACTCTCGAACACCTTAAACCAGTCACCTGAGCCGTCGTAACCGTTGAGTTCTCCAGGGGCCTTAGACATGTAGACGATGCCTGGGCCGGGGTGCTCAATGAACTCGTTAAACCAGAGCTTGAACCCGAGCTTGCTGCCGGCAGCCACAGTGTAAGTCTGAGCAGTTGCAGACGTAGCGCCCTTGTTGCATCGCAGCTCAGGAGAGTTCACGATCTCGGAGGTAAAGGAGGGCATGTAGGTGTTGGTGTTCTTGCGGATGTAGGTGTAGTCACCGCCGGCAGCCTTGTCGTCGACGAAAAGCTGACTGAAGATGTAGTGTCCCTGGACAAGAGGCGCCGCAAGCAGGCCGAAAGAAAGAAGACCCTTCATGGTGAATTTGGTGAGGTGATAGAAGTGAATGTGGTAAAAGAATTGAAGCGATTGATGAAGAAGGAACGAATGGTAGAGCCCGATGCGGAGTGATAGAGAACTTCTTGACATCTAGTCCTGAAGCAGGCGCCTGAATATTTATATCTAGTCTAGCAGTTGTAAATCGTTGCCGCCGTCATGAATAGTAGAAGTGCTTGGCGATGTTTCGCCGTCCTGCAAGTACTATTTACCCATTTAGCGCTTGTAATCAGCTAGCACTGTGAAATTGTGATGAGGACCAAAGAAAAAGAACACTCCGTTCTGGTCAATCTAACCCCCGCCTCACGTTTATTGCGGTCGAGTCCAGGTTGATCCAAAAGATGGCAATGGATCCATTGCAGCGGCATCCTCATAGGCCACGAGCCACTCCTGCGGACTTTACGGGCGGTGCGGGAGCAACCCGAGACGGGTGTCGCTGGTATTGCGAGAAGCTCGGATTGCTTCGGGTCGGAGGCGGCAGCAATCTAAGCACTACAGCCAAGACTTGTTTGCCATAAACGCTCCCCTCTGCCAAGTCGAATGGCTGTAACATGTCAAATGAAGGAGAGCCACTAGCCATACATAGTCCTATTTCCGAGCTTCATTGCCACCTCGATTTTAATGCCGTGTCGACAAACGGACATGTAGTGCGATTTGTCCAAAACCAAGGCAACCCTATTGAGCCAGGTTTGAAGACCCTCTGATGACCAATTCTCACATGAGGCTGAGCGTCGGCATTTCAGCTATGGGTATGTTTTCGCCATCCTTTCTTCTTCTTCTTCTTCTTGTCCCTGCCCCTATTTGCGCTATCTGTATATTACACCACTCCACAACGGGTGCTTTTGGCACATATCTCGGGTTTTCAGCTTACTCCTAGTATTGTCTACTCCTCCGCTGCCAACGAACTTACCCAGCAACATGTCACTTGTGGTAGAGATGTTTGTCAAAATGAAAGTCTTGATTCCTCCATTCCTTTGAAATATCATTGAAGAAGAAACAGGTCCATTAGGGCTGCAATTCCGATGTCATGGCATGCATTGATCGCAGGGAATGCCAAGATGCCGTGCAAACACTTTATGTGTATTTACGTCACCGGAAAGTTGTAGATAGATTGTTTACAAGCCTCATGGGGCGTAAAAGCTGCTCCTTTCTTTTTTCTCGCCAGCGAGTTTCGCGTGTGGTGTTGGCCAAGTGGGAAAGACGATGCATTAATATCCACTGAGTGGTGACGACCTCACAGAGGGTGCGGAGCTTGAACAGCCAATACAGCGACTATTGAAAATCTGTAATGGCAGTGTTCTGGCCTCTAATTCGTTCGTCCAACTCATTTTGTTCGGGTTCTCTTGCTCATCCGGGCCAATGCGTGAAATTGGACGTAGCATGCAAATTGCCTGGCTCAGGACTGGCTTCATATTAACCATGTTTACCAGGTCGGTAGCCGCCTTCCAACATCCTGGTAGAGCCAATGTGGTGGAAGCTATCACACCCACGGTAATAAAAAGCCTTACATCTCACACGGCGGGCATGGCAATCAGCTCTTCCTAGCTTAGGCTTATGTAAAATCTGTCTTAGGAAGCACTTTGGACGATGAGAATTTAACAAGGTGAATTTCATACATTATGTAAAGTCAAGCTTTTACAGATCAGTAAGACCCACAATGCACCTAGGCAATTTTTCTAAAATATAAATAATAATGTTATAATACCTTCATAATATTACGTAGTCTTTAAGGGATTTATAACACAGCCTTCCTGCCAGCTGTTGTAGATCTAACAGGAGGAGCTAGGCTGCGGTAGATAACGTGAAGTGACATAGTGCAAAGGTAAAGTGTAATAGCAGAGCAGTAAAACAAGGCAAGCAATAACAAGGAGCTAAATAATTAACACAGGACAAAAGCTAGGTATAAGTGTAGATAGTGTATTTAGGTTACCTCTCTTAACAGGAGGTAATAGGTAATAGGATATATACCCCCTGGGCATATGTCTAGGCATATGCTAGCAGGGTTATCCCTTGTCCTTCCTACTTATCTATAGTCTACTATACTTATCTTATAATAATCTAACTAGTAATAAAATATCTATTAATCTAGACCTACCACCTAGATCTATTATACTAATATATATATTTATAAGCCTAAATAGGTAGTCTAGAATATAAATAGTTAAGCTATTTTTATAACTTTTTATAACTAAATAAGGATATTATAATAGTTATAAGGCTAGTGTTAGTAACACTAAGGGATAGGTTAATATAGTTAATGTTGTGATGTTGACCATCGCGGATAAATATCGGAGTTATCGGGTTAACCCTGATGACTCATCGCCGGCGAATCCTTGGATATTCGGCCATAGATTCTCCGAGGATTCGTGGGCAATAAGTTGGTTATTCAACCAACCAACCCACGATAATTATCCTTCTTTTCTTCACGCATAATAGAGAACCACAGTTACCCCTATTATTCGTCAATTGCCACCGATACGTACGGTTAACCGTATCAACCTATCCCTTGGTGTTACCAACAGTTAACTATATATATTAGTAGTAATTAATAAATAATAGGGGTAACTGTGGTTCTTTATTATACATAAAGAAAAGAAGAATAATTATTATAGGTTAGTTAGTTAAATAACTAACTTATTACCTATAAATCCTTAGAGAATCTATAGCTAAATATCTAAGGATTTACTAGTAATAAGTTATTAGGGTTAACCTAATAACTTTAATATTTATCTATAATAGTTAATATTATAACACTAGTAACTTTCTATAGTACTAGAAATCCCTTATTATTTATATTTAAAAGAATAGCTAAAAAATATAATAAAAACAAGAAGCTAAAAAGTATTTAATACTTTTTGCTTATATAGCCTATTATATATAAGAAACTTATTTATTTATTTATATCTTTAATTACTTATTATTAACTAGCTTTTTTAATATATTATTTAGTAATAACTTTATAAATCTATTTACTAGGTTATTATTACTATAGATCTACTATATCTTATAAATCTTATAATATTTATATAACTAGTAAAAGGCTATAATATCTATTATAAGTTACTTCTTTTTTATAGTGCTAAGCTTTATAAGGCACTTATAAAGTAAGTATAAGTTAATATAGAGTATTATAGGTATTTATAATAGCTTAAGGTAGTTAGTAATTATTATAAAGGTAGTACTAATTATATAGGTAATATTAATATTAGTAATTATCTTATAGACCTTAGAAGTAAGTATACTATATATAACTTTTTTATACTTTATTAAGCTAAAGTAGATAATATTATTAGTTAATTTAAAGCTTTTACTATTAGTAGTAAGTTACTTAATAATTTATTTATTAGTAAGGACTATAATTAGAGTATTAAAAAAATATAATATAAATATAATATAAATATAATACATGTATTTGTATTTTTTTTCTAGTATAATACAATACATGTATTTGTATTTGTATTTTTTCTAAGGCACTATATAATACAAATACAAATACATGTATTATATTTTGTATATTATACAAAATACAAAGAAGAAATACAAAATTAATTCTTTTAATATATATCTATATTATAGTCTAATAATATATAAGTAAAACTATATTAGTAACTATATATATATATTTATAGATAGTAATAAGTATTTTATTAATACTAATACTATTACTTCTCTATATAAATATATAAAAGTAGTTATATTATTATTTACTCTTAGTTACTTAGTTACTAATACTAAGACTTCTTAAATTATTACTATAAAAAGTATTTAGAATAATATTAGTAATATAATATTTCTTTACTTCTTTAATATTATAGTTTAAAACCTTATTTATATTACTTTTTTCTTAGTTATAGTAGTTATAACTAATACTATACTTTATAGTATTACTAAGTAGTAATACGGTTTTTCTCTAGATATAGTCTTTCTTTCTATAAGAATATAAAAGAATAATAAAATATTAATACTTTTAATATATTTTATTCTTATACTATATAATATAATACTATAATATAAGATAAAGATATTATAATAAGTAACTATTACTTTATATATTTAATTATACTTTAATATAATAATTAATAAATACTAAAGAAAATAGTAATTATTAAGACTTTAAAATAACTACTTTAATAGTTTAAATTATTATATTCTACTAAACTTAGTCTATAACTTATACTAATATATTATATAATAAAATACTATTAGTAATACTATAGAATATAGTATTAGTTATAATTACTATAACTAAAAAGAAAGTAATATAGATTAAAATAAAGGTTTTACTGTAACAGCACCAGTGAAGAGAAGTGATAATTAAAACATAGGTCCTGTATTCTACAGAAGCTGATTCTCGACCTAGCTATTACCAGCCTTTCGCTGGGGGGTTGGCACCTTTTCAATCTCGCGTTCATCTGGCCCCGCCAGGTGAAACGCTTACTGAACTATATCAGGAACAATGTTCCTCTAACCTGCTAGGTCAGCCTGGGACTTCAGGGCGATTGCCTATTGTCCTGTGATATTTACTTATTATATTAAAGAAGTAAAAAATATTATACTACTTATATTATCTTAATTACTTTATAATATTAAAGTTAAAAGTCTTAAGAGTAATAACTATATAACTAATAGTAAATAATAATATAATTACTTTCTATATATATAATAGTAATAGTATTAATAAAGTGTATTATATTTAATTAAAGTTAAACTATTACTTATACTAGTATACTATATAATAGAATACTATTAGTAATAAGTATAACTTACTAATAATATAGTAGTATCTATAAGTATAATAAAACCTAAAAAAGTTAAAAAGTAAAAAGCTATAAATCTTAAGGTCTTAAATATTAATAATTATAGTATTTATAATTTAAACTACTTTACTAAGTATAATTAAATAGTGTTATTAGATATAAAAATTATATATTATACTTATAAGTTATAGCTTATAAGTTATACTTTATAAAGTATATAACCTAGAGTATAATATAAGTTATATATAGTTATATTATATATAATATACTACTAATCTACTATAAATAAGTTATACTAAAGTTCTTTATAAAATTAAAGTTATAATTTTATAAAGTTATATAGCTTATAACTATAGTATATATCTATAAGTTATATAAAGTACATTATAATATATAAATACTTAATATAATATACTAATTAAAGAAAGAAGTACTTAGAAAAAAAGTCTTATAGTTATATATAGTATATAACACTTAAGAGAATTAATATATATATTAAGTATTAATTATATAAATATTAATTAAGTTTATAATATTAATATATATAATTATACTATATAAATAACCTATAAAATTATTATTATCTTTATATAACTCTAGACTATATAGTTATTTACTATACTTATAATAAATAAACTTATATATAACTATAAACTATAACTTATATAAGTATACTTTTATATTTATACGTTTATTTTTATACTTTTATACTTATTATTCATAGTTATTAACTATAGTTATACTTTATAGTTATACTTTATAGTTATAGTTTATAGTTATAGACTATAGTTATATTTTATAGTTATTATTTATTAAACTTTATAAGTATACTTTATAGTTATATTATATAGTTATAGTTTATATAAATAGTTTATAGGTATAGTATATAGCTATATTTTCTAGAAATAGCTTATACTAATAGTTATAGTATATATTTATATTCTATAGTTATAATATATAATTAATATACTTTTTTATAAGGTATTTACTTATAGTAAGACAAGTATATATACTCTTTAGAGTAGTAAAAAATATTCTATTTTTACCTTTTTCTTAATTATTATTTTTATTTTTACTTCTACTTATATTTTACTTAATACATAAGACTATATACTATATTAGTTATAATAAACTATATTAATACTACTATTATTAGTTATTTTATAGTTAGTTATAATTTAGTTATTTATTATATTATAAGTTATTTTAAAGTTACTTATTATATAGTTAGTTATATTATTAATAGTTATATTATAGTTAGTTATTATATAGCTAGTTATACTTTAGTTAGTTATTATAAAGTAAGTTATAATATTACTAGTTATTATATAGATAGTTATTTATAATAACTTTAGTATAGTTAAATATATTAATAAATTATACTTATTATACTATATATTAATAAATTTAGTATTATATTATATTTATTATTAATATAGTGCTTAATAGTTATTACTAAATCTTAGTTTTTAAGTATATAATATTTTAAGTAAAATATATAAATAATACTATTCTATATATAAAAATTAAGTAATATTATATATAGTTAATTTACTAATTTTAATTATTTTTATTTTTTATATTATATAGTTGTATATTATACAAAATATAATATAAATATAATATAATATAAATATAAATACATGTATTATCTCTCTTATATAATATAATACAAATACATGTATTATATTTATATTATATTGTATTATATTTATATTATATTTTTATATTATATTATATTTTGTATTTATTTTAAACCCTCTAACTATAATAAAGCTAAGTTAAAAAGTAAAGTTATAGTTATTTATAAATAAGCTATTAATAAATATAAAAAGCTTAGTAGTTATAAAGTTAATTAGTAAGAATTATAGGCTATAGTTAAGGTTATTAATTTACTATTTAATTTAGTAGTTTAAAGCTTTAATCTCCTCTACTATAGGTAATTAGTATTAAGTAGTAACTAAATAGTTAAAGTAGGCTTTAGGTTAATAAATAAAAGTAATATATACACTATAGGTATATTACTAGATATAATCTTACTAAGTAGTAGGTAATTTCTTATTAATAAGTTAAAGCTTTTTACTTTAGCCTTTTTAATAAAGAGTAAACTTACTATTAGTAGTAATAAATAATATACTACTATTAAAGATAATAAAGGTATTAGCTATAAGTAACTACTTAGGTTTTACTATAAAAGTAGCCTTTTTAAGCTTTTTCTCTTTATAAGTAAAGAATTTACTATTTATAAGGCTAATTATATTATCTATTTATATACTAATTAATCTAAAGTTACTATTATTAGGTAATAATATTAATAAGTAAAAGTTAAAGATTAATTAATTTATTTAGAGATTCTCTTTATAATAGTAGTTATAAGTTGCCTACTAGTAAGTTTTTGCCTTTATAATACTATATAATAGCTTAGTTACTATTATTATTATATTTACTAAGTAAAGATAGTAAATTTATATAAATAAGTAAGTAAAAATAATATAATTTAGTAGTATTACTAATTAGGTATATACTTAGGTAATATTATATAACTAGAGAAAAAATCTATATTAAAGTAGTAAGAAAGTAAAGGTAAGTATTAATTACTAGGCTATTTACTAGATAGTAAGTAACTATATAAGAATTATTTTTTTACTATTATTTATATAACCTTAGATAATAAGCTATAATTTCTTATAAGGCTACTTATTTTTACTTTTTACTTTATAGACTATATATAATTTAAATATATAGGTATTACTATAAGATTTCTTGTTATAAGTAATAATATAAAATACACTATAGTTAATAAGGGCTTTTACTTTTGCCTTATTAGATTCTTTAAAGGGTTTACTAGGTGTAGTAATAATCCTTTTCTTATATAGCTTAATAGTAAATATATAGTCTACCTTTTTCTTTATAGTTAAGAATACTATAGTTATAGTAGGTTATATCTTTATAAAGAATATAGGTATTAGGTTCTTTTATAAGTAACTATAGTATTATTATAGTAGTTTATTATTAATAATAATAGTATTATATACTTTCTCTTTAGTATTAAGTATCTTTATAAAGTCTTCTTATACTTATATAGTATATATAGGATTATCTTCTACTTATATAAAGTAGCTAGTAGGTTTATTTAGCGCAAGGAGGTCTAGTTAACTTTTCTTTATATAGTAGGGTTTTACTATAGTAATCCTAAAGTTATATAGGCTATAAGGTAAATTAATAGTATAAGTAGTACTATTATTAGTAATAAGATAAAATAGGCCTTACTAGCTATATTTTTTATACTATATATAGACAAAGGATTAAAGAGGTAAGGTAATAGTATTAGTTAAATTTAGGCTATTATATATTATTAGTACTTTATATAGCTATTACTTTATATAGATCTAGTATACTATATTTATTACTTTCTTAATAGCTTTAGTATATTATATAGTAGTTATAGTAAATAGTAACTTATTAGTTATTTAGGGGTATATACTAAATATAAGAAGAGTTAAGATAAGGCTATTTAGGCTAGTAGTATTATTAATTATTTTAATAGTAAGTTAAAGGGTAACTTTAGGGTTAGTACTAGTTTTTTTATAAATAATCTTATAAGTGTAGTAAAGAAGTATATAATAGTACTTAACTTTACTAATACTATAATAGGCTTTAATAGGCACTTTTTTTACTTTAATAAATAACTTATAAGTAGTATATTTAAACTTACTAAAGTAAAAATTTAGGCTAGTGTTAGTTATTATTTAATTAGGTAGGCTAAGATATATATTAATCTAGTATATCTATAGTACCTTCTATATAAACTCTATAGTAATAGATTATAAGAATCTTACTATATTAAACACTATTACTATATTAACTATATAAAGTACTAGTTTATTACTATTAAGATATATTATATTAATAAGGATCTTATAGTTAAACTTATTATTATTATATAGTATAAACTTAAAGTAACTAGGGGCTTTAGAGTATAATTAGTAATAGTAGTAGTACTTATTAATAGCTTTAATTAATAAGAGGAAGGTGTTTTCTCTAGTATATTTAAGTAACTTATAAAGTTATTAAATAAATAAGTAGCTAAAATTACTAGTAGATTTAGTATAATTTACTATCTATTAGGTATTACTTAGTAATACTCTTCTCTAGTAGTTATAGAAGTATCTATAGGTAACTAAATTAGTAAATAATAAGTATAATATTATTACCTTAGATTAGCTAGTTAGTAAAGTTATTAAATTTTATACTATAATAGTTTATATCCTTTAAGTAAAAGAAAAATAAAGTATTAGTAGTTATTATATAAAAAATAAGGTTACTAAGTAGTATAAATATATTAATTATTCTTAGGGATTTAAAGTAATTACTACTACTAAAGTAAATACTTACTTTACTTACTTAGGTAGTATTTATAGGTATCTTTTTACCTAAGTAGTACTAGAGGGTAAAGTATTACTTATAGCTAGTAGTTAATTTCTTAGCTATACTAGTGTTAAGTATAATACTATAAAAAGTTACTACTAAATAGTACTTATTAAGTATAAATATTTTATTAGTTTTTATAGTTTTACTAAGTAGTAGCTTCTTTAGTAAGTTCTTATAAGTAAGTATATAAGTAGTTATTTAGTTATATAACTTAGAGAATATAGTTAGGCTATTAATTAATAGTTATATAAAGAAGGTAGTAAATATAAAGAACACTATATTTATATAGTTATTATTATTACTAATAGTGTTGAATAGGCTTTGTATATGTATGTACTTGGTAAAACGTAGGGGTGAATTAACTTCTTATTAGGTGACTAAATAGGTCTACTCTACTATTATTATATAAAGCAGTTATATACTACTTAAGTATAACTTAAGTTATTCTGGCTAACTAAAAGGTATGATCTCCTCTTGATATAACTAAGGGCTGAATAACTAGTCTGTGCCCTTTGACCTTAAATCATGAACTATTTATGGTTGACTGACTAGGTGTTGTATAATCATTAGTATTAATATTCTAACACTTACCTTTCTTCTTTTATGATTATATGCGCCCTTGCGTTAACTAATTAGATAGTCCTAATTAGTTCCTATGATAACTTTACTTTTAATAGCCTGCTGTTGTATGTGAAGTTATCTAAACAAAAATAAACTCTAAATATGCTTTTTTAAGAGTGAATGTAAGGTAATACTTACTAAGCTAATTAAATCTGTTCTTTTGTGTGTACCTCCTTGTTTGGTTGTTTCTAAATAGTTGCTTGCTTGTATAACGAGTTTTTACTTTACTTTTGCTTTTCCTTTGCTTTATATTTATGCACCTTTTTCCCTTTGTGTAATTAGTAGCCTTAACTCCTCTATATAAATACCTTCTACCTTTTACCTTTTTTTCTCTTTTTCTTTTTTCTTCTTTATGCTTTTTAATAATAATAAAAATATATAAAACCCTGCTAGTATAGTAACCTTACTACTTCCTCTTCTCTATTTCTCTTGTACGTTGATTAATTAATAACTTCTTCTTCTCTCTTTTAACTTGTTAATTATCTATTACTTTATATATATCTTCTTCTCCCTGTTGTTGTTGACTTTGCTAATTTATAATAGATCCTTCTTGTATATTATAATAGCCTAGCTTAGACTTTAGCCTTTAGTTATTAGTTCTCTTGGGTTTAATAGGACTAGAATGGCGTAACCTGGCTTTATGTCTTAATAGGCAACGCCTAAAACTACGCTTTTCTCTTAGCCCTTGCTATTAATGTATAAGGTTCCTTTTTCCCTATTGTGGTTTATATATACTAATTTTTGTTAAACCTTTAGGATAAAGAATAAAGGTTATTAATATGCCTTTGTATAATATTACTATTTATCTTAACACTAATACTTCTGTCTAAGAGTTTGTTGCTAAAGTGATTTAACGTAAAGGCTACTTTTATGTAATACTTATTTAGTCCTATGGCTAACTTATATAGGCTTACCCCTAAAAGTGTATAAATAATACACTTTACTGCTTTACTAAATACTGTTGCCTAAATAACTATTAGGGAGAAGTGTGCGGTAAGTGTATCTAGATAAGCTATGGAGCTTAATGTAGCTATTATAGCTAAGGAGAGGTCTCTTTAGGCAATAATAGTGGTAATTTTAGCAATAGTGGTAATAGCTAAGGTAACTACAAGAAACTATTAGTCTCTAAGGGCTGAAACCCCTGTACGCTAGGGAAGCGTTTAGGAAAAGGTGTTAAAGAGAAGGGCTTTTTCTTTAGCTTTAGTGCTAAGCCCCTAATCCTTAATTAGGATTAGATCTAAGGTGTGTTTTCTTTTATATAAGCTAAGTAATAGGTAAGCGTAAAAGGTTTATATACTCTCTATAACCTAGTAGGAATATATTTTCTTGTGTAGTAGATTTATATACTCTAGTTATAGTTAAGGTCTTTAGTCTAGTTAGGTTTAGAACGTATGTTTAGGGTTTTGGAGTTAAATAATACCCTTTTTGTAGTACAAGGGTAAATACCTTATATAAATTAATTATTAATTAGTCTTCTTAATTTATTTAATATATACTTTAATTTAGATCTTTAGTGTGTTTATACTAACTAGCTTTTTAAGGCTAGAGTTTAGTAATTTCTTAGTAAATGTATCTGCTAGGTTATCTCTTCTGTTAATTTATTTAACCTCTAAGATCTTTTTCTTCTTATATAATTTACGTAGGCTTATAATATTAATTATAAGTTACTTTTTGTCTATTGTTCCTAATTATATAAGACATTTGTATAGTAAACAAGAGTCTAAATATATAATAACTAGAATCCTTAGAATATTAAGTGTATAAAGGATCCTTTAAGTGTTGTACTTAAAGTAATCCTACTATTAAAACTTATTATTATGCTATAAAGCTTACTTATAAGTACACTTTATGTAACTTTTTATACTTAGTAGAGCTCTAATAGATAATGTTGCCTTAGATTTTAAAGTTAGTCTTTATATAAGTAACTTCTTTTGCTAGTATAATAATAAAACTAAGTTATAATATTAGGTCTACGTTATTAGTAAATAATCTGTTAGTAAAGATATATATCTTTGTGTAAGTAAGGGAAAGGGGTATATAGGTAAGTCCTCTCTCTAGGTTATCTATTTACTATTTAATTTGTATATTTAGGTCCTTGATTGCCTAAGGGGTATCTCCCTTAGTCTAAGTAGTAATTACTAGATTATATAATGCCTCTGGTTAATAGATTAAGGTAATATATGCTCCTTTTGCCCTTTAAGAAATATATTACTAGGGTAAATTGTCTAAAGTTTTATTAACTAATTGTAGTTAATTTACTTGACCTTTTAGGTAAAGGTAATATTATTGTTGTTATATGTATAGATATATCTACTATTAAAGTTAGCCTAAGTTCTTAGAGATAAAATAGTCTTTAGCTTTATATAAATCTTTTCTTTAATAACTTCTTTTCCTTTTAGCTAAGAATTGTGTGGTTATAAACAAAAGAGTGTTATCTGTTTATATAACTGTAATTCTAAAGTTATCTTTGTTATAGTATATAAAAGATATAGGTTATATATAGACTAGGTTATCTTTAACTTCTCTTATAGTGTTTAATATAGGTCTTGTACTAGTATAGGCCTAACTTTATAAGCTATATAATAGTAAAACTACTTAAAGGAGTATATCTTTAGGTATTATCCTTTTAACTCTTTAGGTAGTTATATAAGGATTATTTATTAAGGGGGTCCTTGGATTAAGTGTATGCTTAGGTAATATCTCTTAACTCCCTTAGCACTTATAGTCTTATATAAGGGTTAGACCTAGAGCTAGTATAAGGCGCTAGCTTATCCTTTAGATAGTTAGTGCTTAAGTAAGAAGTGATTTCTTCTCCTTATTACTAAACCTTTGTATAATAAGCCTAGATTTCTTGTATGGCTTATTATTAAGGTTCTTTACCTCTTGTACTATATGTGTCCTATAGATGTGGACACCTTGTGTCCCTTAGGTTATATTGTATAACCTTTAAAATACCTTGTCTTATTAAGGAATTAATCTTAACCTTGTCTAACTCTTTATATAGAGCTTCTAGAGTTATAATAATATTTTAAGGTAAAGCTTAATAGTAAGGTTATAGTAATCTTTTTCCTTTTAGGTTAAGAATATCTTTAGGATCTTTGTATAGGCCTCTGTTAACCTTTCTTTAGCTTTCTTTTGTCTAGGTTGCTTTGTAGAATTAGTTAAGTAATATTATTGTCTAAAGGGTTATTAAGAGTTAGTTTTCTATAATAAGGCTTAATATATGTTATATAAAACTAGGTAGGACTATTTACTATATTAATAGTAATTATATATCCTTTAATACCTTAGATTTTGTATAGGCCTATTTATCCTTTGTTTTTTTTTACACTAGGACTTTACTCTAGATAAGAAGTGTTAGTATAGCCTAGAGGTTTAGGCTATTCCTTGTGTTAATTGCATGGTTGATCTTTACCTTTGCACAAATGCCTTGTAGTATTTTTATAGCCTTTGAATTACTTTAGCCCTTTAGGTAATGTTATGCAATAGAGGTAAATCCTTGTTAATCCTTAGATATATCCTAAAGACAAGAAGGGTTAGTATAATCCCTTGTAGGCTAGTAGTGTTATTTAAGGCTTTTATAGCTATTTAGAGAATAACTTTTTGTCTATATTGTAGCTAAGTTCTTTATAAAGGATATTATATATATATTATAATAGTGTATATGCCTTTTTACTTTACTAACTGCCTAGTGGCTTTTACTAGTATTTCTTTGTATAAGATGCCTATAATCTTAGTATTATTCTTAAACTCTTCTAATATAAAATTTATGCCTAGGTTATATATAATATAGTCTAGTGGACCTATATATGTGCTATTTAGTACTTTAAGAGAGTATTTTAGGTGTCTTATGTAATAATAATTTAAGGAAAGTTGTACCTTAAAAACTTATCTCTATATTAATAACGTGTAGTATGTTTTTGTCTCTAAGTTATATAATGTTTATAACTATCTTGTAGTTAAAGTAGCTTTTATCTTTAATAGAGAACTTAAAACATTATAGTGCTAGGTTATATAATTAGTAATAGTAATAAAACTTCTAGATCTTTTTAATATTAATATATTAATATTATTATATCTAGTATTCTTTAGGAGCTAGTGAAGTTAATTTATACAAGGGTGTCTAAATTATCTATAAAGCCTTTAAAGCTACTCTTTAGTAAAGAAGGTTAAAGCCTCTGTGCAACTAAGGTTAAAGAAAGGGTGTCCCTATTTTTGTACAATAGGTATATATATACTATCTTTTTGTACAATAGTGTTAGTAACATTATTAAAGTATACACCTAGTTAATCTATATTATATAATAAAAATAAGAATAGGGTTAAGGCGTTAAGGATATAATACTTAACTATTCTTAGCTAGTTCTCTATCTCTATAGTTCTTATTAACGTTATAGATTATTTACTCTAAATTATATATAGGTAAAACCTAGGTTCTAAGAGATCTTTGTATATAAGTTCTTTCTTAAGTATACTAGTACCTAGGGCTTTCTTATAGTTAAAAACTTAGCTACTCTAGTATCCTATAGTTCTCTTAGTATATTATATAATAAGGGTCTTAAGTAAGAATTAACTTACTTTAATAGTCTTTAGAGCTAAGAATATATCTTTACTAGTTGTATAATAAAAGAAAGCTAAAGTTAGTAAATACTAAGAGACTTCTTATTATCTAAGAATTATTCTTTATTATATAAGTTGTTATTCTCCTCTTCCTCTCTTATAGGGCTCTCTCCTCTACTTTAAGGAGATAGGCTACAAAGTCTTTGTGTAGGTCCTAGGCAAGTGTGTTGTATACTTAAAGGTATTAAGTCTTTGCATAATTGTGTTCTTCCTCTGTGTAGTTAGTTGACTAGTATTCTTCCTTCTTGTATATAAAACACTTCTTAGGTATATTTACAAAAAGGTCTTAGTTAAAATGGTCTATCCTTTTTTCTCTGTTAAAGGGTTAACAAGGTAGTTAATTATATAAAGGTCTCTGTTGTAGTCTATCCTTGTAGTTTAAAGTATACCTTTAGTCTATAAAGTTAATGTTATATAATATAGTCCTCTTGTCTAAGGTAACTTGTAGAGAAGCCCTTAGATTAGAGAAGAACTCTTTATATAAATAGTATACTTTAAGATTACTAAGAGTAGTCTTTAGTTCTAGAACTCCTTAGTAAGCTTAGGTAACTTATATGTAAAGTATAATTTCCCCTTAGAAACCTAAACTAAGTGCTTATTATATAAGAGGTAACTTGTCTAGTAATACTTCTAGTACTTCTATAGGCGTCTTATCTAGATTTTTTGTTTAACTTATGCAAAGGATATAGTAGTCTAATTAGTCTAATAAAGACTATAGTTAACGCTAGTGTTAAAGTGTATATCTAGTATAGTGTATATCTTATTCTACCTTTGTGTAGGCTAATATAATAGAGGTAAAACTCCTCTGTATAATTAGACAGTATATCTAGAAAAATAGCATAATATTAATCTTTTATAATCTAGAGATAGTAATAGAAACTAATAAACACCTTAGCCTTGTTATAAAGTATATTATATAGCTTCTAGTGTAGTTTTTTTTTTTCTTAGCCTTTCTAGAAGATAGAAATTATATAAGGTTTATATAGTCTATTATTAACTATTTGCCTTAGTAAAAGGTTATAGATATCCCTCTTAGTGTTAGTATAACCTAGCTTTAAGACCTTAGGAAACTTTCTACCTCCTAGGTAAAGTGTCTTTATATAGTGTTATTTATACATTAGGTCCTCTAGACCTCTAAGCTACTTAAGGATCTTGTTATTTAATTAACTGTTTAGTAACTCCTTAGTTACTTTAATAGGTTAGGTTATATATTCCTTATAGGTGTTTAGAGAGTAGTTATTATTATATAAGTAAGGGTTAATACTTTAGTAGAGTTCTTGTTTTACTTTATACCTTTTAATAAGGTTTAAGATTTAAATAGTAACTAATTATCTGCTCTCTCTTGCTAGGTCTAATCCTTGTTTAGTAAGTACTTATATAAGCTTGTCCCTAAAGATCTAATTAACCTAGGACTATTAGTATAGAGACTAGTCCTTAAAATCTTTGTATAGGTTATATATAAGGGCTCTTGTTAGTAAGTTAATAAGGAGGATATATATTATTAAGTATCCTATGTGTATAGTTAACTCTTTTAACGTAAGGATCTCCTTAGTAATATCTAGGGTATACAACTAGTACTTAGGGTCTATTAATCTCTTCTAAAGGTTAAGTAGGATAAAGCTCTGTATTACTATTTCTTTGTATATAATCTAGTCCTCTTTATACTAAGGTTAGTTATCTTCTAATTACTAGCTAACTTCTCTAGTGTCTTCTTGCTCTTATAAAGATGCTATCTTAGTAGTAGTAGCTATGTTGTCTTGTATAGTGTCTAGTTAATATTAAATATACTATAGTGTATACTACTTTCTTAGAGTATTATATAATAGGATCTTCTGCCTAGTTTACCTTTAGGCAGTAGACATAGAGAGACTTTCTTGTATATTAACTAATAGGTAGTCTTTTTCTCTTACTGTCTAGTACTACTTTTATAGGGTAGATAACAGTAAGGATCTAGGCTTTAGTATAAGGTAATCCCTTTTAGGTTTATAACTTGCCTTTTTACTTTTGCTAATCTATATTACTATATAACTACTAATTAGTGTTAAATAGGCTTTATATATATGTACTTAGTAAAACGTAGGGGTAAATTAACTTCTTATTAGGTAACTAAATAGGTCTACTCTACTATTGTTGTATAAAGTAGTTATATACTGCTTAAGTATAACTTAAGTTATTCTAGCTAACTAAAAGGTATAATCCCCTCTTGATATAACTAAGGGCTAAATAACTAGTCTATGCCCTTTGACCTTAAATTATAAACTATTTATAGTTAACTAACTGGGTGTTGTATAATTATTAGTATTAATATTTTAATAAATAGGTTATTTATTACTATTACTTACTTCTTAAAGATAACTTATATTATAACCTTTATAGTTAAAAAGAAAGTAGTTAAAGGTAGCTAGTAAAGCTTATATAAAGTAGGTGCTTTTATATTAGTTAAATAAGGATTACTACTCTTCTTTAGTATACTTAGTTAACTAATAACTAGGCTTACTATAGATAAAGCACTTCTTAGTTAATTTATTACTATACTAGTTTTTACTATAATAGTTACTTTATAAAGAACCTTATATTTACTATAAATTAGTATAATTATTATAGCTATTATTATACTTATAGTTAACCTAAAATTACTTATTTTATATAGTAAATTTATTTATAAGGTATTATATAAGTAGCTTATAGTAAAGTAAAGTATTTACTACTTTATTATATAGTTATATATAGAGGCTATAAAATATAGTTAGTAAGTTAAAAAGAGCTATAGTATACTTAGGTATACTATAGTAATAGGTAATAAGGTATTTATAATAATCCTTATCCTTAGGTAGGCTATTATAGGTAGTTACTTTAACTAGTTTAGTAACCTTTTTAATAAGTAACTTAAGGATCTTAAGCTTATTCTTACTTTAGTTTTTATAAGTAATTAAGTTAAATAATATATAGTAAAGCTTAGTAATATAGGCTAAGTGTACCTTATTACCTTTAAATTATTTTTTAAGCTTTACTATTAAAGTATTAAAATTACCTACCTATTAGTAAAAAGTAAAAGTATAATACTCTTATAGTTTACCTTAAAGTATTACTTAAATTACTACTTTATAGTAGTTTTATATTATATTTACCTAGATATAAAGGTTATAAAATAATAGTAATTTTAAGTTAATAGTCTTATACTAGCTACTAGTGTATTTTATAGCCTAGTTATTAAAGTATATCTTTATAAGGTTACTTATTTACTTTAGTATTAGCCTTAATATTACTATTAATATTACTATAGTTAATAAAAGCTTTTATAGTAGTATAGTAGTTATTATATATAGGCTATAGATTTTAGCTATTACTTAGGGTTTTAGTGTTAATAAAGGTAGTAGTAAAGTAAAGGTTAGGTTATTATAAAAGGTCTAATAGGTAATTACTAGTAATAGATGCACTTTAGCTAGTTTTTTACTATATAGGATTATATTATAACCTCTAATATTCTTAATAAAGTTAAGGTCTTTAAGGTATAGTTTAAAGTTATATAATAATCTTTTAATAATAGTAATTATCTTATTAGTCTAGTAGGCGCCTTTCTCTTATTAAAAAGTATTAAATATATATTAGGTAATTAATAGGTGTTTACTATAGTTAACTTATATACTATAATTAATAAAGAAGTTATATAGGCTTATTAAGACTTTCTAGTTAATTACTTTAAAGTTATTTATAGACTATTTACTAAAATCCTTATAGGTATAGTAAAGTAATTTACTACTAATATAGTTATAGTACTTATAACTACTAATATAAAATATAGTAATAGTATTAAGTATAAAAGGTTATTACTTACTTATAAGGTTAGTTAGTAACTTCTTAATATAGTCTTTTTCTTATTACTATAGGAAAATATACTATATAAGGTTAATAAGTATAATAAATATATTATTAATTACTACTACTTACTACCTTATATTAGGTAGTATATTATACTTACTATAAACTTCTTCTTATTACCTTATAAGTAAAAGTATAGTAACCTATAAGCCTTACTTACTTATAAGCTTATTATATTTACTTATCTTAGCTTAGGTCTTCTGCTTATAGGCATAGTATTATTTACTGTTACCCTCTGTTAGCCTAATAACCTCTTAAATATAGGTATTTCTTCTAGTAGACTAGAAGGTATATATATTTATTAAAAGGATTATTACTAGTAGTATAAATAGCTAGGGAAAAATATACTCTTATAGATAAATAACTTAGGGGAAAAATAATAGGCTATTATATTAGCTACTTATTAATACTATTAGTTAGTAAAAGGAGGGGAAATAATAGGCTATTATATTAGTAACTTATTAATACTATTAGTTAGTAAAAGAAGTATATATATAGAAAAAAGAAGTTAGTAAGCTAAAGAGCTTATAATAAATAGAAGATAGTAAATAATTACTAGTTAGCTATAACTATATAAAGTAAAAGGTTTTTTATAGTTAAGAGTACTTTTCTAAAGGTAATAAAGCTTATATAATAAATATAAATTAATAAGGTTTTTACTAGTTAAGAGGACTAGTTATAGATCTATTAATTAACCTATTATAATAGGTAATTAGTATAAACTATTATAGTAAAGATATTTATAGAGGCGTTTTTTAGTACTTACTTACTCTAGGTATATAAATAATTAACTAGTAATAATTACCTCTTCTTATAGACCTTACTAATCTATAGTTTAGATAGTAAAGTTAACCTATATAGTTAATAGTAAAGTTAACTACTAATTAGTGTTAGTAACACTAAAAGATAAGTTAATATAGTTAACTATATATATTAGTAGTAATTAATAAATAATAGGGGTAACTATAGTTCTTTATTATATATAAAGAAAAGAAGGATAATTATTATAGGTTAATTAGTTAAATAACTAACTTATTACCTATAAATCCTTAGAGAATCTATAGCTAAATATCTAAGGATTTACTAGCAATAAGCTATTAGGGTTAACCTAATAACTCTAATATTTATCTACAATAGTTAATATTATAATAGCTAGCTTATATTATACTTTTAATCTTACTATTTCTATATATATAAACTAAAAATAGTTTTTCTTAAATAAACTATCTTAAATATTATTTTTTATAATATTTATTAAATTATCTATAATAATTAATACTATAAGAAAGCTAAAGTTATATAATTATTAGCCTTTATAGTACTTTACTTTTTAACTAGAAGCTTAAATTAAGTATATCTAGGAGTTTATAAACCTTAAGAAGCCTACTACTATAAGAAAAAAAGAAGTCTATTTAAATAAAGTACTTAATATATATAAAGTCTTTAGAATTAATAAGTTTATTAGTAATAGAAGTCTTAAGTAAAATAAAAAATAACTAAAGCTTTCTCTTAATATTAAGTAACTTAAACACTAAGATTATTTACTAAATATATATTCTAAACACTATAGCGTATAAGACTAAAAGAAAAAAAAAGTACTTAGTACTACTAATACTTAGATTAAAACTACTATAGTAAGAAGAAATACTAATAACCTATAGAGTAGTTTTTGTAATATTAACTATTATAGATAAATATTAGAGGTATTAGAATAACCCTAATAACTTATTACTAGTAAATCCTTAGATAATTAGCTATAAATTCTCTAAGGATTTATAGGTAATAAGTTAGTTATTTAACTAGCTAACCTATAATAATTATCCTTTTTTTCTTTATATATAATAGAGAACTATAGTTACCTTAATTATTTATTAATTACTTATAGTTACCTTAATTATTTAGTAATTACTTATAGTTACCTTAATTATTTATTAATTGCTACTAATATATATAGTTAACTATATTAACCTATTCCTTGGTGTTACTAATAGTAGTATTAAATACTTCCTTATTTAGTTAAGAATTTACCTTAATATTATAGAACAAGTATAGTATATTATAAATAAATAAAAATAATAATAGGTAACCCTAGAGATATATAAATAAATATATATCCTAAAGATATATATCTTATTATGATTCTTAAGTATATCTAAGTCTATTTTATATATAAGTCCTTTTTTTCTTAGTGTACTATTTACTAGATTATATATAATATCTCAAACATTATATATATTTTTCCTAGGATAATATACACTCTACTAAGAAGTATATTTAAATTAATCTATATTATCTTTTTGTAACTTATACTATAGTTCTTCTGTTCTATAGAGAGCTATCTTTCTATTAGTCTATAAGACATTATGTTACCTATGCTTCTAGGGCTTAGTAAGGCTCTAGCTGCCTATAGTCTATTAGGTTACAACATTACTTTACCTACTCTACCTTACCTACTCTACTGAACCCCTCTTCTCCCTATGCCCTTCCTCTCTCTCTCTCTTCCTTCCTCTCTTCCATTCTTTACTATCTCCCTTCCTCCCTCCTTTCCCTCCTTTACTACCTCTCTTGTAGCCTTAACCTGACCCTGCCAAGGCCGTGGGTGTAGGCTACCTACTACTACTACTACTAAAGTAGTAATTATAACGTTGTTGTTTTATTTAAGGGTATACAGGAAAAGTGTAAAGTTAGGTTCTAAACAGATAGGAATTTTTAATACACCTTATAGCTCTATAACCTGTAGGGTCTAGGGAAGAAAAGGAAACACTATAAGAGGAATAGAAGGTACCTTTATATAGTATAAGAATATTATCTAGGGGGGAAGCCATTAAGCTAAAATAACTAACCTAGTTAACTATTATAGAAAAATAGTAAATAACGAACTAGTTAACGCTAGAAATAGCCGTAAGTTAACTAACTAATTTTAAGGTTAAAGTTAGGTTAGTTACTTAAAGAAAGCACTAGCTAGGACGTCTATTTATAGCACGCTTATTTACTAAGGACAAATCTCGTTTCATACCCGTGATGGCCATCTCTCTTTTTCGCCTTGATCCTGATTTCTTTAATCGTCCTGGGCCGAAACGTATCAGACACAGTCCGGAAGCCCCTTGTCTCCTTATATTTTCCCCACCATTCTGCATCCTTGGGAGTAACTGAAAATGCCCTGGGCCTGCCTCTAAACTTGTCTTTTGAGTATGTCAAGACCATTTTCCACAGCTCGTAATCGCGGAAGATAACGTAAGGCATTTTGGCGAGTGGAACCTTAGCTTCATCAGCAGTTACAGCCTTGAGCAGAGATGGCAGCGACTGCTTTTCTAGAGCCTTTGCGTCGTCCTTGTCAATTGAAGCTTGTATGTAGAGGAAGGGTTTCTTCGTGAAGGTTGAGAGATATTCGAGTTTCACTATCGGAATCTCATTCCCCTTGTTCCCATGTGTAATGTTAAGGGCAAGTGGAGAAGTGTGGGTAGTAGCCACAAAGAAGTCTGAAGTCCTAATACGCTTCGCGCCAGAAGGATTGTTGACTGGGGCTGCCGCTACAAGCAAAAGAGATTGTAAGAGTAGAAGAAGGCTTGTGAAATACATATTAGATAATGTAGACGTAGAGACGTTAGATCAGTAGTAAGTAATAACATATGGGACTGTAGTTAGGTAGGACTATGGAGGTGAAATAGGTCGTAATGTTTAGGAGAAATGTAGGCAGAGGAGTTAGCACTATAGAGAGATATCATAGCTAGGTATTAGAATCATAATAAATAAAGAGCCTCTTAACCCTAGAGAGTAAAAACAGTTTAAAACTTAGAATTATCTATTATACTCTTAGTTTAGATTACTATAGCTCTACCTTATCTAAACATTATTAGGCTAATATAATATAGTTTTGTTTTAATAAATCTAATCTAAAACCATTAGGCTAGTAGTATAATTAATGATATTAGATAATATATATAATAATGTACACGTATAGTGAACTGCCTATTATAGCAAGTTGCCTACCTTAAGAGAAGTAGGGTTGTTCTGGCTGGGCTGCACGCAAAACCACTGTTAGGAAATTATTAAGACCCCTTACCAATTATGTAACAGTGTTTTCGCGTGCAGCCCAGCCAGAAACACCCCGCTTTTCTTAAGGTAGGCGGCTCACTATAATGGGCAGCTCACTATACGTGTACATCATATATGGTTACAGGTAAATTGCTAGGTACAGGTAGAATACCAGTGCAATTTGGTCGGCGGCCAGTGAGTTAAGCCTATTTCGGAAGGCACTGCCACCACCGCTACCGCCACAGCTAAAGCCACCACTGCCCACGTCTATAACCTATGTAAAAAACGCCCTTTTTGCTGTAAATTCACTATTGCTAATAGACGCCCATAATGCCTAAGAGCAACAGCGGCTTAAGACTAAGTAATAACAGTAGGCCTATAAGGCTCCTCTTTTTTATTACTAGTAGTAACTTAGCTAGTAATTAGTGTTACTAAGGCTATTAGTGCTACTGTTATTACCTTTATTTTACCTTAACTTTAAATTACTTAAATCTAAAGAGTTTTAAACTTTATATAACTTTCTAAATCCTAGCCTTCTGATTAGTTAGTTAAGTTAGAGTATTATTCTTGCTAGCGCTAACATAATGTATTCTAAAATAGGCTTAACTTACTAGCTACTAAATAAATTACTCTAGTATTCTACCTGTACCCTTTATCTACTAGTCTACTATAACTACTCTATATATATAGTTATAGGTAAATTATAAGTGCACTTTTTGTATTTTGCTAGTGGGTTAAACCTAGTTATGTAGGTACTGCTACTACTGCCACCACTGCTACTGCTGAGGTCTATAACCTATGCAAAAAACGCCCTTTTTGCCGTAAATCCACTATTGCCAACAGACACCTATAATGCAACAGCAGCAATAACTTTACTAGCAGTTAGTGCTGCTACTACTGCCGCAGCTACTGCCCAGGTAGTATAGGTAGCATAGGCAGGATTAATTTAGGCTAGCGCTAGGTTAATCTGGCGCTAGGTTAATCTAACGCTAGGTTAATCTAACGTGGAACTTTTTAGTTCCTAGCCCTCTTATTAGTTAGATAAGTTAAATGTGCTAGCATTATCTGCTTCCTAACTAGGTTTAACCTACTGGCAAAATATTAAAAGTGCACTAGTAATTTAGGGCAGCAGTAGAATGCTAGTGCAATTTGGTCAGCGGCCGGTAAGTTAAGCCTATTTAGGAAGGCACTGCCACCATTGCCACTGCCTACGTCTATAACCTATGCAAAAAACGCCCTTTTTGCTGTAAATCTACTATCGCCAACAGACGCCCACAATGCCCAAGATTAAGCCCTCATATCCAACCTTCAAAGAGCAACAGCAATATATACAACTTTACTATCATAATAAAGGTTTTACCCTTTAATTAAATAGGTTACATAATATAATAAATCTTTAAATTAATTATAGCTGTTGCCTCTATTTTGCCTTGACTTTGAATTACTTAAATCTAAAGAGTTTTTAACTTTATATAACTTTCTAAATCCTGACCTTCTCATTGGTTAGTTCAGCTAGAATACTGTTTTTGCTAGCGCTGACATAATGTATTCTAAAATAGGTTTAACTCACAGGCCGCTGACCAAATCACACTGGCATTCTACCGCTACCCCTAAGATAAATAACTACTTTATCGGTATGTCCGAATTACCCTACTAGTCCCTTGTGACTATTTTTACCTATACTACCTGTATACACTAATCATAAATACTAATTTTTTAAAGTTCTATTACATTAAACGTAATTCTAAATTCTATGACGAATCTACAATTATAGTGAATTGTTTTCTTATAGAAATTTAGTCTTAGTACAAATACCTTTCTGTTTGCTGGTAGAAGAGTAGGGGCAAAAAGTACTAGCCATTCGATTCTTTTTAAATCCTTTACACCTCTTGCTTTTGAACTCTTTACATCATGCTAGTGCTGCAGGTTCTTTTTACGGCCTTGCTCGCTTTCGGCACGGCATTGCCAAATAACCCGATATCTCACCGTGCAGTGTATTTCCGGCAAGAGTTTACGAACAAGAATGGTATTGAACAAGCGTACAAAACAGCCCAGCGTCGCGTCATCATGTGCGACTATGACGGTACGCTGGTCCCATTTGATGATGATCCTGAGCGTGCTGTCCCCCCCCAAGAACTGCTTGAGGATTTACGTACGCTGGCCGCGTCGCGGCGTAACACAGTATGGCTTATCTCGGGGCGTGACCGGACGTTCCTCAGCCGGCACTTTGGAAGCATTGAGGGCCTTGGTCTTAGTGCCGAGCACGGCGCTTTTGTGAAAAATCCCCGCCAGGAGTGGGTGTCACTAGGCGAACAGTATGACAGTATGTCTTGATTCATCATCCAATTCCATTGCTGCAACTAACCATAGGTTACAAGTGTCTGTTTGGAAACAAGGCGCCCGGGAGATAATGGAAAAATGGACGAAGCGGACGCCTAATACCCGCGTTGAGGAGAAACAGTACTCACTTTCATGGCACTACCGTAAGGCCCGTTTGTCAGCAGATTCCCGGCTCGCAGAAGGGCTGGGAGACGAGTTACAGGCGGCAATAAAAAAATATCACTGGGATATGGTCGTCGTACAGGGCGACAAGGTTGTTGAGGTTAAATCTCGCTTCCTTGATAAGGGCCAAATTGTAACTGACATCTTACAACGTTCCTACCAAGGCCGGCTGCATATATTAAATGGTGGCCAACAGGGCAAGGTGGACTTTGTCCTTAACGTGGGAGACGATACATCCGACGAGCATATGTTTAAGGCGGTAGCAACATTTCCTGGCTTAGGCGGCGCTTACACTATGTGGGTACAGCACAAAAACAAGCCAGATAAGAAGACTGAGGCTAGGTGGAAAACTTCCCCGCCTGCGCATCGAGGCATGGCGTGGAACGCGCCACCTTCTTTACTGCACATGTTTGGAGTCATAACTAGCACTAGTAAAGAGCACAGTGGATAAGCAAAAGTTTTTCTAAACACAGAATACTTTCCTTGCCTACTGCAACAAGTAGTATTCTGTTGGTCTGCTGCTTTAGCTGCGGACTCTGGTCACAGACAAAAGCTGTCCCGGGCCGCGTCGTCAACGAGAATGCGGTGCTGAGAAACGGCCGAGTGAAGACGGCCTTGGGGCATCTTGAAGTTGACCCGGCCCCGCTGTGAGTCGTACTTGAAGTGGAGGCGATCGAGGGAAAGGCGTGGATCGTTCTGAAGGCATCGGAGGAGCTTGAAGAAACAGGCTGGTTTGAGAAAAAAGGTGGTTTAAAATAAAGGCGGCAGCAGATAGCTGCGGCTGGTGGTGGTGAGGGCGGCGGCAACGTCTACGCAGAGGTTTAGCACTATATCGGCCTCTGTCTTTGCCTTGATATCGGCTTTGAGTATTACGTAGTTATAAAAGGTATAGGATATAGTATGTGTATGCGTTAATAATATTAAGGTAAACAGGTCAACAAGGCGGGTTTAGTAGTAAGATGTGATTTAGTTTGCCTGCCCTTGCTTTGTTAGGATGAGTAGGTGAGTTAAGGTAAAGTGAAGTTCACGATAAAGTAAAAAGTCGGAAAAAGACGAGGGACAAGTTAGCGGGGATCTAGTTCCGGGGAGGGGGAGGGGTGGATTCCAAGTTCCGGAGGGGGGGGCCCTTAGGCTTATATATACCTTATGTATTCTATAAATCTATAGAGTACAGTGTTATAATAGATAGTCTAGAGATTAATACCCCTCTGCTAACTGATCCCCTATAAAGTAATAAGTTATATAAATAGTATAAATAAGTTATATAATATATTATATAGATAGTATAGGTAAGTTTTATCCTTAGTATATATAGTATATATATACTATACTTATATATACTTAATTAAAAAGAGGTAGTTAAAAAGACTATAAGATAAAATTCTAGAAGAGTTTTTAATTAAGAGAGTAGAGAAAAAGTATAAAAGTTAAAAATAAGAAATATATATAAAGCTACTACTTAGTATATACTTAACTAAAGCTAATAATATTCTAAGCCTATATTTACTCTATATTTAGAGGTAATAAATAATATACTAGATAATATAAGTAGTAATAGTAGTCTTACTTCTTTACTTTTATACCCTTTTAACTTATTTAATAATAAATATTAAGTAAATAACCCTATGTACCTTAGTATTAAAGTGTTAGTATATAGGTAATATAGCTAGAGAAGGTAGGTTATATAATACACTGCCTACTAGTAGTATTCTTTACCTTTGCCTATACACAAAGATACTACTAACACTTAGGCCTTTACCTTATATAATAACTATTATAATACTAACTAATTAACTACTTTTTCTACACCTTATAATATTATAAGAACTAACAATATCTTATTAACTACCTAGTAAAAACTAATATTAACTAATAGTTAATTATTACTAATAACTAGTAATTAATAAGACTTATTATTATATAATAGAATTTATAGTAATAGCTATAGGTCTTAGTAATTAATTAATAAGTCTCTTGACACGGTTAAATAGGTGATGGATTCCGATGCCTAACTAAGCTAGAGCTACGGCTGGCAACGGCTGGTCTTATAGACTGGCGACAGGTGGGGCCCAGTGGGGCACCAGCTGTCGGCAGGATATCAGCCCAACCAATAGATCCACCGGCAAGGCCGAGAAGTGGATCCGAAGGTCGGCCGCATATTGTCCTATGACAAGTGCCCCCCTAATAATAGAAATAATTATTATATAGCAATTATTTAATTACTAGTTAATAAGGTTATTAACTATATGCCTTAGGCTTCTATAAGGCTATTGTAGCTATTATAGAAAAGGTATACTTAAGGGTTAATAGTCCTTATTATAGTTATTATTATTACTATAACTATTACTATATCTATTATTACTATTTTTATCCCTATAGTTATTAAAGTCCTTATATCTATTAGTGTTATCTTTAATAGTGTTACTATTATTATTACTACTATAATCCTAGTTATTATTATTAGCTAGGTAGTTAGGTTAATAGTAGTTAGCTTAGTACACTAGTTAGTTAAGTATATATATAGGCTAACTATATATTAACTAGCTATAAGTTAGCTAGCTAGGTGTATATAGGTATAAATATAGACCTTAGGCTAGTTAACTATAAGTTAGCTAGCTAGGCGTATATATAGGTTATTAATATATAGGTTAGTTAGTTATATACATAGGCTAGTAGTATTAATAGTTATATACTAGCTAGCTATAAGATAATTAGCTAGATACTAGCTAACTATAGATAAGTTAACTAGAAGTAGGCTAGCTATTAGCTACTAGCTAGCTATTAGATTTATTAAAGTTATAGTAATAATCCCTTATATAAATAGATCTATTATTATTATCTTAGGGACCTGTTTTTATAGTATAACTAGTAGTATTATTGTCTTTATCCTTATTATATTTATCTAGGGTATCTTAACTATAGTACTAGGCAGCTTTATAAGGTAGTAGTAGTAGTAATAGCTAGTAGACTTAGTGTTAAAGGGACTAGATTTCCTCCTTTTATTCTTAAAGGCGCTAATAGATAAGTTTACCTCTAGGTAAGTAACCTTCTCTAAATCTAGGGTGTATTTAATATAGCTTCTAAAGGCGTAGCTAGGTATATAACTTAGGAGGTTATTAGGCCTACTAGGTGTATACTAGTTAGGTGTATATTAGTAGTAGTATTAGTAGTAGTAGCTTAAAGTATTTTACTACTAGCTAAAGGTTTTATATATTTATTACCTATTTATATTAGTAGTAAAATATATCCTTATAGTTTTATATTAGTATTATTCTTTAGTAAAGGGCATTAATAGTAGTATTAAATCTTATAGTAGTAAAGAGGGTTAGTACTACTAGTAATATAGATTACTTACTTATAAGTATAGCTAGTAGTAATAGTATTAAGGGTAATAATAAGACTATTATTATTAATAGTAGTAATAGTAAAGTTAATAAAGGTAATAAGGTCTTTAAAAGTAAAGGTAATAAGGGCTAGTAGTCTAGTAAATAGTAGAAAAGGGGATTCTAAGATATAAAGTCTTAATAATAAAGTTAGTAGTAATAGGTGTAGTTAATAGTATATATATTATAAAAAAGCGTAGATCTTAAGGGAAATCTAGTACTATACTTATAGTAAGGCTCTAGTTAGTAATATTACTATTTAAAGGCTTTAATTAATAGTAGCTCTAGTAGTAGTAACCTTAACAAGAAAACAAAGGAAGTAATAGAGGTAAAAGAGTATAAAGAAGAGTAAAAAAAGTAAGGTTATTAAAGTAAAGGTTAGTAATAGTAGTAGTAGCTAGAGGTATAGTAAATCTAGCTAGATAGGTTAGTTTAGTGTAGGCTAGTAGTAGTAAAGAAATCTACTAGTAGATATATATTAGTAGCTAGGCTAGTAAAGTAAATACTTCTAATTAGCTATCTTTAAGATAACTAATTAAATAGCTCTTAATAGTAATTTAGTGTATTTACCTCTTATTATAAATTTAATAGTAGTAGAGGGTTAATTACCTATAGTATTATAACTAGTAGTTGTACTACTACTTAATATAGTTAAATAGGTGATAGATTCTAATGCCTAACTAAGGTAGAGCTATGGCTAGTAATGGCTAGTCTTATAGACTAGCGACAGGTGGGGCCTAGTGGGGCACTAGCTGTTGGCAGGATATTGGCCTGACCAATGGATCCACTGGCAAGGCCAAGAAGTGGATCCAAAGGTTAGCCGCATATTGTCCTATAACATCTCTAGTAGACCTACTTTACTATTTAGTTTTCTAGTAGTAAAGCCTTTATTACCTAGGCTTTATAAGCTTAAGTCTTCTAATATACTAATACTTACTATTAAGCCTTACTTAGTTAAGTGTCTATAGCTATTATCTTTTAATTCTTAAGCTTTTATTTCTCTTAAGTAACTTATATAAGTAAAATATATTAGAATAATAGTAAATATACTAATTACTTACTAGCTTATTATTAGTATATAGCTAGTATAAATAAGCTATAACTATCTATAGTTAAGTACTTAATATACTTAATTAAAAGTAAAGACTAACTACTTTTATTAAAAAGGTTTATATAAAGAACTAATAAAGCAGAAGTATAAGAAAAGTTATAATTATAAGGCCTAAATATACTAGATTTACTAATAGTTAATAATAATACCTTTATTAATAAATAGTTATAAAGTAGTTAAAGTGTTAGTATAATTATATAAAGCTAAGAAGCCTTAGACTTTATATAAGTAATAATATTATACTTCTAGGAAACTATAAAGACTATAGTTAAAAAACTCTAAGAAAAGTAAAGGTATTATAAGTACTTTTTATAAAAGCTTACTAACTAACTAGTATAGTAATCTAGTAAAAAAGCATATAAGAAACCTTTATTTTATAACTATAGACTCTTTAGAAAAAAATTTATAAGTACCTAACTTATAAATAAAATTAGTACTATTAAGGTAGCTAGTTAGCTTTATCTATAAAGTACTATAGAGTATAAATTAAGTAAAGTATTAAAGAAATATAAGATAAATATAATATAAATATAATATATATATTTATATTTTTTTTCTAGTATAATATAATATATATATTTATTATTAGTAACACTAAGGGATAGGTTAATATAGTTAACTATATATATTAGTAGTAATTAATAAATAATAGTGGTAACTATAGTTCTCTATTATACATAAAGAAAAGAAGGATAATTATTATAGGTTAGTTAGTTAAATAACTAACTTATTACCTATAAATCCTTAGAGAATCTATAGCTAAATATCTAAGGATTTACTAGTAATAAGTTATTAGGGTTAACCTAATAACTCTAATATTTATCTACAGTAGTTAATATTATAACACTAGTAACTTTCTATAGTACTAAAAATCCCCTATTATTTATATTTAAAAGAATAGCTAAAAAATATAATAAATACAAGAAGCTAAAAAGTATTTAATACTTTTTACTTATATAGTTTATTATATATAAGAAACCTATCTATTTATCTATATCTTTAACTACTTATTACTAACTAGCTTCCTTAATATATTATTTAGTAATAACTTTATAAATTTATTTACTAAGTTATTATTACTATAAATCTACTATATCTTATAAATCTTATAGTATTTATATAACTAGTAAAGGGCTATAATATCTATTATAAGTTACTTCTTTTTTATAGTATTAAGCTTTATAAGGCACTTATAAAGTAAGTATAAGTTAGTATAAAGTATTATAAGGATTTATAGTAGCTTAAGGTAGTTAGTAATTATTATAAAAGTAGTACTAATTATATAGGTAATATTAGTACTAATAACTATTCTATAGACCTTAAAAGT